>NC_056039.1:1635227-1962272 GCF_004379255.2 Salvia splendens
TACAGCAAAGGTGCTAAAACGTTCTGTTTCAAGATCAAGGCAAGAAATCCATTCAACCAAGTCATCTCCGATTTTCTCAATTACCCTCCAATGAAGATTTCCATTAAAAAGTAACCCTCCAAGTCTGTCAAGAAAACAGTGCCGGCTACCATGGGGAACTTTTCTCCACATTCCGGTTCCAACAGTGTATACTTGGCTCTCATTTTTGTACTCATGTCGTGGTTTTTTGTACTCCCCATGTAGTGGTTTTTCTAAGAAAATCCTAACCACCTTAAATTGGCCGGTCGTTTTGCTCACTCCAAATCCAAAACTCCATGCAAGCTGATCTCTTGAGGTGGTTTGTCGAGGAGAAGGGAGCTTGATATAATCACGTGTGACTGGATTGCACAGGATAAGATCACCATGATCGACGCCTCTTAGAAAGATCAAACCGTTAGCTGAACTATGGATTGGCTCATCAAAGGGCAGTTTGAAGTTGAAGGCTGTATACGGATGACACTCCTCATTGCATAGCTCATCCACAATTTCCATGACGTCGTATGACTTTGGGTGTGTTTCAATAGCAATGCCCGGGACTGATCTAGAAAGATGGGAATTCACAAACTCAGGGGTAGCGAGAAGAACAAGCCATGGCTTACAAACACACTTGCAAGCCATAGCGTCTTGAATGGGGAGCCTTGAGATGATATTTACTATGATATCTGATGGAAGATATTCGAAGAAATCTTCGCCCAGTTTGGAATTACCCATCTTGATGTAATAACCCCTTGATCATTAACAAAAGTTAAAATGTAAAACAGAGCAACATCAAATTATTAATCTGACTAGGCCTAATCCCAAATCCATAATCCATTACAGTTCTAGGTTATATATACACAAAATTGAGCAACAAAATCTCCATATTATAGCATCAAAATGCAGGAATACAACAAAATTGAATATAAGCCTAAAGCCCTAACGCATTTCACAAGACTAAATCCGGCATATTTGTTACCGTACCGATAAAGCAATATCTACAACAAGTAGATAAAAGAGTAAAAGAAGCATCAATTTACTGCGAAATCCCGATAACAAAGGCATATTACGAGAACAAACAGAGAAATAGAAAGCTGTAGATGTGAAATAAAAAATGCTTATTGTAATGATTCACCTTATGTTGGAATGCGGTGGAGACGGCGGAACTTGAGAGCGGCGCCGCTGCAGTCGTCTGTGTGCTCGAGACAAATTGATTCGAAATTTTATGACGATTTTGTGCCATTTTTTTTTTAATTTGTATAAATTATTTAGTTATTCTGTTTTTTTAATTTAGATAATTAAATGTCTTTTAACTCTTGACTCTGTCTCAATTAGGGTTAGAGTACCCCAAAAATCAAATGTATTTTTACTGTGTTAGTGTGTTGTATGTTTATGTATATACATGGTGTATGTGTTAGGGTGTGTATGTTTAGGTATATACAGTACTGCATGGTTTATATGTTACTTTGTTAGTATTATTTTCCTATTTGGGAATACTTGGTATATGTATATGTATATAGTAGTAATAAATTAGTAGTACAGTACCTTTTTCTTTGTGCAATTTTTTGCATTTCCAAATATGATCATTAGTAGTTAATAATAGTGAAGTTATGTATACAACAGTGCAGTACATTGTAGTTAATTTTCCATTAAAAAAAATTCAAAAATAGGGATTGGATACCTGATTTTTCGGGACTGGATACCCAAGTCGGGTATCCGGGTATCCGATTTCAGTTTCGGATCGGGTATTGGATATTTTTTTTGGAAATTTGGGATCGGGTATCCGAAATTTTCGGACCGAGTATCCGCGGGTACCCGAATTGACAACCCTAGTAGCATCTCTATCTCCAACTTGTATTATTTGATTGTGTTAAGATTCATATTATTTTATAAATTGTATTATTTGAGTATGAATTTATGTTAAATTAGTAATGTTGTGTGGTGGTCGGTTTCAAACATTACAACTATTGAAAATTTGAAACACATTCAAGTTTTTAATCTTTTATAAAATGTAGATGCATGCGAGTTTATTACATTTGTGCAACTGATTAAATTCAAAATCTTCCATTTTCAGATCACATCCCCAAATTAATTTGTTTATGAATATCTAGTTTGTGATACTATAAACTACAAATTTCTTGTCAAGAATTATCAAAACCAGGAATAAAAAAATGACTAATATACGTAGTCTTTAATTGCAAGATATAAGAAGAGGGTTGTGTCTTTCATATCCCTCACCATTCATCAAACTACAGTCACAACTCAAAATGAGCTAACATTCTCCATGGCAAAATTCTTGAGAGATAGAAAGCTTGAGGCATACATGGTCGTAGAGATGTAAGAACTAGGGGTGGGAAATTATACCGAAATATCGTAATACCGGACTTACCGTACCGAAAAAATACTGAAAATACCGATTTTTCGGTATACCGCAGTTTCCGGTACGGTATGATACCGTACCGCAGTGTTTCGGTACGGTAACGGTATCAATTTTTCTATACCGCGGTATACCGGTATACCGATAGATTATTATATATATATATTAATATTAAATGTGTTGTAATATATATATTACATTTATATATATTATATTAAAAAAATTTAATACATCAATTAATACAATAAAATTAAACATTCAAATGATAATTTATTCAAACAAATTCAAAATTAACCTGAATTATTTTTTTATCAACTCATCCTATTAAATATAATAAACACAATAGCACATAACACCGAAAGAAGATTGGAAATACGATATCGGGAATATGTTTCAACATAGCACATTTGAAAGAATTTGTATTAACTCACACCATTTAGTATATGATTCTTTGTGTAATGTCATATTCCAAATATACAAAGTAATTAAAATTTTTGTTTTATTCTTCGTCCCACTTCATAAAATGTCAATTAAAAATATGTGCAGCTGAAAATGAATCAAATCGTTTAATTAGTGTTTAATTCATTGTATGCTATCTTATTTTATATACTACTTAAATTGAATGATGAATAAATAGGATACTGATCAGTCATTCTTAATTCTTAAAGAGAAATAAATGTCCAATTTAAATTACTAACTAGTGTCACTCCCGTGTGATGCACGGGTCATTTTAATTTCTTCATATTTATTTCATTATGCGAAATAAAAGTTGTGAAATGATAAACAAAAGAATATTCGACATCCTCTTACTTTGGATTATACTTTTTCAATCACATTAACCCCACATAGCCACAAGAGTGCGTTTAAATGCCACCTTTTCTTAAAAATGTCAATACGATCACATTAAAATTTCAACACATATTTGTGTTGACATTTTAATAAATTGTCTTGACATTTAAATATCAGACTTAAAATTAAAAAGCATTTTAAATCTGTGAAAATATAAATTAACCGTTGAGTTATAACTGCAGGAGCAAGTTTATGTTGCAATAATTAGGTGTTTTGATATATGGATGTTACACTCCATACATTTCTTTTGGTTTGGTTGTTTGTGTATTGTGATTATGCTCGACTATTAATAAAGGTTATCAAATGCAGGGTCATCTTCAACGATTTTTTGTGGAATTTTGAGAAATGAAGACAACGTGGTTGCAAGAAATGAAGATAATGTTGTTGATCATGACTTCATAAATTGTTTTAGATTTGAATGTTGAAGTTTTATTAATTTGAATGCTATGAACAAGATTTGATTGTGATGAAGTTTTATTATTTTGGGCTTTTTTAAATAGTTGAACACTTGAATTGTTATTTTAAATATTTTGGACACAATAGGTTTTTTTTTCGGTATACCGTTACCGTTACCATACCGTTATTACGGTGTACCGTACCGTGTTTCGGTATACCGTTAAAAACGGTATACCAGATTACAATCTCCTTTGCCCAAGATTTCTCATCTCCATATTCCATCATCAACCAGATTACAATCTCCCCATCAGCCGTAATATGGCTTACACAGAGACAGCCCCTCAAAACAGATGGTGTCTTACAATCACGTGAACCTATGCCACAAGGAGGAGGTACAGAAAACGTGCTAAAAAGTTCTGTTTCGAGCTCATCCACAAATTCAACGATTTCGAATGAGTTGGAGTGTGTTTCAACAGCAAGGCCCGGGACTGATCTAGACATATGGGGATTCACAAACTCAGGAGTAGCGAGCAGACCGAGCCATGGCTTACAAACACACTTGCAGACCACAGCTGCTCGAGTGGGGAGTCTTGAGAGGATATTTACTATGACTTCTGGTGGTAGATATTCGAAGAAGTCTTCACCCATTTTGGAATTTCAACAGCTTTCCTAGATCAACGTGATAGCCCCTTCATCAGTATCATAATAAACAGGAAAACAGAGCAGCAAAATATTGATGTGATCAAAAGTAACACACTTGAAAGTGTAATTTACAGCATCAAAATTAAGGTCTCCAAATCTGTAAATTTGGTGTGGCTAATAACAAATTATGCAGAAATCCAAATTTGATAGTTAATTTTTTCAACTATTTCCCACATTCTCTGCAATTCTCACTCTAAATTCACTTAATTTTATAGTTAATATCGTCAAATTTGTGCATGTACTTGTATAAATATGTTTAGCGTCCAGCTTAATTTGGGTAAATTAAATTATTAGGCCATCCACAACGCTGTTCCTATACCGTTCCTATACCGTTCCTTAAACCACTATTTGAGGGCCCCACTGTACTTTTTTACTCCATTCCTTAACTAAGGAACGGAACCTGCAACCCTCCGTTCCTTAACCGTTCCTTAACCGTTCCTTAAATTACTATTCATTCTATTTCAATTTTTATTTTTATTTCCAACTAAATTAAATTAAATAAACACACTTTATTAAAAAACAAACATACTTTATTAAAAAACAAACATACTTTATTAAAAAACACACAATATTAAAAAAAATTACAACTTAAACTTAAAAAAATTAAAAAAAACACACAATTCAAATCCTAAAAAAATAAAAAACACACAATAAAAAACACACAATTAAACGTGGGAAAATAAAAAAACTACTCCGCCGGCGAATCATCCTCCGGAGGCGGTCGAGGTTTAGGGGGAGGGGGAAGACCAAGTAGTCCTGCCATATGCACAATTCCGTTCCACCAGGCCGTGTATTGGGCGTACGAGAAGCGGGAAGTGTCCGCCATTGTGGCGGTTATGTACGCCACCATAAGTGTGTTCGAGCCTCCTTGTGAGCCCGATCCCGAGGCCGACTGGCTTGATTCTCCTCGGCCCTTCCTCGCTCTAGCCGCTTTCGCCGCCTTCGTCCCTTGCGGACGACGGCGCCCACGGCTAGATCCCTCGTACTCGGCGGCCGTAACCCCAACCTCCTGCGTGCCACGATCACTGGGCGCATCGGTGTCACCAGACGAGTACTGGCCGCTCGTCGTGTGCTTCGTCCGCTTTGAGGTTGATCCCGAGCTGGAGCGGACACCACCGGCCCACCTTTCCTCGTCCTTGACGAGCTGCCAAATATCAACATATTTGAACTGTACACCGGTGTCCTGGTGGAAGGCGCGCAAAGCCGCCCTCAGTATGTCGGCGCCCGAAGCTCCGCTTTGGTAGTGCGCCGCTTCGGTGGAGTAGATCCCGCAGAATTTTTTGACCTGTAAATCGACTCGGCCAAAGTGAGCACGAAGCATTGTATATTTGCGCTTCCGGGCCCCTTTCGGCTTAGTCTCGTGGTAGACAATCACGGACCTTTTCCCAGAAGCACTTGGCGGCTTGTTGGTTGCCGACGATGGGATCATATGAGACGGTGAGCCAGGCGGTGTACACCGCCTTTGTTTCTTCGTTGGTGTAGGGATGCCGGCCCAGATCCTCCGGCTCCTCCTCCTCATCCTCCTCGGGTGCCTCAGACGCAGCCCTGTAGCTTCCACCGCCTCGGCCTCCTCCCTGAGTGGGTTCAACGGGGATATCCTCCCGAATCTGGGACAAACCCTGGGAAAGCTGCGAGCCTCGAGCGTAGGCATCCACATCGAAAGTGGGTGGTTGGTACCCACCCGGCGTCGCCGACCCCTGCGTGCCCGGCGTCGATGACCCAGAACCACCAAGTGTGTTGTACATGGTCTCCCAATCGCCGAACGCGTTGAGATCCCACCCTCCGGCGCCGCCACCACCGTAATTGCCGTCGCCGGACATTTTTTGAAGAGATAGAATATGAAAATTGGAGAGAAATTGATGTTGATGTAGGAAGAATAGATGTGTAGTTGTGTATAAAATGAATGAATTAGGTGTATTTATAGAATAAGAAAATAAAAATAAAAATTAAAAAAATTAAGAAAAAGTTAAAAAAAACGGTAATGTTACCGTTTAAAAAAAAAAATTTTAAAATTCGATGTTTATAAAAAAAAAATAATTATTGCGTCATTGCTGACGTGTCCCACTCGCGGGCCGGCGAGTGGGAAGCACGCACGCACGGGGATCGGCCACGTCGCCCAGGCGCGTGGCGGCTTGTTCCGTGCCGCGTTACGTGCCGTCGGCACCCGGCACGGAATGGGAACGGGACGGGAGCGGAATGCAGCGCCGCAACGCGTTCCGCGGCGAAACCGTTCCGGCGGAACGGCACGCGGAACGCCGGCGGCACGCGTTGCGGGTGCTCTTAATTTTAGGCCATATTCCCTTGATAAAGCCTCCAGTTATTAAATCATTACGAACCAATGGGCTCAATTTTAGCATCCGGCCCATAATTATTGAGAAATTGGGCCTTATCTAAATGAAACACAAAGTTGGGTTAAAACATAGTAGTATCTAAATTATTACATCATAAATGGCAAAAGAAAATGATACGATTTCTAAGTCTTTAACATTACCCTAATTATATATTTTTAGTACCTTTTGATGGTACGGACCGGTTTTTCATTGCACGTATGAGAGCAAAAAAAGTTTACAATTTTCACTAATAATTATCTAGGATCCATTGATGTAGGGACAAGATATTTCTTGATGTCTGTGATATGAACAAAATTTGTCACATCAATATATTATTATCCTACAATTCTAGGCTTCTCAACCAAAATCATAAAATCCTTATCCACCACTTGTGTATTTGGATAAGGCCCATTAACCGGATTATTTTGGCTCACCAGAATGTTCACATGGTCTGCAAATCGTTAATTGTCTAATTAGTCTACAAATCAACTTACGATCGAATCGTCTAATTAACTTATGATCGAATGGTCTTGTTGCGACAAAATAGAGCAATTCGGATTGTGGCTACAGATTTCAGATTATAGAATTATGTGATCTACTCCCATATAAATAGTCACACGTGATGAGATCCTATCCCAATTCGGAAACATAATCCTATCCTAATTTAGAAGCATAATCTATACAGATTCAAGACATACTAACAAGTCTAATTAGTGGCATGGAACGAATGTTCATATTTTCTTTTAAATTTCATCTGACTATTTTGTGATTGAGAAATTTTTACCCAAAAAAAGGGATCGAGCCACAAGAGGCGAGCAAGAGTCCAAAGATAATAGGCTCAAAAAAATCATATGGAATATATGATTTACAAAATAATAACAATGATAAATTTCATCTTGTCGAAAAGTACAACGTTTACTTAGATTTTATGCAAGAAAATAGAGGCCATCTTTATTATTCACGTGGAAATAGAGAAAAAAAATGTGAACTATTATTGAAGCATGTTGGACATCAAGTCGTAGAGAATTAATTCTATCTTATCCAAACTATGTGCATGTCTATGCATTTGGTACATAAATTTATTGATTATCTAGATATATATATATATATATATATATATATGAGCGTTATTCTCCTTTTCACATCTTAGATCATTTTTCCTTCTTAATATTATGCGTTAGATCTAAGGCATCAACGGATCAGATTGATTCTATAAAACTGGTTCCGTGTTGCATTATAGAAGGTGGTTGTATGCATTACAGGGTTATTATTGACATTTGACGGAAAAGTAACTGCCACATTTTGGTATATGCGAATAATGCACCACATGGTCACGAGTAATGCATATAATTGACTATATAATGCACAATATGTGAACTGCAATGCATACGAATAAGATGTACCATGTTATGATGTTTGGATACGCGTTTCTTGTTTCCCCTAAGGGTTTAATAAGCTTAGGGGCTAGGGTATAGTACGTAGACACGTATGTAATCTTCACATGGTAACGAGTAATGAATATAATTGACTATATAATGCACAATTTGTGAACTGCAATGCATACGAACAAGATGTGCTGTGTTATGATGTTTGACACACGTTTCTTGTTTCCCCTAAGAGTTTAATAAGCTTAGGGGCTAGGGTATAGTACGTACGCATTAATAACAAATTATAAAACGATACGAATAATTCACCAAATTGTCACGAGTAATGGATGTTATTAACTATATAATGCACAATATGTGAACTGCAATGCATACGAATAAGATGTACCATGTTATGATGTTTGACACACGTTTCTTGTTTCCCCTAAGGGTTTAATAAGCTTAGGGGCTATGGTATAGTACGTAGACATTACTAACAAATTGTTGTTATTGGAATATACGTATGTGCATTATTTGGTTTAGGTAGTGCATTATGTAGCTGTTAATTGTCATTATCTCAGTATATTATGCATTATTAGAGGTATTGTGTATATGGGTTAATCAACGGATTGAAGATTACATACGTGCATTTAGTAATGTCTACGTACTATACCCTAGCCCCTAAGCTTATTAAACCCTTAGGGGAAACAAGAAATGTGTGTCAAACATTATAACATGGTACATCTTATTCGTATGCATTGCAGTTCACATATTGTGCATTATATAGTTAATAACATCCATTACTCGTGACAATTTGGTGAATTATTCGTAACGTTTTATAATTTGTTATTAATGCGTACGTACTATACCCTAGCCCCTAAGCTTATTAAACCCTTAGGGGAACAACAAACGTGTGTCAAACATCATAACACAGCACATCTTGTTCGTATGCATTGCAGTTCACAAATTGTGCATTATATAGTCAATTATATCCATTACTCGTTACCATGTGAAGATTACATACATGTCTACGTACTATACCCTAGCCCCTAAGCTTATTAAACCCTTAGGGAAACAAGAAACGTGTGTCAAACATCATAACACAACACATCTTGTTCGTATGCATTGCAGTTCACATATTGTGCATTATATAGGCAATTATATGCATTACTCGTGACCATGTGGTGCATTATTCGTAGCGGTTTCCAGCCATTATTAGATTACTATTGTACCCTCATAATGCACAAAATATGACAAATAATGCAACACGGGATTAATTACCCAATGTTGATCTTGACCGTCCATTTCTCTAATCTAATGGCTGATATTAAGAAGAAAAAAGGAGGAAATATAGGAAAAGGAAATGAATACATCCCTATATATATATATTGATATATATGTGTGGCATCTATTTAAGTAGGATTTGATACCAAATCAAACACTATTTGTAATAACAACAAAATTGAAATGTTATAAGGAAAAATGAATGCTTTCCAATATAGAATGTTTGTTGTTTAGCAGAAGTACCCTACCAAAGCTACTTAACAACTTTTTACAAAATGGAAAATAGAAAAGAAAATAATGATATGATAACAAAGTAGTAAAAAAAGAATATAATTTATGATTGCCCTTTCTCTCTCATGTATGATGCAAAGAAGGCAAAGGTAAGTAATGTTACATGATTTGGTCCAAGGCATGCCATGGACTCCCATCATTCTTCAACCATATTAGGTCTATATGGATAACTTTCTACAAAAATTACTATACACATTATTCTATTTCAAGAATGTATGAAAAATGCATGTATCAGGATTTAAAACCTTCACAAAAAACAATGCCACAAAAATCATATGTGCTCGTCTCATCATGAAAAAGATAAGATAAGATTCGATTTTAATAATATTACTGATATAAGTTCCAATCTGAATCTTAATAATGCTACTTCGTTTAATCATAGAATATGTTTGAACATACTTTTGTACGCGAGTAAAACTTTTATGTTGCTCTTAAGATACGAATTGAATTTAAAATATAAAATTGGAATACGTTACATAATGATGTTGTCGGGAGGGGAAATTGTCGGTTTGATCCGACAGAAGGTGGACTCAAAATCGGCCTGTGAAGGGTTCCGAAAATAAAACCAAAATCGGTGGTTCTAGTATCGGTTCAAAAGTGTTTTTTTTCATAATTTTGAATCGGAACAACTATTTACGGTTCAAAAAAATTGGAATCAAACTCGGAACAATGGCCAACGATCCGGTTCTGGGCCAAACCGCAACTAGTTTAACCATCCATCTCTAACATTAACAATAGGTCTCATTTATTGTACAAAAAAATGCTTAATTGTGACAAGTCAATGTTAGTATTTTTACATATACATAATATATTTATAATACATCAGTATATAATCTTTTGGCATCTAGAGATGCCATTTTATCAGCTGTTGAGCAATAAAACAATGTAACCCCACTAACCAAACATCTATTCATATAAGAGAAAAAAAGGTGACACAAAGAGATGAACTTATCTTTTAAGAAGAGAAAGTACTGTGCAATGTCAATGCCATAGATCTTAGTGTCTCATGATCATGGAAGATTTTACCCCTTTTTTTCCCACACTTTGCCCTTTTATTATGTACACCTATAACTCAACCATGAATTTAGTGATTGCCCTTTCTTGGCAAATAAAGCACAACATGGAAAAATTAATCAACATTATAGCCTAAGGGATGTATGGATTCTCGAGAAGAGAGGAGCCGTGGTGGTCCCCCCCGGACCGCCCGGATCCCACGAGTGAATCGAAATATGTTCGGTCTCAAATCGTGATTCGAATGGTAGGAGTACGGCATGTTAATGTGCATTGAGATTGAACGATGTTTCCATATTTAAAAAAAAAAATTAAACTATAGTATAAACAAATTAAAAAATATTATCAGTGACTATTAATATGGGGTTCTTGATAAAGAAATATTTGCCGGTTTACATTCCTATTTTTGGAATAATATTATTTCTATAAACTTTTAAATTGATGTTTCCTTTGAAACGCTTGAATAACTTTTCATAAAATCTAACTTCTTTGAAAAAGACTTCTATAAGAAGACAAATTAATTCAAGGTCTATTTATACGATATCAGCTCCCACAAAAAAATAAAAATACGAAATGACTATTTATCTGTATATATCAATATATTATAGATAATTACTGGCTTTATTATCCCCTCTCTCTCTCTCCCAAAGCCCATTTCCATTGCTCATTTTTTTTGTGGGCCTTTCGTGTCACACAAATATAATTATTTTGTTGGATTTATTTTTTGCAGACAATCATTTAAAAATAGTAACCCCCTTTTTAAAAGAAGAATTTAATAGATGAGCCGGAAAATTAGAATTCACACATGGTTTTTCTTCTTTCACCATTCCACCCCCCAAATTTTCAATCATTATTTTAAAACAAATTTAGAATCAAGAATTATTTCTCTGCTTCAAGTCTATGAGAATCTTTTATAAGATTAATAACTCCAAATACGATTTACATATAATAAAACATCATAGAAAAAATGTGAATTATATGATTTAAAGGTTAAAACTATTGGAAAGGAAAGGTGACCAAAATCTAATCGGATTTAATTGAAATGAAATTGTGTGTATCACCTAAGTCAAGATTCTCATGCCCTTTGTCTCATTGTGGCATATCTTCAATGTTACCCAATAAATATTTTCATGCCTTTCCGTCATATCTTTTTCTTTTGAAATTTAGGTGAATGCAATATATTTTGGGTGGTCCACTAACTAAATAATTTAAATAAATTTGAACTAAAATAAATTTTAAAGATAATTATGATGGAGTATATAATTACTATAGATATATTTTTGGAGATAATTATTGTTGATATCTTTAGTGACTATATATGATTGAGTATTAGGTATGGTAAATGGAGTTTAAATTCGTTATTTGAAGTTGTGAACATTAGATGGTTTAACCTCGGTAATTAATTTTTATTTGGTCTCTTAGAGTAATTCATATATTTTTATTAAATAATTATATAACGAGTTACATATAAAAGTAATTAAGTTTGAATTAGTTATTAGTTTAATAATAAACCATTAACGAACATCGTGATTATTATAAGCTAAATATAATATGGTGTGAAGCTTTTGTTTCACCAATAGGAAGAAACTTGAAACAACCAAGAATCTTCACTTTTTTCAGTTAGAAAAAAGCCTCTTTTATTTAATTCATGGTAGAAATCAAATGGTACTTTTTTCTAGATTTGGGTCAATAAAATATAAAATAAACAAATTTTAAAGAAAAACTTGCTTCACTGTTGACTGGGAGTGGGATTATAGTTTATTTCATTACATATAAATTCAAAAGTTTTGAAATATTATATACAAAAAAACATAAAATTGATCTTGTTTTATTAAACAATATAGATAAATATATCTCCTCTGTCGAATAATAGGATATTATATTATATTACACATCTCACAGACTCTCACGATTTCCCAAGAATACAAAATTAAAATAAGTAAATAAAAATAGATTTATTTTTGCAGTTAGGTAAAATAAAAAATAGCAAGAAATTTAAAAAGGTGCACTAACTCATGTGCATCCAACTAGTGCTCCATCTTTTTATGCCTTCTCCCCAAACTTTCTTTATTTTGATCGAGAGAATGTACTATTTTCCATGAATATTCAAATACACCATTGAATATGTAAACTATAGTCGAAACTTGAAAGTTTTAGAGTATCTGCAATCGTATTGAATTCTATTTTGGCTATTCATTATCTCATACCACACACCACACATAACAATAGTTTTGAGTCTTCCCTTAAAAAAATTTATTTTATCTTTTAAATCTTTCTAACTTAAAAGATCAGAAATAAAATACAAATTTAATTCAAAACAAAAAAATTACTACATGATTAAATATATAAAAATGTAGTAGTATATTTAAAATAAGAAATTATAAAATTCAAATAAATATATTCAATTATTTAGAAATTAATAATAATGAATCAACCAAAAAGAAAATAAGCAATTAAATAAATTTAAATTATCTAGTATTAGTATAAAAATATACTACTAATTAAGCCCAAAGCACAACCACAACAAGTACTCACTCGCACTCTCATTGGCCAAGGGAAGAGCGCATGACAGCAGAATCGGCCAACGAACAATAGAGTATATTGCCATAAGAATATACTCTCTCCGTCCCATTAAATATGCAACATTTGCTTTTCGGCATGAGATTTTATAAAGTGTTGTTTTGTGAGTTAATGAAGAGAGAGTAAAGTAAGAAAGAAGAAAAAGTAGAGAGAGTATTGTTTCCATTTTTAGAAACGTTTCATTTTTAATGGGACAGACCAAAAAGGAAAACGTTTCATTTCTAATGGGACAGGGGGAGTATTAAACTACGATTTTTAGGTTTATAAATATGAATATACTATCATTTATATGTAACATCCTTTACCAATAAATATAAATTTTACTATCTTCATTCACGAAAAATTGTTATATCTTCCATGTATGCAATCTTAGTAATAGAAGCATCACTATTTGACACACATATTTATGACAATACATTTTATTTTTAACACTTGTGAATATTAAGATTCTTTCAATTGAAAAAAAATTAAAAAGTGCAAACAAAAACTGGATTTGTCAGCTAATCACTGTCAGAGTCGCTGCAATTTAACCTGGTGTACTATGAAGAACAGCGAAAATAATACTAAATTTTGTACAACCAAAATAAGGTTATATTAATAATTTGATGTAGTATTAATTATTTGTACAAAATTTGGTTATATTAATAATTTGATATATTAATTATATATTAAAATAATAAATGTAGTAAGTGGACAAGTTAAAAAGACTTATTAGCCTTTAACCTCATTTTTTTATTTTTATATTTGAATTTCCTTTCTACTATTATTTTTAAAATTTGAATGAAAGTATGCACTAACTACATGTATGGTTCCAAAAAAATAAAAAAAATCATGCACAAATTATAAATATATGACCATAATATTATGCATTTTCCATGTATTATATATGCATCCATATATTTTAATTAAATGCATAAATAAACCTGTTTTTTTCAAATAAACTAGTTTTTAGTTGTACAAAATTTGATCACATACATTTATTGTTATAGAATTCGATGATAGTATTAATTTAAATGACATTATCATCAGATATTTTAATTTGCTGGAGTACTATCTACTATCTATTTGTCTCTCTACAAGTAGTAGCAGGAGTAATATTTAAATTTCAACATATTACAAGTTATAAACGCCCACATATATATCACTACTATAAGTAATACATACTCCTATATCATAATGGAAAAAAATATTTATCATATAGAAGATTAACCGATAGAGATATTTATAGTTGCACCAATATTAGCAGAGATGCATATAATTAGCAAATGATTTTAGTTTTCGACTTAGCTATAGTACTAATTTAGTACTAATTTAGTCTTAGTATATTGTTTTTATGACATTCAAACATAAGTAAACCATTTATTTTATTGAAAAAAAAAACTCTTTTTAGGGGCTCAATTTGCAAAGTATATACTAATATAGTGTATTGAGTTAGTGGAAGGTGAGACCCTATTACCATTTATAATAAAAATGAATTAGAACTTCTATTTGCGGACAGACTAAAATGGAAAAACGGGACTCCTTTTGTGGACGGAGGGAGTATTAATTTAGATTATATTCTTGTGCTTGTAGGGGGATGCCTACTCTACTAGTTAGGTTGGTCTTAGTATGTGAAAATAGGGCATTGAGAAAAGACACAAAACGTTATATGAATGATGCCCAAAAGCCACAAGGACAAATCCTTGGAATGGCAAACACAGCATACCCTTAAGGGGACACAAATGGAATTGTCGTTGGACCACCTATGACCATTCATATTTACAAAAATCAAATCTAAATATGCTACCATAATGATGATATATTGGTGATTTAATATTGATATAATGCATAAATAATACATATGAGTAAGTGCACTAATGCAATTTACATATATAATCTTCTTCATATTCAGTCATAAAATTAATATGTTATGACTAAATAGCACCACTTAATTTATTTATTTTAAAAATATAACAATGTGTTCACCGATGATACATAATGCATTTGTCGCAACTCAATAGGCTTGTTTTTTATCTGACACGGTTATTGTTGGAAAATAAGTTGTACTCCATACTAATGAGGATAAACTTATCTATCAATATATACAGTGTCAGTTTTTTGGACTGCCAACTGACACTGTTTTTGGCAGGAAACTGACATTCATTTTCTTTTTTTTAATACTTTTTGCAGGCTTTATAGTAGAATCTTTTTAGTTAATTTTTTTAAGCTTATGTTTTAGACCAGTTGCTGCAGATTTTGTAGTTACACTTTTGGTAGGGTGCGCGTGAACATGTGCGGCCAGTTGGAAAGTAAAAAAACCATATTTTGTGTTGTAGACCTATTTTCACTTTCTTGGCCTATTTTTTACCTATTTTCTAAACTATATGGCACATTATACATCACAATTACACTAATAATACAATATTTATATGAACCAACAATTACAAATCGAGATTTGTGTTTTTTTTTCTCCTCTGGTCTTTTTCTCTTCCAAACAACCCAACCTGAAATGAAAATTCATTTAGTCTTTGCACAATTTATATTAAATTCAGAATTTGCTCACAACTTTTATTTAACTAGATAGTGCATGTAAACTTTGATTATCCTATGTGGTAGAGCTCATTTGTTGTATGATATTTATTTTGTCTGCATACCTACTTCGAAAATTGTTCTGCAATAAATGGCTCTCTTAAAATTGGTGCTTAATCTTCTCTTTCATATGCAACCTGATACATAAATGGAAAAATATATTTAAACATGTTAGCAATATAATTAGTGAACTATTTTTATATAAATCGGTATTAAAATATGCTTAAATTGTTATGTAAATTAAAAGCAGAACAAACAATAGGCATGAATTTACTTTCTTTAATATTTTTTTAAACTTCTAATTGATTTCTAAAATTGCAATTATTTGATACAATATGAATGATTAAAATCACAAGTTCATTTATATTTTTGGAAACCAAATACTAATGTTTTGATGCATCTAAATATTGGACTTTATAACCTATTTTTCAGCATAGTGAAATGAAAGACTAATAATGCATCTAAGTCTTATGTTTATTGCTTAATAACCCTAAACCCTAATTAATTGAAAGGCCATGAAATCTATTTTAAATCTGCCTCTAAGACTACTAGTGAAGTATGATTGATCATAAGAACTTTAAGTTTTAAACTTGGAATGCAGACATGGATGATAGAATCAAAAGTTATTTGGTTTGTAATATTAATGAAAAATATAATACCTTTTGTATCTTCTTATTATTAGTTCATGTTGTTTGCTGATCATGAAATATAGTTGCTTCAGCTTCCACGCATGCCATGTCACCTATGGAAGATTGTAATAATTGTGTATCTTGGTTTTTTTATCTGACTACTTTCTCTCTCCTTTTTGCTGCAGAGAGTGGTGGCTGTTGTGTTCTAATAGGGTTTTAGGCTGGCTTTTATTTCAGTGACATGCCACATGTATATATATTAGAAGAATAGGTTAGAAATACAAATAATAAAATTGTCCTGAGTTGTATGTTTATAACCTTATGAAATTAAATGAGCCTAACCTTACTAAAGTCATATTCTAATTTCGATCATGTACATATATTATGCATAAAATAAGTGAGAAATATTTTAAATACGTTTTTAAAAGCATGTTGTCCAATATTATTAATTATAGAAAATAATATTTAAGATTTTTTTGTTTTGATAGATGGAAACTGCATTGGTTTATTAAACAACATGCTTAGTATTTTTTCCTATAAATACCTTAGCAACTCCAAAAATCTCACTCAACACTCATTCGTATTCCACAAATCAATAATATCAACAAGTGAAAATTCAGTTAGCACTAGTTTCTCTTACAAAATCACCTCTTTTTAGTTCTTTGTTTCTGTTCTTGGCTATGTTCAAGTTATTTTTACATTTTTTGTTGGTGTGAATAGTCGTTTATTATGCAAGCACTTCTTTGCTGACTAAAGAACCGTTATTTTTACCCCATCTAACATTTTATTTGCATTCTTTGATTCCTTAATCGTGCTGCCAGTTGTTGTGCCTCCATTCTTGATCTGCATTTTCCTAAAGTGAAGTTATTTTAGTAGTTTGTCAGCTCTTTTCATGAGTTACTGATCCTCCTACATTTGTTAGTTTAAAACATGAAGTAGTAAATCAAGAATGACACCTTTCATAACCTTCCTCGACAATCTTCATCCCAGTTTCTCTAACTCTATCACCAAGGTCAGATGTGTCCGGATTTTTGATGGATATTCTGGTGACAAGAATGATTACAGTTTAGAAGTTGTATTTCATGATAGTAAGGTATGTTTAGTTTGAGAAAGCAAAGTATGTTGTCAAAATTGTAAGGAGATAGCAGTATGTTTCAAACATAGGAATATCTTCTTTTTTTATGTATAGGGCAGCAGAATACTCTTTTACCTACTGAACATACACTTTTAATTAATACATACACATGTTCTAACATTCTCAATGTCATTGCTGCAAATGAGCTCTGGTCATGCTTATCAAGATCAGTCTACCATTTCTACACTCTCATCTTTCTTCATGTTTTGAAAGGTTATGACTCTGCAGAATATGACATAATCATTTGCTTAGATAAGGTCAAAGGATACTCCCATAGATTTATGTAATGATATAAAGCATTAAAAAATCATATTCCAAGTTAATACCTTAGAGACTATTAATCATTTTTAGACCAGCACTGTGTGGAGTTTTATTAAAATGCTAGTCTTTTTACCATTTTCAGATATTACTTGAGGTATACCTCAAGACTTATGTTATGCATACCAATTTCCTCACCAGATCTAAGTCATCTTTACAATACAAGTTCTAGACTAAGTAATTGCACCTTCAATACTATATCTCCCATAATGTTCTAATTGATTTTATCTAAGTTTAATTTCCTTAGCAAATGTAAGACCTATGTGGAGAGCAAGTATACGTATGAATTTAAGCACAACAATCACACGAAATATGAGCATAAGCTCATTGCTAAATCATGTATTAAATCTTTAAATAATCTGAAAGTGTGAAAAAATATGCGGTTTACATTCTACATCAACACTGAATGCCACTGCCACTTTTTTTCTGTCATCTGGTAGTTATGTTATACTACTAACTAATATAGGAATATATACAATACTAAATAATTCTTACTCTCTACCTATTTCACTTATCCATTATATCATAATATTTTTGATTTGGTCCTCCTCCCAGCAATTTATAAAGCACTAAGATTTTTGAAGAGATGGTTAAAGAGATGAATAAAGAATAAAAAAAATTATGAAAAAGAAGAAAAATTAGATCTTGAGACAAGTGCACTATATTATTGAATTTTTGTAAGACTGAGATTGAAATATTTCCAAAAAATGTATATTTTCTTCTACAGTGCGTGCAAACATGAAATATTTTTAAAATTTAAAATATTGTCATATCAAAAAAGAGATGGCATACATGTCATTATATTTAAGAAAATTCTATAAATGTACAAAGTGAATAAAGAATTAGAGATGGATAAAGAATAAAAAAAATAATAAGAAAAAGAAGGATAATGAATAAAGAATATAAAGTGTAACAAAACAGAATCATGACAAAAAAACCAAAGACCACTTACTAGACGTAAAGGCCAATATCTGAAATGGTTCAGATTTATTTTAAAATTTTAGAAAACCAATGTCCAAATTGACTTACCAGGGAAGTTTTGGTTCTCTATAAATACCACTTCCAAACAGACACTATTTGCACACTAACTGCTCAAATGAAATCAAATAACACCATATTAGAGGTATTTTTTCACCAATCTGCATTCCATCAGGAAATATTAAAGGCCATCACTGCAAAAACTCAGGCCAGGATTGTTAGGGACACATGGAAGAAACAACCATGACCTGATGCTGGCCAATGGCGGAAACATGTAGTTTTTTACAGTATCATCTTGCTTCTACATATTCTTTGCATTCTCATTCTTCTTCTTTTTCAATTAGAAGTGCTTGCCAATTTCTACAATAGAGAGAATCGAGTGGTTGAAGTAGTTAGTTTCACACAAAGGAGAACATCTGCAGGTAGATATATCATTTTCTTACTCATTACCAACTACTAATATCTTAACTAAAGATCAATTCCAGAAATTGTTATGAGCACAAGAAATCATCATGCAAGGTCTATTGTCTTATTGTTTTGTCATGAAAACAATTCCTTGAAGAGCACAAGAAAGTACCACCAAGGATAGGGAGAAGAGCACATAGCAAACCCACAGTACAGTCATATCAAATCACCTTGTAATTTTTACCGGCCACTCCTAGCCTAGTTGGTGAGGCATTGAGTAACCTCTAGGTCAGGGGTTCGATTGTTGGTATAAGGAAAGGGATTAAGAAGAAAGTAAAAATACCTCTCTAAGTCCAGAGCCTTTGTCCTAGCGGCAAGGAGCTTAGACATTATTGTATGAGGTGCCGAGTTCGAGCCCTCTTGACATCAGTTGTAATTTCCTCCTATCTATAGTATATGAGTTTATTTGTAATTTCCTCCCTTATATAGGAGTTAATTTTTTTTAAAGTACAGTCATGTCAAATAGACGGGTCTTTTAGAATTTTGGAAAGCACAAGTCGTGCAAAAATCAACAAAATATAAACTTAATTACAAGAACGGTTATGGAGATTTGTAAAAGTGTTATGTTTGATTGAAATGATCAGATTTTAGAGATTATAGGCTTCAACTTTAAACGTATAGGTATCAAAGCAGGGATGGATCCAATTTAGCTCCACAAGGGGCAACTGTTCCACCTCAAAAAAGGAGAAGGTTGCAATGAGAAGAAACAACTATGTATCGAATATTGTAAACCAAGTTGGTGAATCAATAGCTTACCGTAGCAGTTTTAACATTGTAGGCTACAACTTTAGAGATTGTGGGCTTCATAACCAACAGAATAATCTTAAGCATAGGACAAACCTGCATAACAAGGGTTCCAAGGAAGTTTAACATTGGAAATGGAACGATCAAGAGACCATGTTTCCAACTATAAGAAGACAAACAAATGGACTACGAAAAAAATCATCACTGCAAAAGTACATTCGCAGCCGGTAAGCCTTGATCAAATGCATCCTGCCCTCCACTTTATTTCCTGCCATCCATAAAAACACTGTTATAATTTATATAATTATATATACAAATTACTATATCAATTTTATTCACTATCTATTTCACTTATCTCATTATTTCTTGAAGTTTTTGGTTTATACCTCTAGTGAGTTTTTGGTTTATATCTCTAGCGAGCAATCTGCAAAGTATCTAATACTATACTATTAGTAGTTTTTTCACATATATGATTTGTATGTTTACAGAGAATAGATGACTAGCCTATAAATTTTGTTTGAAATCCTACAGTTTTCGAATTTATAGCCACAAGTTGCAGTTACTTCTTTTTTTGCATAGTTCTTTTTTTAAGAGTAGAGTGTCTGAAACCCTATAATTTTTAAATGATATCCTAAATGGGTCAGCCCGAATTCGTTTTCTTTTTTTACGTTTTTGTTATGGTTTCGAACTAGGGTTTGTGCCCTTCTCTACTTAGAGACTTTATATTGCTTCTGAAATTAGGGGAAAAACATTGTCAATACGAGTATAAAAAACTTCTTGAATAATTTTTTTTTAAAAAAATCGATCAAGAATTAGGCGATTTATGCAGATTAAGGAATGGAAGGGCAAGAAGTCGCTACCTTTTTCGGCTGATTGTGGTGAGGGAGGTAATTTCCTCTGATTTTATCTAGGGTTTGGAAGAAATCCAAACGGTGCCTCTGTTGTAGTCGTGTAGGGGATGGATTTGGTCGATCTATGAGAGTGCACGGTTTTGAACGGAGCCTGAATCTTTTCGTTGATCACGCCGTCGCCGAAAAACAAAAAAATAAGAACTTCTTGGTTGAGTAGCTGGAGTGGTACACGCCGCCGCCGATTGAGAATGTGCTTGAGACGTCGCCGACTGAGATTGCAATGTAGCCGTAGCCGTCGCCATTTCTCTCAGTTCGTTAAAGCGGAATAGGTAGGGTTTCGTCGATGGAAGCGGCGCTTGAAATGGAGAGGAAAATGTATTTATATGGTGTATATTATATGTTAATAAATCCTAATGTATTTTAATTAGCCGATTTAATTGTATTAATGTAATTTTAAGTTGATCAAATTTGGAGAATACTGGACCAATTTCAATTTTATTAGTTATTAGGCTTATCATTTATTTTGCCCTATGATTCTTAATAACAATATCATTCTTTATTTAAATTTTGTAAGCTGATCTATGTAAAATGTGCATACTCATTTGTGAGAAATAAAGATTAGTAATTTATGTTTTCACAATATAGACTTTTTTTTAATGGTCCATTGTAAAATTGTTCAATTATTTTTCTGTTATTTACTTTGGCTGCTAACCTTTTATTTGGTCCATATTTTTGGAGCTTTTATATATTCTAATTCCAACTTTGTAATATTATTCAAGTTAATTATTATGTTAATAGTTATTAATTTATTATTAATTGTTTTATTTGGTATGAGATTTTTTATTTGACAAATTTAATTTTCTTATTTTATATATTGACATATATTTGTTTAATTGAATTGAATCATGAACTATTTTTCGTTCATATAATTTTTTTTCTTCTGTGATTAGGAATACATTTTCTTTTATTTGTATATCTTATTCTATTTAATCCGTGTATGTCCTTATTTGTTATTTTTTTATGGTGCTACCCCTGTATTTGATATTGGAAATTGTATATTTTAATACTGTAGTATGCTGAATATGAAATGTTTCATTACAAAATGTTAAGAGAATTTCAAATGTATGTTTGTTGTTGTTTATAATATTTTTAATTATTTATAATCTTATTAATACTATTTTTAATTAGTTAATATTTGTCTTTGTGATTTATTTTTCTATTTGATTTACCCGTAAAACAAAAGATTGTTAGAAGTATATTAACAAATTTCTTAAATCCAATTAAAATCAATATAAATATTCAATTTTTAAACCTATCTATTATCATTGAGATATCCTCATAATTTGTTCATCAATCAATTTCAAATTTTTGGTCCAAACATTCGAGCAATTTTGCATTTCTGCAAAAAAAAAATCACAATTGTTAATAACATACTGTACATGCTTATTTTGAGAATTGCTACTGATGTCTATATACATCACATTTTCTGAATCATAATCGATCTGTTTTTTTGGATAATTAATTTAATTTTGAAACTTTCATTGATTGCTCAACTAAAATCAGTCAAAATATGAATCTATGTCTTACCTTGGTTTGAAATCCTTCGATTGATTAAAGAAGCCTTTGAATTATCCTTCTTCTTCGTACGTTGTTAGATTTCTGTGAATCCTTCTTCTTCAATTCTTATCTTTCTTCTTCGCCGTCTCTTTGAACACCGATCTGTCCCATTTTTTCCGATCAATAGAATTTGTGGTGGATCGTTGCTGTCGATGGGTTTTGCCGATTCGAATCCTCTATCGGCGATTGTGCTAGGCAATTAGATGTCGGCATCGGCGTTCTTGATTTGATTTTTGCCCGTGAGGAGTAGATTTTGGTGTTCTCTGATTGTTAAGGCAGTTTGGATTAGGGCTTTTGGGATTCTGTAAGTATGTTATTTGACTTTGGGTTAGGGCGACAAAGATGAGTGTATGATTGTGTTTTTGGCCGTGCATACACGGGACAGAGACAATTAATCTATTTGATTGTACTCAAAATAAGTTTGTACTAATATGATTAATGATCATTAATCTTTTGTTTCTTTTATTTAGAGACAATTATTAAAGTTTTCTTAATTTAAATTTGATTTTAATGCTAACGTAATCTATTTGGGTGAAAAGGTTTGGGCCGGTTTTCATTATTTTGTTTTCAATTGTTGGGCTTTCCATTTCATTTCATTTAGCCTACTCTATAGTAATGAATTTGATCGAGTTCATAATAATTTAGTTGGGCTAACATAATATTTTTATTAGTATTGAATATGAAGTTTTAGATTTTAGTTTGTAAACATGAAATTGGTAGCAGTAATGATTTTACTGTTAATATAGTGTATAAAGAAGTGTTTCAAACTTATGAATTTTTTTGTTCTTGTGTTAATTCTAAGTGTTGTTTCTACATATGAAAATGTATGTTTTCGTCCCCAAAACTTATGAACTATTTATTTATTTCAAGTCTTAGATTAGTAAGTGTTGTATGATTTTTTTTTCACAAATTAAAAATGTACTTCGTATTAAATTGTGAGAGATGTGGAAATCCTTTTTTTAGATTAGTTCGAGATGATCATGTTTCTTTTTAATTTAGTAGTACATTTTCCTTTATTCATATATCTTACTACACTCATATTAGATATTAAGATTGTATAAATCGTATGCTAAGTATGAAATGGTTCATTTATAGTATTTTGAGATAAGTACATATTTTTTTTGTTATTGTTTATAATGATATGAATAATTGTATAAATCGTATGCTAAATATTAGAAATTATAATCATATAAATCATATGCTAAATATGAAATGGTTCATTTGTTTTGTTGATCGAATTTATAATGAACTATTTACTTTTTTCAAATAATTTTATTTATTTACTTTGGTATTTAGTATTTCTCAATCTTTTGTTTGTATATCTTATTATATTTCTATTTTTTCCTCATGTCCTTTCGTTACAGTGAATTGATAAATTGATAGATGTAGAAGTAAAAGTATGTTTTTTAAATCTTTATAATCTTATGAATACAAAATCTAAATACTTTCTATTCTTGATTTGCAAGAATTTTTACATTTTTTCTATATATTTTTTAATTGATTTAATTTCGTTTAAATATATTTTCTTATTTTTTGAAAATCATTTGGCCCGTGCATAGCACGGGTGGTAACGCTAGTTGTGTTGAATTGGGGCGATTTAAAATAGAAAAAAAAACTATTAATTTTAACGAACAAAGTATATGTTATACCAGATATAAAAAGAGAGACTACTGTTTTGCACATTAAATATCAAAGACTCAAAAAAGTAAAGTGCGGGAATTTAGGTTGGAAATATTAGAGTGTCCACAATGGGGGAGCCGCGGCCCGCGGCTCGGTGCGCGGCCCCCTATTGCAGAGAGCCGAGAGGCGGGGCGCAGGGCCGAGAGCCGAGGGCGAGCCGCGGCCGCGGCCTTCACGCGGCTGAGCCATGTGAGCCGCGGCCCTCCACTGCAGCGGGCCGCCGAAATTTTTTATTTTTTTTAATTTCGAAATTTTTTTATAAATATGAACTTCCATTTCCATTTTTTCACTTCTTTCTATACTTCCAATCCCTTCATTACACTTCCAATCCCTACAAAAAATGCAAGGTGGAGATGGTGATTCCCCGGGGTACGGAGACTCGGGATACGGCGAATTTTCCCTATCAATAGTACGACGAAAATTTGACTCTAATTCGTAACTTTATTAAATTATGTTTATTTCCCAAATTATTAGTCTACTAAAATTTAACATAGTTAAATTAAAAATAACAATAAAAAAAGAAAACAAATTAAATTTTTTTTATAGAGGGCCACATTTGATGGCCCTTGTTAATTTTGTTACTTTACCATTGCGGAGGGCCACATGAGAGTCAAGAATGGTGGCCGGGCCACATTTGGTGGCCTTCAAGGGCCACCATTGTGGACACCCTTAGTAGGATGAAAATAGGTGTTTAGGGGCTCAAAGCAAATATGCTTTGTACCTCCCAAGAAAATAGGGGACATTGTAAAATTTGTCACTATTGTGGAATTTAATTATATGCCCAAACAAAGAAGAAAGTGAGTAATAATTAAGTGTTGTCCCCAATTTTTTGTTGATGAAAAACTAGTTTTACTAGAATCGATTAATCATGTCAGCACATGCAATTAGCTTATTGCTTATTCATGTTGTAAGCATGACATTATCAATAGTAAGCACACACTCACACATATATACATAGTCATAACATATATGGATTTTTTTTACACTTGTACAAATCAATATCATGAAATAATATCACTACTTAAGTAGATAAAAACAAACTAACTATCTGTAAAAATATGATGATTTTTCATAGTTGACAATGACATACTAGAAAAAGAAGGGCAAGTCCTCAAAATTCCTAAAGGTTACATCTTTTTCACTTACATCTTAATTAAGATTAGGAAAAGGTTGTTAGTGAAAAATGCAACAAAAATAGAATCCCTTTTAGCATTAAAATCCAAAAAATAATGTTGTGAATCAGTTAAGTGAGCACGAAGTTGTTTGTGCTTCAACATTTAAAGAAAAGAAGGAAAATTTGCATAAAAATTATTAAAATGAAGAATTAAAATTCATGGCCCATCTAATCATTTGGCATAAAAGGGCCACTTGGAAGTCTCCATCATTATTATGGAGAAACCTAATAATGATAAAATAAAAAAGCGACATATATACAGTGAAAAAATTATTTGTATAATTAATCAATATATTTAAAATTTCATCATAGTTTGCATACTTTTAATTTTAATTCAGTTTTCGATTTCATCACAATTTTTTCAAACGATTTAATATTAGAAAATGTAAAACTAGTCTATGATTAAAAATTTAAGAGTAGTATCTATTTCATTTTATTTTACACATGATTCTAACACTTTATAATTATCATTGGTATCATTAATTTTATCAATTTAAAAAACACTCAAATCAGATTTGTTATTTTATTTTCATGTTTCTATCAATATTATAATTATTTATGCCTCTTTGATTTGCTAGCAGAATTGGTTCTATTACTTTGAATTGGCTACGGTTTTTACTATGACTCGGTAACATTTAAACAATTTTATTTTAAAAATAGTCTATGCAGTTTGAATATTTTTTATTGATCAAATATGATATTTATATTGCCTTACATTTATACATAATTGATAATTCCATCATGAACTGAAAACCCCATTAAAAACAACAATCACATCGCAACGAAAAATTGCAAAAGTAAAATATTTATACTTCAAAATATTAAAGTCATTAATTCATTTTCTCAAAAGCTCAATCGTCCTTTTAAATAAAACAAATCAGTCGTTAGGACGTAAGTATGATTTACTTACTCACGATTAAACTAATCCAAACACAATAACTTTAATATAAACCCTCTAATAAATTCACTTACTCACGATTAAACTAATTCAAACACAATAATTTTAATATAAACCCTCCAATAAATTCACTAAATTAAAATACATATCCCCTCAACGAAATGTACACATGAACTGTACCAATGCACGATTTGTTCAACTATAACTATTTACAACCATGCAAGTCAATTTACACACACCTAATCATAAAATAAAAAATAATCCATCACCAAAAATAATAGAGTAAGTGTGAATCAAAATTAATAAAACATAAGACTATTGACTTCCCCATATTTATTTAATTTTCTAAAAATTAGTTTACCAACCTGATAATTAAAATAAAAAAGTAAAATAAAGATAATTATTTTCCAAATAAAAAAAATAAAAAGTAAACGAAGTGACAAAAGAATAGCGTCATGGGCCCAGTGGGCCCGTGGTCCTGACCCGACACAGATCCTGCGGTGGAGAGAGACTCGTGTTTTTTATTTTTAGAGAGAGAGAGAGAGGAGGGTATATAGGGTATTTCAGGGTGGGACAGCAACTTCCACTATTGGGCAATAAGGCTTTTTTTCGAGGGTACAACTTCTGAATCCCTGAATTCTACTTCTGAATCTGACCTCACATCTAAATCTAAGGGGCAGAATTGGAATTACCGTACTACGATTTATGGTTTAATTATTCTATGTAATCAAGTTATCGAAAAGGTCTTTTTCCCCATGATTTAGTAAAGCTGGGTAAATTTCATTCCAAATAAAATATACTCCTAATACTAATATCTAGTAGTATTACCTAAATTTAAGTTTTAAAAAAAATAGCGACTCAATTTGCCAATACTTTCTGGTGCTGAAACATTTTCTTATATTGAAACTACTAAAAGTACGATACATATATTAGGTAAACACAAAACTAGTTGAATTTTTAGAAACCAATTTAAAAACAATCCATTGCTTTACTTAATATTTCATTCCTAAATTTTTAAATAATATTTCATCGTCTCAGCATTATATTTATTGGATTTAACTGTATTTTTTCTTATTAAAAAAATTGTCCAATTCAAGAAATTGACATTCGGGTTTAGACTTTAGAGCATCTTGGCTTCATTTATATGAGTGGAGCCATGATTCAAATTTTGTGCACGTTTTCTTGTTCAATTTATTTGACTTTATCCATAATTTTATATGTCATTTTATTTCATTTTCTCTAAACAAATCTTAAAAAGTTTCATATATTTGATTATCTCGCACACATCAAACACACAAGATATATTTACCCTTTAAGCTGGCGTCGATCTCATTGTGTTGAAGTTCGACAGCTATCCTTCAAATTTTGTTTTCTGAATATAAAAAAGCTCTAGTTAAATGATTTTTTAAACACATTTAAACAATCCAAAACACACAATACATAACCGAATATATTGAAGAGAAGACAGTTTTTGACTGAACAAAAATTCCAAAGATTCTTCACAACAGTTCCAAAATACAGATACAAAATTCTGACTGCCTCCCCCCTGAATTTAGTTGAAAAAAAAACACACAAAAATCAGACAACAAAACCCACCTCCCCCCAACTACCCCCATCCCCAGAGCCAGTGGCAACCATGGCAATTCCCTCCAAACTCAAGGTCTGTTTCCATCACCCACCTCTCATTGGTTAATCATAATGGCGCATTTTAGCACACTGCCCCCATCATCTCCTCCTCTGCTGTGACAAAAAGGAAAGAGAAATAGAAAAAGAGAGAGAGAGCAAAAGCATCACATAAAAACCATCATTCTTCCACACTTCGACCCCATCACACAACCAAAAATACTCAAGCTCCCAATTTTCACACACTCAACACACACACTTCAGAGTGACACAAAAATCCATCCCCTTCCTTCACGAAACACCATCTTTACTTCCTAAAATCCCAAATTCCAACCAAGAAATCAACATTTTCAGCTGCATTTTGCAATGGAGAATGTTTTCGTTGCCGTTAACTGTGAGCTTAAAGCTTGTGGGATAGTGTAGTGTTTCTCTCTGTTTGTCTAGAAGTGGGAAAAAGAACAGTCTTTTTCCTCTATCTCTCTCTCTTCATACTTCTTATTCTTCTACTCTCTCTCCTCCCTCTCTCTCTAGAATGGCCTGCGAGCGAGTGATAGCTGAAAGCTTGGATCCAGAGAGGAAAAGGAGTGGTGGTTTGAGAACTAAACAAGCTGGGCGTGGCTCTTGCAGAGGAAGTTAGGCTAAAGTAGAGAGATTGAAAAATCAAGAATCCCTTTTTCTTCACCCCTTCTGTGAGGAATTATCACAATCACCTTCTGTCCTCACACACAGCTCAACATTCATTAATTGAATCTCCATCCAAACACACACACATACACATACAGAGGCAAAAACAAGAAAAAAGAAGAATTTCTGCACCTTTTTGCACTGCTCCATTGAAAGGAATTAAAAGCAGCTGCGATGGGGTATTTGCTGAAAGAGGGTTTGAAGACTCTTTGTGGAGTTAATCAGTGGTCTTATGCTGTTTTCTGGAAGATTGGCTGCCAAAACCCCAAGTAAGTTTTTGTTAAAAATCACATCTTTTTCTACCACTTTTCCCCCCTTTTGATTAATAATCAAGATAAATATTTATTTTTTCCAACAGTTGGTGAATCATTTTTTTTCGGTTGTTTCTTTATATTTTTCTTGTGAAAAAATTCCAAATGGAGGAATTTTGATGTATTTTTCAGTGAATTCTTGATTTGTGCTTTTGTTCTGTTGCGTGTAGTGATTCTCTTCCTCTTGGAGTTTTGTGAGGATTACTGATAATGGATTGAGAAAAAAAAAAGAAAAGAAAAGAAAAAAAGTGTTCTTTATTTTTTTCACATAATGGATCTTTCATTTTCTCCCTGAATAAGAATGAGCCAAATGCTAGTAACTGAGTACATCAAACTCCTTTTTCCCACAAGATTTCATCTCCCTTGACTAAATTGAAAAGATTGTGTTTTGTTTGATCAACAATTATTTGTTTCGTGTCTGGTAAAAGTTGGCTAGTTAATTGGTAATCAAGATTTGATTTGACATTTAGCAGATTTAGCAGATATGGATGTCTCTTTCTCTCTCTCTCACCCTCTCCACCTCTCTCTCTCTCTCTCTCTCTCTTCTTGCTGTGTGATCTGATGTGCAATAACTTTCATTTTCTGTTATTTTGGAGTTTTCTGGTTGGTTAGTTCTATTGTCTTGTAGAATCTCACTGCAATAAAAAATTAAAGAGATTTTTTTTTGTTAATGATAGCTTCTCTCATGTTATAACAACAGCCAGTTTCTTGGATTCTGATGTTGCCCTTGTCTGCATCTATGTGTACTCTTCCTCATATGCCGCAATTTCACATATTTTGGTGGTAAAAATGTTAGAATGATGATAGTAAACTTACCTTTGCTCTTGCAGGCTTTTGATTTGGGAAGAATGCTACTACGAGGCTGCAACGTGCTCTGGGCAGCCAGGAAAAGAGAATGCAGACGCTGCTGCTCTTGATGACTACAACGCCTCTTGGATCTCTGCCGACGCAGGGGACAGGGTGCATTTGCTTGTGAACAAGATGATGATGGACAGCCATGTTAATATCGTAGGAGAAGGGTAATGCCATTGCAAAAAACTTAGTAAAAGTCTTGATTTAGTGCTTGATGGTGTAAATGAAGCTTTCTTTTAAACCTTAGTTAAACATTGTCCCGTTTTCACCTCAGGTTAGTTGGAAGGGTTGCGTTTACGGGAAGCCATCAGTGGATCCTATCTGAGAATTACTGCGGAGACTCTCATCCACCGGAGGTATGATATGGGATATGGTGCTCACCTTCTTGATTTGATTGGAGAAGGCGAGCACTTGTTGAAGCTCTGGCAGATTTTAGGTTAATAAATAGTGAATATTTGAACCTCCTTTTGCAGGTTGTGAAAGAGGTGTGCCAACAGTTTTCAGCTGGTATGCAGGTAAAAAAATTAGTTAAAAAGATTAGTATGTTTTGCTGTGTCTTGATTTCTTTTTCCAATTTATAACCAAAGTCGGGTTCTTGATACCTGTTTCTCTTCTTGATCAGACGATTGCAGTTGTTCCGGTTCTTCCCCATGGTGTTGTGCAGTTTGGTTCGTCCATGGCTGTAAGTTGTTCGGCTGCATATTTCCGTATTGCTCCAATGGTTTTCGATTAGGGATCATATGATCTAAATCAATGCCTGTTTTCATCAGATAATGGAGAATTTGGGGTTTATCAATGATGTAAAATCATTGATACTTCAGCTAGGATATGTATCTGGTGCACTACTATCACCAAATTATGAAGCAAAAGAAGACACTCCAAGAATTGGGGTTCCAGTGGGGAATTTCACTTCTGGTGGATTGTCTCTCGAATCGGATGGATGCTCGTTTGACTCTTTCAACTACCCAGGGAACCCGAACCAGTTCTCCTTGGCTGGAAAAATCCAATACGGGCTCAAGTCAAGTTGTACCGCGCATGAAACCTCAAACTCAAACCACGATGGGATTAGGCACCACAACCACCAAGTCACAAATGGTGTTGCAAAAGCTGAGGTTATCCCTTTGAATCCCGAGATGTGGAAGAACCTAAATACCCCTCTGCACGCGCCGAGGTCTGCTCCAGGTTTACCTTTGAGCAGCTTGCCTACTTTTAACTACGGCACAATAAGAAGCGCTGAGCAGAAGGTGGTGTCCACTACCAGCAAGCAGGACCATTTTAGTGTCCCCAACAACGTCCTGCAGCCACTAGTTGCGAATTCGGGCTCAATTTACTGTTCTGATGGTTCAGTCATTCACTCATCAGTAGGAGTGAATGGCGCCATGAGCAACAGTAAACCAGTATCAGCCGGTGCCAGTCTGCATAAGAATGAGAAGCTTCATAAAGTGGAGCCTTCCAACTCTATTTCAGTTAACTGTTTCACATCTAATTCTTCGCTTGCTTATAGCTCCGACAGCAAACTTCATCACATGGACAATGGGTTCGGACAGGGTGAATTGAATGATTGCAAGAGAGAGATGGTGCGGCATCCAAATCAAGGCCATGATATGCCTCTGCCTCAGTTTTCTGAGCATCTAAATATGGCTGAGCTTATTTCTGGAGGTCAGATTCCTTATGTGAATAACTCCAGTTATGATGATGTATGCGTCCAAACTGAATCAGGGGGGGATGACTTGTTCGATGTTTTGGGGGCCGATTTCAAGAATAAACTGTTTAGTAGTCGTTGGAATAGTAGTTTGAGTGATGCATCAGCAATAAATTGGGATAATAAAAGTAATCTGCCACCTAAGAAGAGCCTTGCTTCTTCAGAAGCATATTCTGCCAGCCAAGGAAACTCAGAGAGTGGGATTTTCCCCTCCGACCATCTCTTGGAGGCCGTGGTTTCTAAGGCTCGACCTTGCAGTAAGCAGAGCATGGACGATAATGTTTCCTGCAGAACGACTTTAACGAATATGAGCAGTGCCTCCACGCCGAATGGTTCACTTCCTTATGGCCGATTTGGGATCTCTGACCAATTGAAGGGAGAGTTGTTTGGTGTCCCTAAATATCTGGCAAAGGCAGGAGCAGTGAGTTCTTGCTCGTTGAGAATTGGGTCCTCCAACTCCAAGGAAGAATCAAGATCTTATTCCCAAGGAAGTTCCATTTACGGGTCACAGATAAGCTCATGGATGGAGAAGGATCAAAAACCAAAGGCAAGTAACAGTGTGTCCACCGGACATTCCAAGAAGCCGGATGAAACGGGCAAAACAAACCGGAAGCGTCTTAAACCTGGAGAGAATCCGCGGCCTAGGCCAAAAGATCGCCAAATGATACAAGATCGCGTCAAGGAACTTAGAGAAATCGTGCCAAATGGGGCAAAGGTAATAAACACTATACAGCAGAGAGTGTAAATCTTAATGATTTTGTGATGTGTTTGTGGCATTAACACTTTTGTTTTGCTAACAGTGTAGCATTGATGCTTTACTCGAACGCACCATCAAACACATGCTTTTTTTGCAAAGTGTCACGAAACACGCGGACAAGCTAAAGCAAACTGGAGAGTCTAAGGTCCAAACTGCTATTTCAAACTTTTCAAGTTGACCAAACCTAGTTCTTTCCTCCATGGATTGAGAATGCAAAATATTTACATTGTTCGTCTTTTTCACCTCTCAGATTATTAGCAAGGATGGAGGTTTGCTTTTGAAAGACAACTTTGAAGGAGGAGCTACGTGGGCGTATGAAGTAGGTTCACAATCTATGGTCTGTCCGATCATAGTTGAGGATCTCAATCAGCCTCGACAAATGCTAGTTGAGGTAACACAGCCGTCCTTGTTCGTTCCATGGCTCTAAGCTTGCAGTTATACACATCACAAACTCATATATTTGTTCCATTTCTCACGAATAGATGCTCTGTGAGGAACGCGGTCTGTTTCTAGAAATAGCAGACATCATCAGAGGACTCGGCCTAACCATCCTAAAGGGAGTCATGGAGACACGGAATGACAAGATTTGGGCACGATTTTCTGTAGAGGTTCGTATTTCAAGCCAAGAATATAAGCCCATTCTGTTTTTCTTGAAGTCGCCTTAATATCCTGTCAACTTCTCTTTTCTAACAGGCGAATAGGGATGTGACGAGGATGGAAATCTTCATCTCATTAGTCAGTCTCTTGGAGCAAAGCTCGAAAGGCAGCACACCTCAACCGAATGGCATCAGCAACGACAACACCCTAATACCACAGCAGTTCCACCACGCAGCCCCAGTTTCCTTGACTGCTAGATCCCGTAGCTTGCAGTGACGGCCACACCTGGTCCGAACGTGTTAAGAGCGAGCAGACAACCCAAAAGCTTCGCCATGACTAACATGTTCCCAAAGAAACAAAAACCTCAGCAGCAGAGCTAGCTTTCTCTTCCAAGACTAGACCTGTAGGTAAAATGATGCTCCAAAGAAACAAGAACTACTCGTAGCACTGTAGTGTATACAAAAATGGTGATTACTAGACTTCATGAGGCTTGGCTTTAAGTTAATTGGATGGATGAGAGGGGGAAAAGAGCAAACTGGATTAGAGCTTTCGGTTGTTGATTAGTGTATATTGGAATTAAGCATGAGAGATGTGTTGATTAGGGACAAGGTGTGGATTCTGGAACTGTGCTTCTTTACTTTTTTTTTTTTTTCTAGTTTATGTCAGAATTGTGGATTCATGTGCTTACAAATTAGCATGTCTTTGTTTTCTCCTAGCCAGTTGTAAACTGCTGCATGCCGCATGGTGGTGTTATTCTCTGCCGGACATGGCAAGCGTCCTTGGCGAGTTTCGTAGTAGATTATGAATTCGATTTCCACCAATGCGTTCTAATTTTAGCCCGTCATACATAATTTTTATTTTGTACTTTACCATTTATTTTTTTACACAATTGAAATTTATTTTGAACATGATCTTTGATGGCAGCCAGAAGAACCACCGTTTCTCTAACATGAGGTTTCAACATCACCTCCCGGCAAAAAAGGAAAACAAATTGAAAAAGTTCAGATATTTAAATGCATTGATAATAATCGCTAAGGGGTTATAAGCTGATAGGTTTCGATTTTGCATTACTTTTATTAATAAAAACAGAAAAATTACTAAAAATTGATTTCTAATTTCTCTGCTACTAAATAAACAGATCCAGAATCAAGAGCTCAAATCTATGAAGAATCCAAAGATATAAAAATCACTCATAATGAAACCTTGGACTAATCAAATGTCTAACAACAACACAAATTTATTGTACTTTGTTTAAAAGAGTTGTGGCAACAAACACTAAATTGAATACTAATTTTTTTCTATTAAAGTAATAAACAGATCCAGAACAAAGATAGGCGATTTCCCTTTTCATAAACTCTAGTCCGTCCTAAATGTGCTAATTCCTAGCCCATTAACCTCAATTATGATATCACTACTTATTTATTTCTCTACTCTCAGCTTATTTTGACTTGGGATGGGTCATAAATACGTATTCATAACGTCGTATCAAATAAAATAATACACACAATATGGAGAAGTTTTGGCTTCAATCTTAAAGTATAAGAGTGTTTTTATTGGGTGAGAGGAGCACTATATCTGCTGAAATTGACTGCATCAATACCCTAAAGATCAGTCTAATTATACATGAAAGTGACAGACATTTATGATTTATAGGGCATTACTACATCCTTAAATTATGAGGAGGGAGAGCTGCTCTTTTATCATTTCAAACACTTGACATTATGCAAGAATTTTATCTGTTTAATAGCAGTTCAGCAAGGCAAATATAGACCAAGCAGGAATCAGGTTCACCAACATATATCTTATCACTAATAACACAAAATTCTTCTTTAATGCTCTGCTTACTTTACCAGTCAGACAGATGGTTTCTGCTCTTATTTCTTCGCGTTTCAACTTTCCAGAGCTCTTCTCAGTCCTAGATGACGAAAAACATAAAAATAATAAAGGTGAGAGAAGGGCAAGAAACATAAAGTATGTTGAACTTTAAGGTCTAATCAGGTTCTTGAAAAGTTGAAATGATCTTTCCAAGTACAAGAGCTAGATGCTGCTGCATGACAACTGGAACTAACGGTGCAGACTGATTTCAAACTCAGACGTAAGATGGAGGAGAGGATGCACACTAGATGTATCGGGCAAGAGAAATGAATGACGCATGAATGAAAACAACATGCATGATAAACTTTTAAGATATATGTGTTGCTGTTGGAGCTGCAGATATTCTATTTCAAGGGCTCATAAGGCAGAGTCCTGATTATACTTAGGATTGAGCAGATAAGGAACATTTTCAAAACAAATCAGCATCTATGTGCTACTTTTGGTGTGTAGTTTTCAGCAAAATTAGATGCGTAAAGCCAGAAAAGACCTTCAGATGCTGAAGTTAGTATTGATCTCGAGACACTGGGGAAGGGGAGGACTGATGAGTATGGCAACCTCACCACATGAGAGGGTAAAAAAGTATGAAAACCTCACAACCGCGTCACAATGTAAATAAACCGAAATTGTATTTGCTAATCCTGGTAAAGCGCCAAACATATTGAGCCTAAACCAGAAGCAAACTGCTGTTTATTGGAAACTTGTAAAAATTATTTTTCACATCTTTCTCTCCCATCGATGAGAGACATGCCTTGGAAAAATTATGAAACACCACTTTGATCATCTAGCTAAAGCAGCCTCATCATTTCACTAAGTGAACCAATTCCTACATGGTCATATTCCTTTATACATTATGCTCCTATATAAGTAATTCATTCCATACCATTCTCATTGCAGAGCCAGCTTTGTACCTCCATTCCATGAAAAGTCAGTTATAGTATTATCCATTAGCCAACAATGACGGGGCCAGAAAAACAAGAGAATCCAAGCATTCTCAAAAGGGGATGGTTATGGTTTAGAGATATTCCATCTAAGCCCATAGCTAAACTACGTGATGTAGGTAGGCGAGCAATAAAGGTAGCAGAGGAAGATCCAAGAAGATTGATTCATTCCCTCAAGGTCGGACTTACAGTAACATTAGTATCATTGTTGTACTACCTCCAGCCTATGTACGACAACCTTGGTGCATCTGCAATTTTGGCTGTCATGACCGTGGTGGTTGTCTTTGAATTCACAGTTGGTATGTTCGCATATTCCTTAAACTAAAGCATAGCCATATGTATTAAACATATCAAAAGCGTAGCAAATATACTAACACAGACCAAAATATTAGTCAATGTCACATGCTACTTGGCTCAGGACAAAAAACCTAAACGGCTAATGCATATATGTTGTATTAGGTGGAACAATTGGAAAATGCTTGAACCAAGGATTAGCAACCTTAGCAGCTGCTGCTCTTGCTATTGGAGCTCAACACTTAGCCATCCTAACTGGGAAGAGAAGTGAACCGTATCTGATTGGACTATTTGTATTCATACAAGGTCAAATTCATTAAGAAAGATACAACCCCTTAAGTTCCTGATCCCATTACTAATATAACATGTACCTTTGCAGCTGCAGCCATGACTTTCGTGAGATTCTTCCACAATGTGAAGGCCAAATATGACTATGGGGTGCTTATATTCATCTTGTCATTTATCCTGGTTTCCATATCTGGTCTTAGAATGAATAATGTCCTAAACTTGGCTCAAGCAAGGCTCGTTACCACACTCATCGGTGCATCAACTAGCCTGGCCATCTGCATCCTCATCCGCCCTGTGTGGGCTGGTGAAGATCTTCACAAATACGTGGCTCAAAACATAAGCCAGCTTGGAAATTTCTTGGAAGGTATTCCACCATATTACATCACTCAATACAGACACCATCATAGTCCATTCTTGGACTGATTGCTGACAGGATCACTCTATTATTACTATCAACACAGGACACCTGTATCAGTGTTTCAAAACGTCGTGTGATGCAGGGATAGAGATAACAAAGCCATCCATCATCAACCTAGACAGTATCCTTGTCGATTCAAAGTTCAAGGAAGAAACCTTGGTGAGTGAAACAACTTCTCAGACTACATGCATTTTAACTGCGAATCTTCCATTTTTTGATAGTGATGTCCCCTTTGCAGGCCGATCTAGCCGGATGGGAGCCAGTGCATGGTCAGTTCATGTTTCGCCACCCATGGAAACAATACCTCAGAATTGGAAACTTAACAAGGCAGTGTGCCTGCCGACTTGAACCAATCAACGGCTACTTAAACTCCGAATTTCAAGTATATCTCAAACATTTCTTTTTACATTCTACTATGCTACACCTCATAAATTACCGTTACCAATAAACACACAACTGCACATGCACAAATCAGTAAGTATATTATTCATTCATAAATAGATCGTCAAATTAACTCAAATAATATACTTGACTGTTTTGCTTTTGCCACAACTACAGGCACCAAAAGAAATCGAATGCACAATCAAAGAGGCATTTACAGAATCTACAAAAGCATTGAAAGAGCTGGCATGGGCAATAGAAACAATGACGGAGCCATCATCAGCTAATCCACACATAGAAAGCCTAAAAATCGCGTCGAGAAATCTAAAATCTCTACTAAGATCGGGTGATTGGGGGGATCAAAGCGATGTTCTGCAAATAATACCTGTTGCTGCGGCGATGATCGACACGATTTCCAGCGTGGAACAGATTGGTGATGCGGTGAAGGAGCTCAGTTTCATGGCGAAATTCAAGAGTAGAACGGCGGAAATTCCGAGTTTGAGTGTTGCGATTGATTAAGGAAATTGAATTTTCTGCCGAAGCTCATGAGCAAATTTTAGATCAAAATTTTCATTTTGACAAAATTAATTTTGTTCAACACTTTTATTTTGGTCATCTTTTATATAAATAAAAGAAATTTTAAAATCGCATTTCAATAAACTCGAATTCGAGTGTCCAAGACTTTTGGTAGTAGTAGTAGTATTTATTTATTAACAGTAGTATTATTTTTTCAGTATTTTTGCAGCCAAATTTTTTTTAGTAAAAATAGTTATGATTAGAAAATAATTTGATGTAGAAAACAATAATATTGCAAGTGGAGACAGTGAGGAAACAATAAACATACATTGCGAATAACATATTGTGAGAGTAATATCTATAAATATAAATAGATTAATTTTTATAAATATAACTAGCCCGAGACGAACATTGTAATCGGAAAGCATTTCTTCAATGAATTATTGATAAAGTTCGAGTCACTGCTCTATTGAAGCAAACGAAAATGTTTGCTAAATTGAATTGATTTTTTCAATAATTTCATGAATATCACGACTAATTATATCTTTTTTTATTTAATTAACCATATAATGACCAATACTCTTCAGTCTTCACAGTTCCGATTTCCAATGTTTTTTTTTTTAAATATACAAATAAATCTTGAAATAATGATCTTCGTGCAATGAACGTGATCCTAAAAATATGCTCGAAATCAAAATCATGAATCAAGTAACAAAGTTTAACACAATGTGCACATGCGTCTCATTCCATCAATTTGCACACATTCTAATAATATTTTCATATTTGGAATGTCACAATCTCCCCAACAAAATTCTTGGACAAATTGAAATAGGGAATTTTGGATCCAATATTCAATATTGCTATCTTTTCTTGATATGTCAACAACCATAAAAATTGTCAATCAGTCGTTGAATGTTGTTTTCCTTTGGCTTTACACTATCCACGTTTAACTTTATTTTACGTACCAATATATAGTATACTTCTATTCGAAGATTTAATCATCAAAAGTGATTGAAAAATGCATCATATCTACTTGATTGACAAGATAGATAATTTTTTGGGCATCAACATTCGATAAATAATCTGACAACAATCGACACTACACGTGAAAAATAAAACTTATACTACTAATTAGTCGGTTGAAAGGTTAATTAACTCATTAAATTAAGTTCGACTTGATTTAGTAATTAAATCGCTTCTACACACATAGTTAAATAAACTTGAATGTAAATATGTTCATTTACACTTTAATTGGCACGATTGTTTGGTGATTTGGTACTGTGTTCAGTTACACATATTTGATTCTAATTTTTCATTTTTTTGGCAATCCTATATTCAGATCCATAACATGTGCGGATATATGTTAGGATATTTTTGAGCTATTAAAACACTCCAAGAATTCAAGAGTGATCAAAGTAGCTGTTAGCGGTTGACGGCGGTTACAACCGATTGATAGTTATCAAGAAGCGGTTACTCGGAACAACAATGAGCTCGGGTGCATGGAGCATGGAGGTAGCAGCTGCATGGGAATGCGACTGACAGTTGATCAGTTACATTGATCAACATCTTCTATATATAAGTAGTGTGTGTAGCGAGCTTAGCAAGAGGAGAGAGAGAAACTTCATATCGGAGAGAATACAATTGCAATCTGTGCTATGTGCTCTCGAAACCGGGTCGTGTTTCGAGCGAGATTGAGGGAGAGAATATGAGTGTTCATAGTTCCCGTTTGTATTCGATATGAGAGTGTTCTTCTTCGTTGTATCCATTGATCATCAATGAATTATTTCTCATTTTGTCCGTGGAAGTAGGCTTATGCCGAACCACGTTATATCCTCGTGTTCTTGAAACGTTTGATCTTACTCCGATCTTGATTTCCAACAATATAGTATAATAAAAAATGAAGGATATTCAAACATTTAATCTCCCTTAATTTCTTACAAGGACAATTGTCCATCTCTCTTATGTGAGTTAATTAATTCGGACTAATCTCTACTATATAATTCAAACAACTTGGAATAAAATTAATTAAAGTAAAAAAAAAGAAGAAGAAGATGAAATTACTATATTAAGATACAATTACTCTCACACATCAACATGGCAATCCATAACCAACTGATACTTAACCGCCACCTCTCCGCCGCCGCCGATCCCGACACTCCGCCCGCCGGAGTTTATAAAGGCGAGACAATTCACATACAAATGGTACCCGCCGGAGACAAACGTCCCCACCTTCCACCTAATCCTGCCTCGAACTCTGATGTTCACCATGAGCGTGCCGGCGATCTGGTCCTGGCCGAGCGCCACGCCGAGCTCCGGCGCCACCGGCACGGCGTCGCCGTACAGAAACGGCGACCACACGGCGGAGTCCTTGTGGCCCTGGTAGGTCGGCGGGAGGAGCGTGGGGAGCGTGATCTGCTGGCCGTGGTAGGCCGCGTAGACGTCGACGCGGTCGTAGTAGATCCCGATCCGCTGGTTGGAGTTGCGGGCCGCGAGGGTGACCTGCACGTAGGGACGGAACCAGGAATTTATACTTAGAGGGGCAAAAAATTTAAGAGTTTTAAATTAGTGTGAAATTAAAACAAATAAATTTTATAGAAGTAAATAATTTGTGTATATGTGAAGAAAATTTAAGAGTTTTAAGAGGGACAATTAGTAAGAAATAAAAAAATATAAATTTTATAGTAAATAATTTATGTATATGTTAGATCGGTCGATGCCTGTATGGTGGTGGTGAGGGTGTTGGCGGCGGAGAGGTTGAAGGCGAAGACGGTGGCGTCTTGGAGGAGGAAGGCGGGTTTGGAGGGCTGGAGGATGAGCCAGATGAGGAGGATGAGGAAGAGGATGAGGAGGAGGAAGGCAAGGGAGGCGGTGAGGAGGCGGCGGTGGAGCTTCTTGCGCTCGTCGTCTTCGTGGCCGCAGTCCTTGGCCGTCATTGCGGTGGCGGTGGTGGTGGAAGTTGGTTTGGAGGTTTTTGTGTTTGATTGAATGTGGGGAAATGAGAGATTTGTGTGTGCATGAGATGTGTTATTTATAGTGAAGTTGTGGTTACAAATTACTATTAGAGGTAGTTGAGGTTAGTTGATAATGGTTCGTAGTGTGTTGCGCTTTTGCTTATGTACTCATTTACTATTGGTTTGATGTTTTTTTGAAGTGTTTTTAGACTATGTGCTTATTGCAAAAGGTATGGTATTTGATCAAATTATGTTTTATTCTAAAACATTAGAACTCGGTTGGAATAATTATGAAATCTGAATATATTTGTAATGATCTCTTGGAGCAATTGTATCAAATATAATAGTTGAAGAAACGCACGTGGGCATCATTATCGTGAGTTAAAACATGGCGTTTGTTCATAAAGAAAATAACTCAGTTTTCATTGATAAATCTCAACAATATGTTACACCTAAACGACCTGGCAATCTTTTTTCCCATGGGATCATAGCAAACGAAAAAATTATAGCTTTTTTGGCTAATATTTTAAATTGCAATATAGATCAAAATCTGATAAAACTTCATAATTTTTTACAATTATCATTTGTTTATATATAAATATTATTGTTATTTTTGTTGTGAATTGCTTATGTACTATGTTAGCCATTTGCATGGCTCGAGAGTTGTGGTTTTGGATGAATACATAATTAAATGCATTTAGGATTAGTAGTATGAAGTGGGATATGGAATATACTAATTCATGTATTTCATAGTGAAACTTTATCTCTTTTTCATGGCATATGCTTGAATTCAAAGGCTTCAAGATTCAAGAATTTTTGTAGGGCCCAGTTCTAGTTATGAACTACTAATAAAAATATTAATATATTAATGTTACCTGCCATTCGGTATATGGAATCACTTTCAATATACACCAAATATGTACTCGGACGTGGCAAATTATGAAACCGAGGCACTTTCTACTAAATTCTTTACCATTGAACTGGCGACATAGAAAATTTTTTGATAATGACTATTATTTTTATTTTTTAGGCATCAATCAATAAAGGCATATAAAGATATATTTTCATAATTTTCACATCAGAATCAGAAAAATATTGGTAGATTCACTCTTGAGCATGTCCGCCAATGTTGTTCAATGATGCTATTAATCCATAATGTATTTTATAAGTATAATTTTGATTCAAATAAAATTCAATAGTAAATGGTTAATTTAGTAAACCATTTACTTCATCTGGAAACCATTTTTTTTCTAGAATAAGTAGAAAGAAATAGATTTGAATATTGAATAATAAGATCCTTAATTTATTATGATTTTTTTTTAAAATTACTACTACTAGCTTTTACGATCGGTCAGACTACACAGTATATTCTTAATTTCTTATTGATAGGCTGGTAATAAAAGCTATTTCTGTATTTTATCTATGATCATATCAATTCGTTACCTAACTTAATGAATAAAAGCTATAAGTACTACTACATTTTATCTACAATTAGTAAGTAAGTTATGAATCAAACAATGAATTGACCGAGTTCTTATGGGTATGTCATAATGGTGGACTGAATATTTTCTAGAGCATAAATAGTACTTAAGGCAAAAGGATCATTTGTTTGAAACTTCATACTTTTTAAAAATTTTGATTTTATAGTAGCTTGAAAATCCGTCTGTAAGTTATTAAATTATTAATTTATTTTTATTTTGCAAACCAGACTATTTCTTATTATGCTTCAACAACTAATCAAGATTTTAGTGATAACCCAAATGTAACTTATTTATATTGCGCTTTCGAATGTCAATCAAAACACCAGCACATTTTATGCCGAAGTAACAAATGGGTGTGTTTTGTTGCTTCTTATAAATTTGCATGCAAATTAGTACAGAGCACTATTTTATTAATTTATTCTTATTTGCAACCAGACCTATTTATTTTTACACAACTAATCAAGATTTCAGTGTTAACATAGTGTAATGACTTACTTACGTTGCACTATTGATATAAACCAAAATGACATCACATTTTTAGGCAGTTAGAAAGCATGCGATGGAAGGGACGAGAAATGAAAAATGGGATGAAAAACGCCATCGAAAAAAAGAAAGATTAAATTAAAATAAGGTAGAAATGAGTCCATAAACCCTCGCACATCAACACAACAATCCAAAAAAAACTGATACGTAACCGCCGCCTCTCCGCCGCTGATCCCACTTCTCCGGGCACCGGAGTTCATAGACGCGGGACAATTCACATATAAATGGTACCCGCCGGAGACAAACGTCCCCACCTTCCCCTAATCCTGCTCCGTACTATCATGTTAACCATGGGCGTCCCCGCAACCAGGTCCTGCCCAAGCGCCACGCCGATCTCCGGCGACCAGACGGCGGACTCCTTGCGGCCCTGGTAGGCCGGCGGGAGGAGCGCGGGGGCAGGGGCGAAGTTGAACATGGTGGAGGGAATTAGGGTTTTGGTGTGGGTGGAAATGTGGAGAGATGAGTGATTGTGTGTGCATGTGTTTGTGTACTTATTTATAGTGGACTGATGATACTAAGAGTGATTAATATCCTGTTTTTGGTTCGATTTTTTTATTTTAAAAACAAACTAAATCAAAAAAACCATTTTATCTAAAAAGTTAAACTTATCCAAATCAAATTGGAACAAAACCAAACATGAAAATTCAAAAAGATAAATCAAAATAAAAAAATTCGAAATTGTATAATAGTAATATTTAGCAATTAAGTAATATACGGCTATATAGTTTATCACTTGTTAAATTATTTTAGGCTTTTACCTTGTAGGTAAATTATTCAATTAAATAAATCTAGATTACGATTTTTTCCTGTGTTAAAATCTAACTGGAAATCTGTGTTTTATAAAAATAAAACCGACCTAATCGAAAACCAAAGAAATTAAACCAAAATTTTAAATTCGATTTGATCCATTTTTTGCTCACTCCAACTGGGAAGTGTATTTTTTGTGTTCCTTCTGCTTTTTATGTAACGTTTTAGACAGTGCATTTGCATTTGCTTATATGTGATTTTTTGGCGTTTGTTTATATGTAAATTTTTTTAGTATCGTTTCTCATCATAATTGGGTTAGTACTCTGTTTGCTATTTGCATGGTTCGGCAATTGTACCCCATCGAAAAAAATAGTAGAGTTATGGAATATACCAATTCATACTCCTAATATTTTATGGTGAAACTTTATCTCGTTTTCATTGAATTTCAATGGCTTCAAAGATTCAAAAAAAATTGTAGGCTCCATGCCTCCATCTCTGATTGCGAACTCTAACGAAAATGACAGTTTAATATGTTAATGTAACCTACCATTTGGAATATAGAATCACTTGCCATATATACCAAATTTTTAATCGGGCGTGAGCGTGACACCTTTCTACAATTTAATCACTTCCTAAATTTCTAATCGGACGTGATTTAAACGTTAATTTGCCTTTAGAATTTTATCAAATGTTACATATACCTAGCTCTTATTAAAATATAATCGTTCAAACTCAAATTTAAATGTACAATAGCTAATGAAATCACTTGAAATATTTGCCAAATGTGTAATGGGACGTGCGTGACACCTTATTAAAATAGCAATAGATTTGAACATTAATTAAGATTATTATTTATTCATATTTTTTTGTTAAAATTTATATTATTATGGTTAGTCACATTATGACTACCTATCTTTATTCTTATTAACATATATCAATAATAAAAGCTACTCAATATTTTATCCATCATATCACTTTGTTACCTCCTAACTTAGTAAATGAAAGCTATATCTTGTCTAGAATTAGTAAGTATGGTATGAAGCAAATAATGTAATAAAAGGTGTATCAACATTTAGCATTTTGTTTAGAATTAGTAAGTACTATATATATGGTGCACGATAAATATTATTTCCAAAATTCCAGTGTCTAAAAGGAAATACATCAATTGTACTGAGAAAAGGATGGAGTATGAATCGACTAATTAATTGACCAGACTCTTATGGGGTGGTATAATGGTGGGTTGGATATTTCTTAGATAGATTATTGGAGTACATAATTTACATTATATAAAAAGAGTAGTACTAATTTACATGTAAATTCTTACTTTCATCAAATTTAAATTTTGCACGTAGATTATCGAACAATTAATTTATTTTGTTTTGCATTTAAATTATTGATTTATTTTTATTTCATTATCAACTATAATAAATTTTTGGCTCTGGCTTAATTTGATGACTTATTTATGCGGCTCTACCTGGTGCCAAGCAAACTGTCCAAAACAACATCATATTTTAGGCAAATGAAATAATATTATATTGTAATAGTAGATTATAAATAATTCGTTTGTTGAATTGGGAATGAGATGCAAGTGAAAAAAATGAGAAATGAGAAACGAGAAGGGTGGGAGCACACCAATAAAATTATTTAACCATAAATGAGGTTGTTATATTTGGTGACGAAATAGTGGTGGAGCTTTGGGATTATTGGTGGCGGCGGTAGGAGTGGTGGTTGTACATTTGGGTAAGAAAATCAAAATTTGCTTGGCTTTGAAGGCAAACATCGCCTTTCTCAATTAAAATCAATGCAATTTTAGCATAGGCTTGATTTTTAAACCAAGTGAAAATTCGCATATGTAATCATTTCAACACAATATATTTTAACATGAACTTTCTTGGTCCACTATTTATTTAGAAAATAACAGGGTAAAAGAAAAATAAAAAGCACAAATTATTTTCCATGTATACAGTGAAGGATCCAGCTAGGAACACTAATTATTAAGTATTTATAGTAATACGTATTCTACTATTTACCCACAAAACTAATTAAAAGCACAATTTATATAGTCAATCCATTTATTTTAAAAAAAATAGTGTTGCTTGGCCTGGAGTAACTCATTAATTACACATTAAACTCCAGAATTCACTACATCAACTAACCCTATCAAAATTTGTGATATTTTCTAAGCTAACGATGTTTTAAATCAGTACAGTCATGGTTAAGTAATTTCCCAAATTATTACTAGTATATTCTAAACTATGAAGAATTACATTTATCAACTCCGTCATACAATGGGTGTGGTTCAATAGGGCAAACTTGAACACGACAACTCTTACCACTTTCGGTCAACGTTCCATATCTCTTAGTCAAAGGGTCAAACTCAATCTTCAAATCCTCACAAATGATCATCAAAAAGGACTTGATCTCAACCTTGGACGAGTGCATCTTGACAATTCGCAACGTGTTGGATTCCATCACCATATCAAGATTCACCACCCGGTTCTCGACGTCCTCCTCCATACCAAACACGCCACGGAGGATCAACTTCTTGCCATCTCGGCTATACTTCAGGGAAGGGGACGTCATGGACACTGACCCCTCGTCCCCAGAGTATATCCAGAGACGCGGGACCTCGTACCTGTTGGAATGAGGAAATCCAGCATCAAGCAATCAAACAATAATCGTAGAGGAAATCAAGTGGAATCAGTGTAAACATAAAAAATAAATCTCTCTTTTTATACTTATGTACTTGGAACACTTTGTGAAAGGGTAATGAATGTAATGAAATACATGTACAATACAATTTAGTTTAAATGCCTTTAGAGTCATGAAGTTGTTTATCATTATGAATTTTCAAAATTTCTCAATTTTCCTATTTAACCGAATTTGTGCTATTATTTTGAGTTTAATAACCTCAAAACTACTTTATTTAGTCATTCATATCATCACATTAATACATATTTACATTACTATTTATTAACAACACCAAAATTCTTATATATGTATCAATTCAGAATCGAATTATCAAACAATTGAAAAAATTTTGAACTTCAAATTTATGTGCGGAATAAACTAGAATCTGACCAAACTTTATCCTAAAATCTAATACTTTACTTCCATTTGTCTCTCTACATTATTCTTTTATCATTCATTCAAGACACGAAACTAATAAATAAAATTTTTTATCGTCCTAGAAAGGGGTGATATTTCGCATTCTAATTTTGGTTTATCCGTACCTGAGGTCCAGCTTCTTGAAATTCCCCTCAAGCGACAGCGTGGCCTCCCACGCGGTCGCCTTGTGGAAGGCCTTGGCCACGTTGAACGAGGAGACAACCACGGGGTCTAGTCTGAATTCAGGGTTGTTGTAGGCGTTGTTGTAGGCTTCATTGACATCCTTCGCGAAGCAATAAAAGGCTGTAACTAATATTACGAGGAAGATTAGGAGCGGCACGAGCCAATCACATCGGCGGTTGGGAAACCTGGCGGCGGCGTTTGTCGCCGGCAGGAGAGGGTTTTCGAGGTCCGGAGGCGGAGTGGCGGCGGAGGGTTTGAACACGTTCAACGCACGTGTGAACATGTCCGATGACTCGAGGAAGAGGAAATCTATGCACACGTGAATTGTGATGTATCGAAACTTTGGAGAGAGATCCTGATTATATATGTATGCATAGATATATATGAAGATTGTTTGAGACATGATAGATTCTGTATCGCAATACATATCTCTTGTGTTTTATCTGTTCAAGAGTAGAAGATTCTAGATTCTCTTAGATTCTGGATTCTAGATTCTAGATTCGGGTAGATATATACTTGGAATCACACAAGTCCCCACAAAAATAGGTTGCAATGTATATCCATAAATTTGAATCTTAAATCAAATTAAATACACGTATTTTACGGATTTAAAGATTGATATTTCTTATCGTAATCTCTTACTCTAAAACCTTTTTTTCTTTAGAGCCATAACTGTTGATTCGGGATCGGATCGACAACCCTAAATTTCATATACATATCCTCTACTTCAAATAGTCTTCAATCAACAATACAAGTGAAGACATTGCTACTTAAATTAAAATAAAGCCACCATTAAAAAAAGATAGAATAATTGAATGAAATAGATAAATAAAATTCATGCAAGCCTCCCACTGTCTTCAATCATCATTCCTTTAAGGCTCTTAGCCAGCCACATTGCTGTATCTCTTGGAGACACCTTTTCCTTCCCAAATGGCTTCAAAACCACTGCCAGTTCCTCCAGCTTGCTCTGCTCAAGCAAGTCCGCACACAGCTCCAGCAGCCCTTCGAGCGCATCCGCCCGTTCGCTGAACGATTTCGCATCCGAGCCCGCCTCCTCTGGTGCGTTTGCCTGAGCCGAGCCCAAAGAATCTGATTCTGCGCGGCAGATTGTGACGGATGAGGAGGCATCCGTCGCGGGGGAAACAAGGACTTCTTCGTCGCTCGTGAGGTTTGGAGACGGGATCTCCATTCGCAAAGCACACCTCATTTCCTCACCACAAGCACTATCCTCCGAATTCTTGTGAGGCTTGGAGCTGCTAGGGGTCCGTACGTTGTGGCCAAGCTCAATTCCACGGGCTGAAGACGCTGCGTTTTGACTGTTCCTACAATGCTGCAAGATTTCGTCCCGGAAATGCAATGATTTGGCGTGTTGATCACATTCCGTTGCTTTATCTGTGTCGCGTCCCGGCTGTCTCATCCGAGCATGAAACGAAGAAGTTCTGTCGAGTGCTCGTTTACAAGAGGGCTCTGCATCAGAAACAAGCTTCGCAGGAGCAGAGGAAGGTGTGGTGGTTACTTCATGTCTGGCTTTCACCTTTTGAGGAGTTTCCATGGCAGGTGAGTGCAAAAAGGTTAATAAATCAGAATCTAGATCGAAACAGACGACAATTCGTTTGAGAAAACCCATAAACTCTTCATCACCTGATGCTTCGAAGAAGTAATTTCTCTGCCTTTGCCTTCTTTTAAAGCCTTTATGATGTTCTTGATGACCCTCGGCTGCTTTGGCACGTCGCCCCTCTCAGCTTCCTTGGTGTTTGCAGGCGACGTATTGTTTCCCTGTAGGCCATCTCTCGACTGAAGCTGCACACAGACATGAGTTTCAGCAATCTCTTCTTGAATCTCGCTCGCCATAAGGCTCTCTCTGTCGCTGCGTGAACTGCTGCTGCTGCTGCTTTCGCTTTCAACCATATCCCCACGATGTTCGTTAGCCGAAAAAATATGTTTTGTAGGAGCAGTGTAAGATTGACGGTACTCAGCAACGTAAGGTTGCAGAAACGGGTGCTTCAACAGCTCAGACGCCTGATAGAGATTTGAAACCGGATTACATAAAGCCTTTGTAGAGCAACGAATGACATCTCGAGATACTTACACTGGCCCGTTGCTCGGGATTTTTACGCAGCATGCTTTTGATGAGCATTTTCCTGTGATTAAAACATGCCGTGAATTAGTCAGCACGCGCAAAATGAACAGAGGTACGAGTATTGGCAAGAGAGAAATTCGCTATCAGATTAGTCCGAGTCTAGTGGGGTACGAAGCAGAAACAAAATGTCGGTAACATCACTCTCTCCGCCCCTTTTCGTCTCGTCTCAAAGCAAACCGACAAGATCAACTAGAAGAAATAGTTACTTACAGGGACGGGGAGTAACAAAGAGGCAACGGGCCAATGGCTGATCGGTTAATCTTGCTTATTAAGCCAGCCATATCCTTGAAACACGCGCACACAGCAAGAATGTCAAGACATGAGATAAGTAAGACGAATCCGAATACATAACATACAGTTAGCAATCATACAGAAGCCTTGAATGCACGACGATGAGCAGCCATTTCGTACATGCAGCAACCTGTGTGATATAGGAAAGACGGGGGAAAGGAATGCATTCAAGTTGGGGCTCGTTCTACATCGGTAGAGAAGATTGAAATGCATAATTACATACCAAGGGACCATATATCAGATTTCAAACCATAAGGAATATCAGCAAGTAGTTCAGGGCACATGTAATTCGGAGTTCCGACAACCTGTGCAAAAACCAAGACGAAGGATCATATTCTTGAAAGCTTTCGCTACAAAGGCCAATGCAACAAAACTGTAATTTAGTAAGAACTTACTGAAGAAGTCAAATCATCAGCTTTCAAAGTTTTAGCAAGCCCGAAATCCCCTGCTCGACCAAAACATGAAAAAGGATAACATCAACGAGGCTTTACTCGAGCTAGAAAATTACAACAGCGACTTGAAGCTTACCCAGACGAATATCTTGATCTTTGGTGAGAAAGATGTTTGAGCACTACCAAGAATAAATAAACCATATAAATCATTTAAGCAGACAAAAGAAGCTTCAATATACGACTAGGCTTAACACCGAGATGCTTACTTTGAGGTCCCGGTGGAGAACAAAACCAGAATGAAGATACTCGACTGCCAATAATAGCTGAGTGAACCACTTCAACAGTTTCTGCATCTCATCATTATAATCGACTCTTAGCCGGCTATGACAAACCGGGATACTTACATACTACTATGAAACATCACGAAAAAGGGAAAGATATAAAACCTCCTCAGGAAAGTATTGGCCATTGGCTTTCTTCATAAGCTCAGCCCTATTCAGTTATCATCACCAAACATCTGAATCAAATTTGACGAATTCAAGCACAACAAACACGACTTACGCAAATACTTACATGTCACCACCTTCACAATATCCAGTAACTATGCAAACAAAGCAACCCTGCATACAAGAAGCTAACTAAATGCCCAAAACATAGCTCACACTAATCACAAAATGTTACTATCTTTTGCTGGCATTACCTTCTCCACCCAAGCTTCCTTGAACTCGACGATGAATGGGTGCTGCAGCCGAGCAATCAGGGCCATCTACACACCCAAACACCACCACAATGAGCTCACCATTCACACACAAAATTCACCCTCCAACATATCAAACAAGATGCAATTTTGAAATGGCCTTCTACACATCCAAACACCACAAATGCAAGCACACTAAACCACCATTTTACATACAAAATTCAACCTCCAACATTTCAATAAAGATGAAATTTTGAAATGACCCTTTTGCCAAGACCAGTAACTAGAACACAAGATAGGCATAGAAACAACAAAAAAGCAAGCATACACCTCAAGTATCTAAAGGACAAAAAAGATAAATAAAACAATATAAACAACCTCTTGATGAGCTGATCTCCTGCAACGTTCTGTTTGTCTAGCTAATCGAATCTTCTTCAGCACATACCTATAAAATTACCAAAAAATTAAAAATAAATCTATATTTATTCGAAAATCAAGAAAATTAAGTTACGGGTCTTAAAAAAATGACTTCTTTCTTCGATCTTACTTTTTCCTTTCCAGCTTGTGATTAACCAAAATGGCTGCACCAAAAGCTCCACGCCCAATCTGCTCCATGATCTCATAATGATCCATTTTTGACTCCATCTTCTCAGCAGTCTATCCACATAAAAAAAAGGGGGAAATTGAAAACACTTGAGACTGAAGAAATTTGTGATATTTATTACTGCGAAAGCGAATGAACTGAAGTGGTACAGGCAGTGGCAATGTGCATGAGCGCAATAAATGAAAATTGTGAAATTAATTAACCTAATCTTTGGATTTTCTGCAGATTAGATTCAAATAATCTGTTGAGTAGAAGAGATTCAACAGACTAAATTATCGGAAATGAAGGTAGCATAGCATTGAAATGTAGTTAAATCTGGGCACTGATTTTTTTATGGGTTTAATTATAAAGATGGGAAAAGTGTGAGATGAAAGAATATATGCTTCTGTCTGAGTTTAAATTATATATTTAATCTATACTTTATTAGGGTTGTCACATACTCCACATTATTATTTTAAACTGATAAGATTTAGCTTTGTTTGGTTTTGTAGTAGTAGTAGTACTACATAAATGGCAAATTATTAAGAAAAGATTAACTCTTTATATAATTATATGTGCTTTATATTATCCCTTTTGAATTATTATAACATATTAGTATATAATTAATAATAAAAAATATTTATATAAATATAGTCCAATTCAATTTAAATTTTAGGAGCATTAATATGTACATAGTAGAATTTATAAATGATACTCAATTTACCACAATTATTACATTATGTCATAATCAATCATCTATGAGCAAACAAATTATAAATGACACTCAATTTACCAAAATTATTACAATATGTCATAATTATATCATCCAACAAAATTTGATGGGTTTGGCAAATAATTTATGTAATGCAATGAGATTTTTTTTTGAAATATTTCTAATTGTTAAATAATATTTGAAATGCAGTGAGATTTGGTATTGGTGTAGCATGGATTTTTGTGTAATACATTCATGCAATGGAATTCTCTTTTTATTTTTTATAAATAAATAAACAATATTGTGTGTGTGCATAATTGCATATCATCATCATCATTACTTCATACAATCATAATGTATTCGCCCATATGCCATTAATAATTGTAAATGTTTCTTGTGTTGCTCGACAATATTTATTACGAAATTGAACATTCAATTTACTATTTTTGCACTATTTGTACACACTAGTTTGAGGTTAAGTGCTATTCATATATACAAGGATGTCGTTATTAAATGTCACGACTAAAAATTGTGAATTTTATACACAAAATAGATGGAAGGTGAATTATGTATATAATTAATTTTCGCATAGCTTTAACTATGAGAAATTATTTAGTTATAAAATTATTTAATTTAGTAACACGTTGCTTTGTTGCCTTCAATATAACGTCGGTTTGGTTTGTGTCCGATAGTGACATTTAAGTAAGTCATCAAGTGGTATCAATACCAGAATCTATAAATTACTAATTTAAAAATCTCAATCATTTTTAAAACTAATACTTTGCAAATTTGAAATTTAGCAAAAATTTACAAATTTTGAGACAAATACCACTTTGATTAATGCAAGAACTTTAACAACAGGTTTGAACGTTGCTTGAAATGTAAGTAAAACAATTACTCCTATAATAGGAAATGAGCATTATAGATTTAGTGGGTCGGCCAACCAGACCAAAGGTCTATATTTACATATAATAATGAAAATGAGTGATGTACGCCAATTGGCGCACTTTAGCGTGAAGCGTGTGATTGGCCATCATTGTTGGGCCGGCTCTTAGAGGGTCCACTATAAGAGTGTCCACAATGGTGGCCATTGAAGGCCACCAAATGTGGCCCGGCCACCTTTCGTGGCTCTCTTGTGGCCTTCACAATGGTAGAGACCACGAAATGTATAAAAACTATAGGGTCACCCCTCTCCAAAAAATAAAATTAATTTGTTTGCTTTTGTAATAATATTTTTTAATTTATGTCTAATAAATTTTATTAGTCTTTAAATTTATGATATTTATAAATTTAATTAAAATAAAATAATTTGGATTGGAAAAATGGAAATGGGAGTGTATATTTATAAAGTAATTTTCGAAACTTAAAAAAAAAAAAAAAATCCCGCGGCCTAGCCGCGAAACGCGGCCCGCTGCAGTGGAGGGCCTCGGCTCCCACGGCTCAGCCGCGTGAAGGCCGCGGCTCACCCTCAGCTCCCGGCCCTGCGCCCCAGCTCTCGGCTCTCTGCAATGGGGGGCCGTGGGCCGCGGCTCCCCCATTGTGGACACTCTAAGGCGGACACGCCCAAAAGCCACGCCCCAGTTTTTGTCCATAGCCCCAGTTTTGTTGTCCATAGCCCCAAAATTTTGTGTCCGCCACTATAGTGGACACCTCCAATAGCCCCCAAATTTTATAATCAACTTTCATTTTATAATGTTTCAAGTAATTATGAACAAATTTATCGGGCTATACGTAATTAGAAGAACACGACTATACGAAGTAGAATTAGAATTAGAATTAGAATTAAAATTAAAATTACACACTAAATTAAAATTAAAATTAAAATTACACACTACATTTAATCTAGTACAAATCACTAACATGTTTACACTGCGCTACCACCCCCGTACGTGCCCACACTCTTCAATCAAATCGGCCTGCAGTGTGTTATGTGATGTGGTCCTGCGCATATCAGCGAAGCGTTGGATCAAATATTCATTTGTGTCTCTCCACAAATTGTTTATTTCCGACCGCAAATTGTAGTGAGATAAATTTTTATAGATGTAGAGTTGGAATTGCGTGAAAATAATGAATGGCGTGGGGTGTATTTATAGGTGAATTGAATTGTAAAAAAAAATTTAAAATCGGCTATAGCCGCGGCGGTCGGTGCCGCCACTATAGTCGCCGCGCCTATAGCCGCGTCCGCCCCCATTTCGCCGCGTCCTCGCCCCGGAGTCGGCTGAAGCCCGTCCGCCCCCTACCGCCCCCATTTCGGTGTCCGCCCGCAACTTCTCCACTATAGCCCGCCCGCCCTCCGCCCCAACCCGCGGCTATAGCCGCGGGCTCCCCATAGTGGATACCCTTATGTGTCATCCCTTGTCGTTGGCATTGTCTATCATGCGCATATGGTGTTACTCGGAAAGAAAATACTAACTGGGCGGCAAATTGTGCGCGTCAAATTGTGCGTGTCAAATTGTACGATGCGATCAGCCCAAATATATCTGACTGTGTCGTGCGAAAGGATCATCTGATAGAATATCCAATTGTTGACCACTTTCAGTTTTAGCTAATTGTCGACTTCCTTTTACGTATTTCCAAATACAAAATTTCACGTCAAACCGAACCAATATTAATTCACTAATCTATTTTCTAAGATAAGGGTTACAATAATATGACAAGAATTATTGAGAAATTGAATTAAATGGGCCGAGTTTTGTGAATAAAATTACTATCAATTGAAAGTTATACTTATGGGCTAAGCCCGTATATTTTGTTGGGCCCATCAAAGAGGTTAACACGATTTGCCATTTTTTCATTTCTAAATCTTTCTTCTCTTTTATTTACTCGACTTCAATTAAAAACACTCCAATAATTTCATTCTCTTAGTTTAGTAATTTATATTAAATTTTATGTCATTCACTTTCAAAATCATTGGCAAAGAGAGTCCGTAGAGAAAATTATTATCCTTGTAGACAACTTATTTTAGGCTGAAAAAATATGTCATCTTCGGACACATTATGTCATGATTTCACCGTCGATCAAATTCTGATAATGTATGGTAGTAATATATATAAATGATGCTATCTTCATTCGAAAAAATAGTCATATTTTTCTTATTTTGATCGATCCACCAATCAAAATTAGTTCGTATTGGTAATTTCTAATTTCGCTAGCTCTATATATGATAATACGACATGCATGCCTTATTTTCTATTGGTAGTATTTCAACAATTTTTTTCTCAATTTTCTCTTATTTTACCAATATTTCATTAAAATATAGTCATCTTCAATCTGCACTATTTTTCGTAGACGAAGGGGTTATAATTGATTAAAAGCCGGTTGAAATCATGATAGATCATTTGCCCTACCTACAAATCTCAAGAATTGGAAAATCGTATTAATGAAATGGTGATTAACGACACACGCAGTTACAATGCGTTGTTGAAGATTATGAAAGAATTCTTAAGATTATTATAGATCATTTTAATCCTATCTATAAATCTAAAGAATTCGGAAAATCAGAGTATTAAATCTATGGTTAACAAAATTGATGTACTATTATAATAGGATGGAGTAAATTGATGAATATTACTTCTCCACCCTTACAAGTTTGTCATGTTTTACAACTTTCATATGTTCCATAAATTTCGTCACATTTCACTTTTAGTAATTGAAATCATATTCCACTAACGTATTCTCAATCATATTTTATGATAAAACAATATAAAAGTTAGACTCATATATTTCACTAACCTTTTACAACTAATTTTTTATTATATTTTTAACACTCAAGTAAGAAGAAAGTTTGATAATATTTGAGAGACGGAGAGAGTAAATATTATAGAATAGAATTGATAAAAATTACTAAAATTCAAAATATATTACAACGTAATCACAATAATTGAGAGATGGAGGGAGTAAATATTATAGAATAGAATTGACAAAATATATTACTTCGTAATCACAATATTTGAGGGGAGGGGGGTAAATATTATAGAATATAATTGATAAAATTACTAAAATTCAAAATATATTACACCGTGATCACAATATTTGACAGACGAAGAGAGTAAATTTAAGAATATAATTTATAAAATTACTAAAATTCAGAATATATTACACTTTAATTTATTATGCTACTACAATTTCTTCTACATTTATAATTGATTTCCACGAGTTTACGGATATGATGTCATCTCGTGGTGGTGCTTAGGGCTGGGAAAAAATATCGAAAAAATGATATATCGCTCGTATCGTATTGAAAATATCGAAAAACTATCGGATTTTCGATATATCGTAATTTTCGATACGAAACGATACCGTATCGTAAGTTTTCGATACGATAACGATATGAATTTCCTTATATCGCGATATATCATTTTATATCGAATATACGATATATATCGATATTTTCGATATATCGTTTTATATCGAATATACGATATATCGATATTTTCGATATATCGAATTTCGGTACGATATATCGTTTATATCGAATATACGATATATATCGATATTTTCGATATATCGAATTTCGGTACGATATATCGAAATATCGATACGATAACGATATAGATATCCTCCATATCGGAAGTTCGATATATCGAAATTCGATATATCGAAACTTTCGATACGATAACGATATGAAATTTTTTCATATCGATATTTTCGATACGATATACGATACAACGTTTTCGATACGATATATCGTATCGACCCACCCCTAGTGGTGCTTCTCATCAATGAGATAAATTACTTATTTGAAGGAGAAAATTGGAATCCAAGATTTATTTGTGCTCATGTTTCATTACATTATATTATTACTTAATAAACTCGTGTGATTTTCAGTCCTTTTGATATGGATTTTACTAGCAATTCTGAATCAAGCTAAAGCTAATTAGGAGTAGCTCATGTTCGTGTTATGATTTGTAATTTCTATCTTGCTTTTATTTCGTTTTAATTTTAATCCATTTTTAGTTTCTCTTTTATGAGCTTTTTATCCAAATGGCCTCCATGTGCTTCGACTTCTAATTTAATTGGGAGCATTTTTAGGAGCGATGGATCACCTCTCGGTTGTGTTTACTTGTGACTAAATGTTGTCATTTTTTTCAAAAGGCTCGATTCGTGATAATGTATCTTGGTCGGTCTCCACAATGTATCTCACCTTTGCTCATATGACTAATTTAATCTTAGACAAATTTCATTTATCACGTTAATATTTTATATTACCTCCTCTGTTCTATAAAAATAGACATTTTTGGAATGTCGTGATTGTAATGTACATTTTTGAAAGGCACTGCCACGTTTTCTTTTGTATTAGCACAACATGATAACGCGATGAATATCCAATTGTAGGCTACTTTCATTTTGAGGAGTACAAAATTGAATGTTTCTGTCTACTTTCTAGGTAGATAATCAAATGAAGAGGTTCAAGCTTTAACAAAATATCTACTATTAGATTTAATCAAATACAAACTTTAGAACTGAATTTGGCCAATATAATTAGTGACGTATTATCTACATATATTTGTATTAAAATGAATTATAGTAATAAAATTTTGACAGGTCGAATAACTAATCACTATTCTTATTTAGATAAAGATTCAGGGTTATTATTAATTAATTAATTAAGTAATTAGTGTAATTTTGCGAACGGTTCTTCTTAAAATCGACACTAAATTACTCGAAATTGAGTAGACAAAGATTATTTTGTTACCGGAATGATCAAAACTCATAAGTAATGACTAATTTTTATTGTCCCAAAATAAAATCTACAGACAAATCTACCAACATTTATAAGATGTATTTTGTCTAATTTACTAAACTCAACTCATCTAAATTTACTTAGTCAAGGTTATATGAGATAAATTCATCCAATTTTAAGGGCAGATTCTGTAATCTAAGAATTTAAGAATTTACTTAAAAGCGTGTTGCTTGAAGTAGATTTCACTGATGTCAAAGTCGTGGCAGCGACAGTTGAAGCTTCTCACCAAGTAAACTAGCAATTAAATTCCTTCCCCCTTCCTCCCATGTTCCCTCTCCCTCTCAACGATTTATCAATGAAACTTGACACAACTTGAGCCCGTTTATCTCGATTGACAGCAATCAAATTGGGGAAATGGAGGAGCGGCAACCGGAGCTCGGCGGAGTATGGAAGAGGGTGGTGGTTGTTGGCGGCGGCGTTGCTGGTTCGCTCATCGCCAAAACTCTTCAATTCAACGCCGATGTAACCCTCATCGATCCGTAAGCCTATCTCTCTTACGCATTTTGTCGATACCTTAATGTGCGATATCAATTCAAATCTGAAACTCTTCTTATATTGCTAATTGCTTGAGGTTTAAGATGCAATTAACGGGAGTAGCATTTAGTTGTGATTAGGCCAATCACAGCACTAAATATATGGTCGGTTACTCAAGGAAATCCGTTGGTAATCATGATTTATTCGCTTCATTTTCACCTTCAAATTCAATAACAGAGCAAACCATCAGTTGGATAGTGAGAATTTCTCCATCAGTTTTTGAGTTTGATACATCAATCACTAATAAAATTTAATGTCCCCTGTGTCTATCGTCATAGTTGTTGAGATATTCACGTATGAGTTGCGCCATATCGAAAATAGGAAGTAAAACATCAGATTTGTCACTAGGATTTGGTTAGTTTCCCTCCGCGCATATAGTTGAAGCTGCAGTGTTACTTGCAGAAGTTGTTTATGCATATTCATATCAGTAACTCAAAACAGGAAGGACTACTTTGAGATTCCGTATGCGAGCTTGAGGTCGAAGGTGGAGCCGGCGTTTGCAGAGAGATCCGTTATCTACCACAAAGACTATCTCACCAACGGGCGTCTCATAGTTGGCAAGGCCATAAGCATCTCCAACTCTCAAGTATTGACCTCAGAAGGCCATCAGATTAGCTATGACTACCTCGTCGTTGCCACTGGCCACAGCGGCTCCTTCCCTCGAACCAGGCGCGAGAGGCTCACAGAATTTCGAACAGGTACTGTTTCATAGCTGCAAAAGCCTTGGTAATCATGTGAGTTAACATTATGTTTTTGTGTTAAACCTTGGTATGTTTTTTTCGAATTGAGACACGAAGATAATTCATCATAGGATGAAATAATGCTGGTCAAGAACTAGTCTTAGGTCTTCACATTCTTGTAAGTAGGAAGTTTGTGAAAGAGATTTATGTCTAAAATTGTGACAGAGTCGTGTATGCAGAGCACGAAGAGATAAGATCGGCTGACTCCATACTGATTGTGGGAGGAGGCCATGTTGGAGTGGAGCTAGCTGCAGAGATAGCTTTTGATTTCCCGCAGAAGAAGGTCACTCTCATCCACGAAGGGTCCCGGCTAATGGAGTTCATTGGGGCAAAAGCTGCGGACAAGGCCTTGCAATGGCTGAAGTCGAGAAGAGTAGAAGTTATGCTGCGGCAATCAATTGATCTCGACAACCTCTCAGAAGAAAGCAAGACATTCGAGACCTCATCGGGGGAAAGAATTAGAGCAGACCGCCTCTTCGTGTGCACGGGGAAGCCACCCGCCTCGGATTGGCTGAAGGAGACGTTCTTGAAGGACAGCATCGACCGGTTTGAAAATGTCAAGGTTGATGAGAATCTGAGAGTGAAAGGGTACAAGAATGTCTTTGCAGTTGGAGATATTACGGATGTTAAGGTAAATAGGAGGAGTTGTTCATTAGACTTATGCAGTGGTTTCAGTTCTCGTTTTATAATTTATTGAGCTATGTTTTAGGAAATCAAGCAAGGGTACTTCGCACAACAACAAGCTTTGGTTGCTGCAAAAAACTTGAAAGTGTTGATGGAAGGAGGGCAGGAGAGGAAGATGGCGATCTACAAGGCACGCCCTGGCAAGATCATTGTCTCGTTGGGAAGGCAGGACGCGGTGGCGCAGTTTCAGTACTCAACGTGGATCGGACTGGTGCCGGGTATGATCAAATCGAAGGACTTGTTTGTCTGGAAAACGAGGAAGAAGTTAGGTCTTGATCCTAGGATTGTGGATCATTGAGTCGAGTTTTTGAACCTTTGGTAAGTGCTTCCGTGCTTTTCGAATTTTTCGCTTATTGTTTGGATTTTTTTGGCCCGACTACGTTGGCCTAGTTGGTGGGGCGACAATGTCATGACCGTCGTTCAGAGATGTGACGAGTTTGAATCCCACCAATAGAAAGGTTATCTATTCATATTTGCATTTATTTGTTTGTACATCATGTGAAATATCGTACATTACATATATATAGATTGAGAGTTTATTCAACTCTAGTGATTTGCATTGTTTTTGGAGTTGAAATTGAATGTTCTTGCCTCTGGTTTTAGCATTAGAACTTGGGAATTTTCTAAGGCAAAGTTATGTGTATATGTTTAAGATATTTACTTACTCGTATATTTATTTATTGAGTTATGCTAAATGGCCATAATGTGGCCGGTCATAAAGAGTTAATTTAGTCCATTTACATGTATAAAAAAATTAGAATTACCGATATAAACTTATATGTGTGTGAATGAACTTGTGAGTTGATACTTATCTTTGAATTCCATTACGTAAAACACATTAATATCACGAATTACTGTATACGTTGAGCAACAATCAAGAAATGACAGTAGTAATAAGTTGAGCAAAAACTACGAAAGAGCAACACTAATATGTTGAGCAATATATAATGAAGATAATATACAAGTAAAATCAAGTAGTATTAAACCAAAAATTTGAAAAAAAATCAATTTTTTTTGTTATTTAATTAATTTATGGCTGGCCATAATGTGGCCGCATAGCATTATTCTTATTTAAAATATAGTACTTACACATCAATTTATTAATAGAATAGCTATATTAAAAATATTTGAAGATTAAAATGACAAATAAAGTGAGTTTAAACAATAAATAAATATATTTTTTTTCAAATAAATCAGTTTGTGTTTATACAAAATTTGGTATTGATTGCACTAAATAAGGCATACCAACTAGCAAAATTTGGTGTATTCAATATTATCATAGAAATAATATATGATGATTGAAAATCACCTGGGTTGACCACTATCACAGTAATGCCAGAAGATTTCAGTTTGCGATATATCCTTTCAAATCAGCATTAATTCAATTTGATTCCAATCCAATCAACAATGACGTCATAAGAACATTTTATTTTTAATTTCTCTAGAATTTATTAAAAGTTTTTCCAACCCGCATAGTAAGGAAAATATCCATAAATTTACATTAAAAAACAATTTACCACAATATAAAACAATGTTCTATATATACTCAAAAGTAGGGCAACAAAGTAGCAATATACGAGCTGGGAGAAAAACATAACAAATCAACATTTAAGGCAAAAATAATTGTTATATCCAAAACCACAAAATAAGGAAAACAATGGACGAACATAAGAAAACTGAAATAAACGATCTTGCACCATCCGCCAATCTCAACGTATAAAAATAATCTCAATACAACTCAAAGCAAATTGAGATGATCTAAACATTACACGAGGTAGTTTAAAAATACTAGCTAGTCGATAATATTTTAGACTTTAATCATATAGAAACGCCATATACTACGTCATTTGGAATCACTCCCTCTGTTTCGCGGCAGTGGAGGCGTTTCTTTTAAGATATATATGTGTTAAGTGAATCAAGTATAAAAAAATAAAGCAAGAAATGAAAAAGACACATAAATAAAGAAAAATAAAGTAAGAGAGAGTAAAGTAAGTGAGAAAAATTGTGTTGACTTTTACTCCCTCCGTCCCGTGCTACTCGCACGTTTGCTTTTCGGCTCATCACAAAGTCCTTACACTATTTATAATTTAAGTTAGAATTAATGCATTTAATTAATATGTTAGTTTAAGTTAAGAGCTCTTTTATTAAGTGATGTCTCATTACACCTAAAATTCTTTTTTAATTACACAAAAAAATCAATCCCAAATTTACGGCCTAAAATGAAAAGTGCGAGTAGCATGGGACGGAGGGAGTACTAAATAGGAAAATGACTCGACTATTGTGGAACATATTGTAAAAAAAAATGACCCAACTACTATGAAACGGAGGGAACACTTGAACATATAAACACATACTCTATTAAAATTTAGTTGGTCTACCATAGCAATTTCTAAAACCGAGATATTATCATATCCGAGCAAATTGACTCGATGATTTAAGGGCTATTCTATTTCACAACTTGGGGTGTACAACAACGAGATTAAACGAGGCTATGATTTTTAGCTCATTGTAGATCCACCTTATAACATAATTCAAACTAAAGTTTTTTACACTTTTAAATATATAAAATATCACTTCACTTTTTGAGCATCCACTACGCTGTCCCCCACCGTCCCTTAAACTACTATTTGAGGGTGCCACTGTACTTTATTCCTCCATCCCTTAACTAAGGGACGGAACCTGCAACGCTCTGTTCCTTAACCGTCCCTTATTCCGTCCATTAAATTACTATTCATTCAATTTCATTTTTTATTTTTTTTTCCAACCCAATTCAATTAAAACAAACACACTTTATTAAAATTTAAACAACATTAAAATTCAAAAAAATAGAAAATGGACATAATTAAAATCCTAATAAAATAAAAATGACATAATTTAATTTTCTCCGCCAAAGTTGTCCCAAATGTGCTCAATTAGATCCATTTGTTTGAGTTGATTTAAGATGAAATTGGAGTGGTTATAGAGAGGATTTGAGAGGAATAGATGTGTGTTTGTGTGTGAAATGAGTATGAAATAGGATTATTTATAAAGTAAATAAATAAAATAAATAAATAAAAAAGAAAATAAAAAATGAACGGTAACATTACCGTTTGAAAAATAAATTTTTTTTTATTAAAATTTGATTTTTTAAAAAAATGAATTATTGCGTTATCCGTGATGACGCCCACTCGCGGACCACGAGTGGGCGTCACGCATGCATCAGGGGCGCGACACGTCGCCCGGGCGCATGACGGGCCGGCGCGTCCCTTGTCTCGCGGATACGGGCTACGGGACGGGACGAACGTTGCAACGCGTCTCGCGGCGGAACCGTCCCTCCGGGACGGAACGCTTAGTGGATGCTCTTAAAATAAGCGCAATTTTAATCTTGAGCATCTAGAGAAGAAATCTAACTTTAGCATAGCTATCGAAAATCCAGGTCTCATACAGATTAATCATTTCTAATAATTACTATTTGACATCAGCATTACCACTGTCAATATCATAAAAATAAATGCGTCCATATATATCGCAATAAATAATTATTTTTAAAAGAAAAAATAAATTAAAACAGCTGCTTGATTAGACTGTATGATCAGTACCTTCCAAAAATATGAAAAATACCCAGATATCTGCAGTAGGTCTATCAAAAATTCAGATTTCACCTGAAAAAAAATATATTAAATACAGAGAATTAAAAAACAAATGTAGATTTGCAGAGGAAAGTACGTACTAAAATTGGGAATATTCTTTCTTTAACGGAAACAAGGCCTTATGTCAGTTTCATGTACCTTTAATTACTTATTTTATGTAATTCAAGATTTTATATAGATTTTGTTTATATTTTAATTAGAGAATTTTAAATACTAGTAGTATAAAATAAAACAATTGTACAGCTATATTAAGATTTGTCATCATGTTTTTTATTTTTATCATCAACCAAAATTTATTTATATCTATTTATATTAAGTCTTTTTCTACTAACAATAATTCATCATTTTTTTATCCTTCACTTACTTGATTAATTTTGTATTAAAACTTGTACATTCACTATCAAATTATTTTTTTGAAGACAAATAGAATAAATTATAATTATAATTTATTATTTAAATACGTTTCATCTCTATAAATAGGAATCATGATCATGAATTTCTTCAGTCATTCTTCCAGCCAAAATTATTTAAATGCAAAAACTAAACAATCATATTCAACTTTCTCGTACAATAAAATTATAGATTTTAGAGACAAATGTTCTAATTATGAAATTGGTAAATTAAGAGGGAAGATGTAGTTGAACTAGTAATAGATCCCACGTTATGGAACAACCTAATAAGAGCACCCGCAACGCGTGCCGTTGCGGTGCCTTATTTCGTTCCGGACAAACGGAACCACGGCGGCACGCGTTGCTGCCGCCCGTGTCGTCGCCATTCCGTGCCAGGTGCCGTTCCCGCGAGACGCGGCACGACACGTTCCGCCACGCGCCGAGGCGACGTGGCGGCCTCCCATTCGACGCGTGACGCCCACTCGCTGCCCCGCGAGTGGGCGTCGTCACGGTGACGCAATAATTCGATTTTTTTTTTAAAAATCGAATTTAATAAAAAAAAATTGCAACGGTATTGTTATCGTTTTTTTTGCCGTTTTTTATTTTTATTTTTAATTTATTTACTCTATAAATACTCATATTTCATACTCATTTCACTCACAAACACACCTCTATTCCTCTCAAATCCTCTCTATTTCCACCCCAATTTTCATCTCAAATCAACTTTGTTTTTCTTCTCCCATATTTAATCAAACTAATTGTGTGCTTTTTATTTTTTTAAGTTTAAGTTGTAACTTTGTTTTAATGTTGTGTGTTTTTTATTAAAGTGTGTTTGTTTTTTATTAAAGTGTGTTTGTTTTAATTGAATTGAGTTGGAAATAAAAATAAAAAATGAAATTGAATGAATAGTAATTTAAGGAACGGTTAAGGAACGGAGGGTTGCAGGTTCCGTTCCTTAGTTAAGGAATAGAGTAAAAAAAGTACAGTAGGACCCGCAAATAGTAGTTTAAGGAACGATTTAGGAACGGTATATGAACAGCGTTGTGGATGGCCTAAGAAATACATGTTGGAAGTGTTCGATTACTTAATAGTATTAACTTGTTATAAGATTGCACGAAATTAGAGATCTCCCAATATTACAGTAAAGACCACTGAATAATTTTACACGACATTGTTTTAAACATGAACAACATTTTCAAGATTCAATATTGTTGTCCAAGTCATCAAATCAAATACTACTTATCACCCTAGTAAATACTCATGGATATTAATACTATAGAAAATATGGGAATATATAGAATAGAATGTTGAGGGAAGGTAGTGACGTTGTAAGTGTCACAGTCACCTGAAACGGCGCCGTCCCTCGAATCACAACAGCTATGCATTTAGTACTATCCACCAAAGCCTTTTTATTCGAGAATTAATACAGTATCACATCACCCAAAATCCATCTTCATATATTCAAAAAATGGCTGCTTGAGCAATCATTTTTCCGCCCAAGTTTCCCTCTATAAATCTCCCCTCTCCACCCTCCTCTCTCCTCATCCTCTCCCCTAATCTCACTGCAAACCCTCTCATATCAGCCATGGCAAAGATCATCTCCATCTTCCTCCTCTTAGCCCTCTTCCTCCATCCCTTTGCTGGTCTCCTCTCTCTCTCTCATGTAGTTGTAATGCAAAAACTGCTTTTTAACATGGCTTTATCTTCATGTTTTGCAGAATGCAGCAGCAGGGGAGCCAACTCCATGGAGATCATGCACAAACAGGTATATATATATATATATTTGTATATATATATATATATATATATATATTTGTATACACACACATGTATGTAATATATATGGTTTTCTTGATTTGCTGCAAATTTTGATCAGCTGTTCATGGAGATGAAGAAGAAGATGGCTTTGAAGAAGCTGATCACGGACCACGGCCCCTCCGGCAAGAACGAGTTGCCGGAGGATTGGCAGCTCAGGGGGGTCCCGGCTGGCCCCGACCCGTTGCATCACAATGGCCATGAGCCGAAGAAGCCCCAAACTCCATGATTTCAAAACGAACAGAAAATTGAAAAATGCTCTGTTTTTTTGGTTATCTAAAGTCATCATCTATGTAATATCCAATCAATGCAGGCAGATTATGTAATATCTAAATCACTACTACTTCAACTGTGTAAACCAATCTACTTTTATATATATAAATCAATCTCTATTTCAATCAAGAAATCAAATTGGAAAGAAATCGCAGTTATACCTCATCTCATTTGACAAAAGCTGCAGCATTTTATGTATATTCTCTGCATCAAAATGAGACCTATCTCCAGCTGAGAACTCGTGAATGGTGCAATCAATCTCAATCAAACTGATCCCGGGATGCTTCTGCAGCCCGCGATCCTTCATCTTCCTCCTCACCTTCCCCGCCCCGCCCCAGCTCCCCGTTGCTGCGTAGATGTTCGACAGTAGCACGTAGTTGAAGTGGCCATTCGGATCCATTTCGCGTATATAATTCATCACGGTCTCAGCAAGGTCAACGTCACCGGAAGCTCTGCACGCGGCCAGCAGAGAACCAAACACAACCTCGTTAGGCTTCATCGGCATCCCCTCCACCACCCGCATCGCGTCTCTCAGCCTCCCCGCCCGGCTGTAGAGATCCACAACGCATCCATAGTGCTCGATTCTTGGCTTGATTTTGTGAACTCGTGTCATTTCTGCAAAGAGTTTCAGCCCCTCCTCCACTAGGCCCGCGTGGCTGCATGCTGTGAGAGCTCCGGTGAAGCTCACGCCGTCTGGTTCGAAACCGGATTCCTGCATCAGGTGGAAGTAACGCAGAGCTTCCTCTGCATATGCATTGCAAGCTAAGCCAACTATTATCGAGTTCCACGAAACTAGGCTTCGTTCGAGCATTGTATCGAACACTTGACGAGCGAATTCAACGCACCCGCATCTACAGTACATATCGATCAACGAATTGTGAACCCTAATATTATCCCTAAATTCACGCTTCAAAACAAATCGATGCAGCCAGAGCCCTAATCCCAGTGTTCCTATATTAGCAACAGCAGAGAGCACCGAAACAATGGTCACGAAATCAGGATCGGCGCCGGCCAATTGCATCTCCTGAAACCACCCTAACGCCACCTCGAACTTCCCCTTCTTTACGAAACCATCAATCAGCACAGTCCAAGACACAGCATCTCGTTCCGGCATTTCGTCGAACAGCTTGACCGCATCCCAAAATTGGCCATTCCTCATGTAGCCATTAATCATAGTGTTCCATGACACCTTATTCCTCGCCTCCATATGATCAAAGATCAATCTCGCCGATTCAATCTCCCCAATTTTCGAATACATGTCGATCAGAGATGTACCGACCTTCACATTAGCGGCATCCAGCCCGATTTTTCGCACGTAGCCATGAATTGAAGGACCGAGCGAGGAGCCCTGCGATGGGTTATGGGCACAGCCGGAGAAGAGAGTGATGAAGGTGATGTGGTTTGGCTCGATTTCGGATACGCGCATACGATTGAATTGCAGTATTGCTTTCGATAAACGGCCGTTTTTGCAGTGGTGAGCTATGGAAGAAGTCCACGAGGCAGTATAGGATTCGAGAGAATTGTTGTGATTGATGTTCTGGGAGCTTCGAAAGGAGCTGCGGTGGAGGTGGCGGTTGTCTGGAGAATCGGCAATCGGCGGCGATTGGCGGAGAGGCAGTGGTTTGAAGGCGGGAATACTCATTGTTTCGAAATTCAGTTCAGACTACTCGTTGAGATAATAGCAATGTTTTAAAAACCGGACCGGCCAGTGATCCGACGAGGCTACTGGTTCAGAGCATCCACATCGGACGTGCCGCTGGCAAGGACACACTTGTCCGCCGCTGCGCTCTTAGCTAAGAGCACGTCCGTGCCAGCGACGCGACACGTTTATATTGGTCGTTGACATTTTCTTTTTCTTTTTAAAAAAATAAAAAATAATACCAAAAATTTAAAAAATATATTTTCGGATTCCCAAAAATATACATATTTTATTACCATTTTATGAAATTTTTTCTGAAATTTTCTAAAAAATTTAATCCCAAAATCATATATATATACACACATTCATCATCCAGTTGGGCGAAATTCGGCCACGAGTAGTGGGTTTTTTTAATTTTATGAATTTAATTATGTAATTTTTAATTTTTAGGATTTAAATTATGTAATTTTTAATTTTTAAGACTTTAATTATGTAATTTTTAATTTCTAGGATTTTAATTATATAATTTTAATTTTTTTGTAATTTGTAATATTATTTCGGTTATTTTTAATGAATTTTAATTTTGTGGAAATGTTTTTATTTAAATTGAATAATGGAATGGTGGGGCCCTTGTGCTCGTCCTTGCGGAGTATTAAATTTAGTGACTAATATATTATAATAAATAGTAACATATAACAAAAACATATATTAAACATTTTAAGTAAATTAAATATTAAGAATATTTATAATAAGTGAATTGTAATATTTAAATATTTATTAAATATATAAATTTTTAATTAGTGTAGCCCAAAAAATACATATTTTACATATATAAATAGATAAAATTCATATTATCTTAAAAGCATTTATGTGGTGAAATAATATTATAGACAATATATAAAACAAACATGAATTTTTAGTTAATTTGGATAAATATATATTATATTAGTATTATTAATTAATACATAAAATTAAACTTGAATTATTAGTAAGTTTAGAGTAATATTTAGTAAATATGGAGTAATAAACTATATTAATAATATATGTAATATTAAATCTAAGATAAAATTTCATATATATATGTATAGGGTCCTGTTAGGTTGATAATTTTTAGATTAATTAAGAATTGAGATACATTTTCAGCCACTTATCCACAAAATTTTCGAAACGTCAACTGCAAGTAGATTATGTCAACTAGGGGGTATTATCGTCATTTCATTTCTAAAAATGCAGAAAAATAAAAGTTGAAATGTCAACAACTTGTATTGAAATGTCAACAACGCAAAAACAATTCACAGCTTGTCAATAGTCTGCACATCAAATGCCAACAACTTATAGCAAAATGTCAACAGCATGTCAATAGCCTGTATATAAAATGTCAATAGCTTGTCAACGACATAAATAAAGTGTCAAAAACTCAAAAACAATTCTTGTAATTAAAAATAACAACTATTTTATCTTAATTTTTTTATTTGACGCAAGTTCTGGCATCATGATCATACAATACATGTCAATAGCCTGCATATCAAATGTCAACAACTTATAGCAAAATGTCAACAACTTATTGTATATCAAATGTCAATAGCAGCCATCATATCACCAAACACCTAGAGTGCTTTCCGCAGGTTTCAGAGAATCACGAGCCTTTTCTGATTTGAGGAGCTCTTTGTTTTTCTGATCCTCGTCTCACGATTCTCCGCTCAATTCGCGATTTTTCTCAAGCTCTCTGGCGAGTATCTCCGCGGAATCTCCGTCATCACGCTGATCAACCATGGAGCCGTGTTCATAATCGGAAACGCGATCGTTATCGCGCTCTTCCTCATATCAAAGCGATTCTCCGGCGAGAGGAGCACCGATTTCTACGACGAGTACGTGGAGAAATACCGGAGTAACAACAATCAGATCCAACCGCTGATTTTGAGCAAATCGGTGGAGAAATATCTGAGTAACAACAGCAATCAGATCCAGCAGCCGATTTGGAGCAAATCGGCGGAGAAATCAGCTCGTACCGAGACAGAGGCAATCAGCAGGACTAGATCGGCGAATCTGGAGCGGGCGGGGTGAGGAGGAGCGCTGTCGCAATTTGAGGCGGAGCATGAGCCAGAAGTGCCTGAAGAGAGCGGAGGAGGAGATGAGCAGCGAAGAGTTCCGACAGACGGTGGAGGCTTTCATCGCACGGCAGCAGAGGGTGTTGAGGGAAGAAGAATGGGGGGAGAAGTTGTTACTCTTTGTTTTCAACTAAAATTACCATTATGCCCTTTCATAATTAATTAATCCTAAAATAAATTCCATGTCGCAAATTCTGGACAACTCATTTAATAAAAATGGGTGGCTAATAATGCATCTCAATTCTCAATTAGGCTAAAAATTCAATTAGGCTAAAAAATCTCAATTGATCACAACCCTATATATATATATGGGTCCATTAAAATGACAACACCTCTTAAAGTAACATCATACCACCATTCCTTGTCAATCATTTGTACACGTGGACGAATAATCAGCTGTCATGTGGCAATCATAAAAAATGCTCAAGGGTAAATTTTCTCGGCCAGTAATATCCAATACACTATACAACAATTTTTCCCGACCAGCAATATCCAATACGCTAGACAACAATCTATAAACTGATGTCTAGCGTTTATACTATTGTCGTGTAGCGTTTATAATATTGCTGGATACGTGGTGTCACAATGTCACTTTAAGAGGTGTTGCCATTTTAACACAAACCCCTCTCTCTCTATATATATATATATATTATACCAATAAAAATAAAATTTAGTGGCTGATAATTAAAATTAAACATATCACAACTAAAAATTATTTAAAAGTATAAAACTAAACACAAATTATTAATTTGTGTGGACAAACAATTATAGAGTTAATGCATAACAATAATTAATGTTCACAATATTTCATCAAGATCATGTGGTGGAGTGACAGAAATGTTGGTATCTTACTTAGAGGTCTAGGGTTCAATCCCCTCTAGTCTCATATTAAACAAGCATTCTAAACATAAAAACTATTTTCGGTTCAACCGGTCTGACCGGCCGGTTCCAACGGTTCAAGGCTGCCTAACATACTAACGGTTTTACCGGAGCAGCTGCCGGTTTGCGGTCCGACCGGTCAAACCGGTTGGTCCGGTCCTGTTTTTAAAACACTGGATAATAGACTTCCTTTTATAAGATAAATATTTCTAGTTAGTTTTACTCATTACTATTACAATTATTTATCAGATAGATTTTTGAATTTTATTAATTAGTAGTGGATGAATTCTGAAAAATAACATTTAGATGATTTGCAATTTTGGAATGATTTATTAAATGTTATGATTACACCAATACTTTTAGATCACCACGACGTAATAGCTCAGTGGTATTCCTCGCCTTTGTAAGGTCGAGAGACGAGAGTACGAATCACAAACCTACCAAATAAAATAAAAACAACACTTTTTAATTAGATTATTTTTTCTTTCTTTTTAAAGATCAATATAGTCTATACCCGTGACCTCTCAAAGAATATTTGTTCACAGCGTCAACTTAAAGTTTATAAACTCATCGTTGAGAGTTCAAGATATGAACTAGTACTACAATTAAACCAAGTGTTTCGGTAGCTTGGTGGCGAGGGACCTCTAGTGTCAACGGAGAGGTTCACCAACCCGAAAATCAAGGAGGTTGAAGGACTTGAGATCGCGGTGGACGAAGCTATAGTGTGCCATTGAATGCAAGTACACAACTTCTCTAGCTACATCAACACCAACGGTAAGAGAGAGGCTATAAATTCACCATATCCCAATAGAAAAGGTGTGCCTGCTTATACTAGAACTAGAAGCCTCTCGTTTCCCACACTAAAGTAAGCGGGATACGAAATGGCAGACACAGAGAGAGGACTGTGGCTTTCGTTTGAAAGTCGATCGTCCCTTCGTCTCGTCTATCAACACGCCGTGATTCCATCTTCGTGCACGAAGTTGGCTTGTCAAAAAAGGCCAAAAATCAAAAAGGATGTTCCGTTGCCGGGAATCGAACCCGGGTCTCCTGGGTGAAAGCCAGATATCCTAACCGCTGGACGACAACGGAATTATTGTTATACGAGGTTGGATTGTATATTTGTTATAGTGTTTCTGTATTAATCAATAGCTTTAATATACATATCGAGTATTTATTAGTACTAAAATGGAAATAATTAATTCCAATTACTATAATATTTTGTAAATTACTACTCCAATTTGCTAATTCTAGTAAGTTACCCAACAATTTTTTAATGCACAAACAATGATAAATGTAAATAAACTGTATGTCTATAATCGCTACAAAAAATGGGGTTATATTAGTCAATATATAAAATATAAATAATTAATTATAAATAAAAGGAGTAATTAATATTGTACTATGACTTTAATAATTTCGAAAGACTAGAGTTTATTCGATCTTTCATTCCATCTTCTCTTGATTCGGTTATTCTTATAGGAATTTGGCATCATTTTAAGTTTGGATTGGTGTTATGGTCGCATCTCGTTTAAGTAAAGATTGATAGTGGCACTTTAATCCCGTTTCTACATGTACCACTTCATTGCCAATTGTTTAGAAGCTATATATAGTAAATAGTAATCCAACCACCCCAATTAGTTTACAGAAATGTAATCCAACTTCTTCAATTAGTCTGAGGCTTATTAGTATTGACCTAAAAACAAATTTATAATAAACTAATGTGCTGTCAACTGGCTTAACACCAATAAAATGCACAATTTCATCACAACAAGGATTGTTGCACTAAAAATTCCCACCAAAATGGGACCAAAAAAAAGGAGATTCAAAATTTTCACAATTACTCCCTAAACATCAACCAATCTCCTCACATACGTTTCTTTCACATGCACTAAAATGCAAAGCGATTGATGATTCTTGTTTATTTTCCACCACATATATATTAATCACTCAAATACCATGTTGACACTATGTGATGCTTCAATACTAGGGCTCCTCTTCACCTTCTCCCTACTAGCCTGTCGGTTCATCCCCGGGTCGGGTTTCTTGAACTTCGCTTTCGTCGCGAGCACCTCCACAGAGTCCGCGATCTTCGACGTGCACGCGACGATCTCGATCAGCAGCGACGCCACTGTCACCACCGGGACAATGTCGAGGAACTCGGTGTCGTGCCATAGCCCTGTTTTCAGCAGGGCCTTGAGGGTCTTGCCCGCGGCCTTTGCGTCCGCAATGTGTTTCTCGCTGGCCACCGGGCAAGTCATCGTCCGAAGCCCGATCGCGACATCCGTTAGGGCTAAGGCGCATTCGGAACTGATCTTGGTGCAGAAGTCTTGGATCTTCGTCCGGAGCTCCAATGGCGTCTGCACGTCCGAGACGAGGTAGCAATTGAGTGCATCGATCTTGTACGCGCATTCTCGGGTGCACGACCCGATCTTGAGGTACTGGTTCCATGGGTGACGATACCGGAACTTTCCGTGCCTCGGCTCCCACCGCTCGAAATTGACCTAAACAAGCAATTAATTTAGTCAAACCTAGTCAAATATAAAGGGTTGACTTTGATTTTTTTGCCACGTCGAACAATATTCTCTTTATATTAGTACTGAGATAATATTGTCTTTTGAGCACTAGTATGACCCCTTCCAGTGGTGCTAGCATCCGTTGGACAATATCGTCTTAGTAACAGTAACGTCGACGATATTGTCACGCGGGCTTGTGGGCCAACTGGGCGGGCCACGTCAAGCTCTAATTTTCAAATCAACTACTCACCAATGAGTCTTCTGTGCCTTTGGATATAAGTACACTTTTAAAGTCTTTGAGTGGTGCTAGATTTTTGTTGTATGATTCTTGGAAGTATACACGTCCAAAAGCTAACACAAATAGAAAAAAATAATCATATTAAACACTTTTAGATCAACTCAATCTCCAACAAATAAACATTAAATTTCATTAGAAAAATCTATACCTTCTAAGTAGCATGCTAGTTTCTCAATATTGGCGGCGGTGTGTCGATGAAGATCTTTGCCAGCCCAAACGGGGCGGACGAAAATGCAAATCAAAATGGCGACGCAGCCGCCGATCAAGATGGTGGTCAGCCGCCGGTACGCCATGTCAAATACGACGTCGTCTCGATACCCAGACACCGATATCAGACTGAACGTCAGGATGAACACTAGAAACCCATAATCGTATCTCGCCCTAATCTTCGGAAAGAATCGACAAAACGTTGCCGTTGCAGCTGCAAATTACCAACACATTAATTTTTACAAATTACACATTCATTTAATATCATTACATATCTACTCTTCTACAATAAATTTTCAAAATAAATATAAATTGGTTTACAAAATTTTATTTTTGTAATTGAATATTGCATAATTATATCGAAAAAAAATGAAAATTACATGCGAGTTTATCACTATAAAAATTTTGAAACTTAACACTTTTAATGATATGCTCCACTATTTTGGAAAAATAATCAGTTATTATAAAATCGGATTATTTTGATCTATAATTTAATGGCATTATATATGTTGGCTACATTAATTACCTATGATGCAAACAGACAGCCCGATCAAAACGACCTCGGCTTTCTCCGGTGTCAAGCTGGCCAAATCGTGCGTCCCAACACCCAGCGCTCCGCCCAGCAACGTCGCGAGCGCTCGGTTCACTCCTTTCCCCAACGTCGCTCCTGCAACATTATTTAAACATGAACATTAATAACCGAGCAATGGTACGTGAATGATGTTCTACAAGATTCTTTATTAAATTAAACTAACAAATATTCAACTTAATTAAACAAGTTTGATTAACTGGTCTATTTATCACCAATTGGTTTTAATATGAAATCGTAGTCTTCCAGCCAACTTACCTACGGAAAATTCGAAAACGACGACGACGGTCATGACGGCCCACATTGCGTTGACACCAAATCCGTCGAAGAAGAAGTCGAAGTAGTAGAGGAGAGAGATCGCGGCTATGGCTAACCCGACTTTGAATGCGTGGACGACTCTTCTCGGATCTTCTTTAGCTAGTCTCTTGCCTTCTTTTCCGATGCCGGTGATCGTGCTCGAGACCTTGTCGATGGGGGCCTTGAACCAGCCTTTGACTCTCTGCATAATTGACGCTTTTTCTTGATTTTGATTTTCCACCTCCATTTTCAGGGAAAGTCGTGCTTACGCTTTTTTTTTGAAGTTTGAATGAAAATGGTGTGTTTATTATTAGATGGATTTTATAGAATGGGAGGCGGGCTGAGGCTGAGGGTGATGGGAAGGTTCGCACACAGATACCCGTGTGGGTATGTGTGGGTGTATCCATAATACAAATAGTTTGCACCCTCAAGTACTATATTTTAATGAAAAGTGAAATTGTAATTTCATAACATAACAATATTTTAATTGTAAAATGCATTATTTTGATGTTTTTTTTATAAAAAAGTACAGGTTGAGATTGAAGGCGATCAGGACATTTCGGATCGATCCTAAAGAAAAATATAGTCGTACTGTTTTCACATGTCACTTTCTAAGTATTGAACATATACAATTTGTATGCTTTTATATAAGCTTTATATCATTATTACTTTGTAATTTCATTATAGATTTGTGGATATTTATAATTATGTGATTTGTGTCTTATTTATAACAATGGGAGCAATATAAGCACGTAATATTGCAATAGCATATAGTATATACCAAAAAAAACAGATTCGTGTATTGGATGCGTCCAAGTTCCAACTCGCTAATTTGATCCTTGAAATGTGTCTTTTACCTTCATTTTTATGGTTCACTTGGGTTGATTTAGAGCAACTTTATTTTTTGAAGTGTGTCCATCTCATAATTTTTTTTTGAATAAAACACACAAAATGATAGTAGTATTAAACTTTTGATTTTAAAATGGTTTAAAAGTATATACCCTTGTGATCGATATTGAAATACTCCTATTACGAATTTGAAGTAAAGAACGAAAAAGCATATCAACGGAGTACTATATATATAGTTGATTTTGGAGTAGTATGAAAACGTCAATATTAATATGGAATTTTTAGTGAAAAATGATGTTTTAACAGAGCATTAATTATTTTGCGAGACTTGTAATTAATAATAGTATGTTTCATTTATGAGTTGTCTCGTAAGGGTGTAGACACGCCCAATAGCCCCGCCCCAGTTTTTTTCTATAGCCCAATTTTATTGTCCACAGCCCCAAAATTCTATTTCCGCCACTATAGTGGACACCTCCAATAGCCCCCAAATTTTATAATCAATTTTCATTTAAAAATATTTTTAGTTTCAATCAAATGTAATTTAAATAATCGCAGTGTAAATAACTAGAAAACGAGGTAGTTAAGGCCGAATATTCGTTGTATTGCAAACCGGTAAAATTATACAACGAATAATTAAAATAAAATACAACTACAAAACTCCGCCACCGTCTACTCGGTGTCGGAGTCGGCTTCCTCGTCTTCCTCTTCTTCTTCTTCTTCTCCTCCTCCTCTCTCGCTGCTGCCGGCCGCGGTATCCCAGACGCATTATCAACCAACCACAGTCGACTCTCAATCCGAGTGATGAGCCTCTTGTAGACGTTCTTGACGTACGGGTCAGTTTCCCATGTGTATGACCTGCATATGTCTTGTAGTTGTTGCATCAACTGCACGTCTATGGTATTGGCCAATACCTCGTGGGGCTGCACCGTGGGCTGTGGGATTGGGGCGGGCTGGTGGATGCGCGATCTGGACGAACCGGCCGATAGGCGGGAGGCACTTCTACCCCCTCTGGCGCTGCGGATAGAGGCCTGTTGTCCCATGGGCCGTCGTCGCCTAGTGTGAGTATCGGCTGGCTCTTCGGCTTGTTCGTCGGACTGCTCGAACTCTTGCGAGCCGCTTCCACTGCTGTAGTCGCCGGCAAGGTTGTGCCTTGTGCGCTTTGGCCCAGGAGCTATTCCCACCTCGTGCGCCACGAACGACCTGAATTTCGGACAATCCGCGAGGACAAGATACTCTTCCCACAAGGTGAACTTCGGCCAACCCTCCGTGTGGTATTGGCCCTCAGACAGGTTCTTAACATCTGCTGCGCTGCGGCCACTCTCAGCGTGGCGAAGATTATTCTCGTATATGGACGCGAACCGCTTGGTCGCGAGAATCCTACCCCACTTTTTCCGGAGCTGTTCTAGGTCGCGCCTCTCTGCGCCGTCGGGTTTGAACTCCTCGTATGCAAACATGACGCGTCTCCAAAAGCTCCCCTCGGCCTGATCTGTGCCCACCACGGGGTCCGAAGTGATAGCATCCCAAGCCTTCGCCACGGCAATGCTCTCGTCTTTGGTGTATGGCTTGCCCCGGTTGGACCCAGAACCAGAGCCACCGCTACCGCCAGTGCCACTGCCCTGGCCACTCGGAATGCCGGCCCCGCTGCCCGTGCGCCCACCGACGTGGCCGATGCCACGACTGCCGCCTCCGCCCGACTGCCGCTACCTCCTCGGGTCGGAACGGGCGTTTCCACTCGTGCTGTTGGCGTATCTGGGATGCCAGAACTGAGCAGACCCATCATAATATCAAATGCGTCTTGATCTGCTTCGGTGAACGGAGATTGGCTGGCTTGGAAAGGGGAACCCGGACGCGGCTGGTGAAGCGCGTCTAGGTTGGGTCGGTAATCTCCAAATGCGGAACGACTCAGATTCCGCTGTAAAGGTGGCGGAGTTGGTGAAGACCTCCACGACTGAGATGGAGGAAGGGGTCGACTCGATGCCAACGGTGGGGGAGATTGATTCCAACTCCAATGCTGGGACGGAGGCGCATATCCGCCAAAGCCCGATGGCTGAGAAGCATATCCGCCAAAACCCGATGGCTGCGAAGGATAGGCCGAGGGGTTTGATGGATTGCTGGCATATCCCGATTCCTGAGAGTCGGGTGATTCGTCGTCTCCTCGGTGCATTTTTTAGAGAGTGGTTGTGTAGATAGTGAGTGGATGGATTTTGTGAAAATGGTGAAAAATAGGTGGTGGGGAGTGGTATTTATAGAGGGAAAAAAATTTTAAAATCGCGACTGCATGCGCCGCGGCGGATGTCCGCACTATAGTCGCCGCGCCTATAGGCACGGCTATGTCCCCCCGCCGCGTCCTCGCCCCGCACCCGGCGATCGCCCGTCCGCCCACCCTCGCAACATCCGCCGCGTCCGCCCCCGAGGCGGACAACCTCGCCACTATAGTCCACCCGCCGACCGTCCACCCTCGCGGCTATAGCCGCGTCCACTCCACAGTGCACACTCTAATGTGTCGCACCCGTTTAGTGACTTCATATACGTAATAACGTAATAGTTTTGGATTAGTTTTGGATCTTCATAAAATAAACTATATTTATTAAATAGTGGTAGCAGGTGGGAATTATTATACATGTCGTCTATATATCAAGTATTCCAATGTTATTATAGTTTAATAATTGGGGACAAGAGGAGGAATTGGTGACCATGACTTACCTAGTAAAGTAAGTAATCAAATTTTAGAAATTATTTGAATTAATTTCTATGTTTGGTTTTATTATGTTGGTAGCTGTCAAGTCCATATATTCCATACAAAATGAGTATGTTTCTAGTGAACTCTTACCAAACTATTGACTATGTATCTTGATAGTAAATTATTGTGCTGTATTTTCCAGCTAATTTGAAATATATATTTTCATATTGGACGGTGTGGAATATAGCACACAAATGTCTTAGAAATAAGTAAATCGAGTAGTACACAAATAATTTTTTGAATTTCAAATTAGTGATAATAATACTGTGTAAATCGGCATGCAATTAATATTAGTACAAAACTATACTATAGCATAGAGCAATAGCTGGATAATGCCAGGATGTGTGGTGTTCCTTTGCATTTATTTTCTTAGTTTCGTATCATTCGTTAATTTTTTTTCTATAATGAGGTGTTGGATGTTTCCTATTGTATATACATCAATTTTTGTTGTTATTTAGATTTGCTTGCCACCTTATTGATTTGAGTGTTTTGTAGAATAAATGAAATTGTTTTTCTCAATGAATGTTGGTGCATTATTTAGCCGTCCATTTATTATTATTATTATTATTATTATTATTATTATTATTATTATTATTATTATTATTATTATTATTATTATTATAGTATAGAATAATTGAAATTGTAGTCCTCCGTCGTTGAAAGCACTATTCTGATTTCCAAGCTGAATTCATAATTTCATATTATTATACAAATTAACATAAAATATACACAAGGCGTACATGCATATGTAACATAAACTACTTGATTTAATAAAAGTACAACTAAATTAGTTTGAATATGGGTATAAGCCAGCGGCGGACCCGGGGGGTCGCGTAGGGTCGACCGCCACCGGCGGTCCACCGAGTGCTGCCGGAATACTTCATTTTCGACCTTTGACCCAGCGCAGCTCTGTCTCCGACCCCACGGCAGCTTTAACTCCACCCGAAACCTTCTAGCTTATATCTAAAAATAAGAGGAGAGATGAGAGGTATAGTGAAGGGGTTGCAGAAAACTGTGTTGTGCAAATAAGTTGGGCCATTAGTGGGCAACTAATTACATAGGTTGGCTCATTGTGGATTTATTAAGCATAACTATTTTATAATTTTCGTTTCAAGTTTCATTATATTTATATTTTATTTATTATTCCCTCTGTTCCTAAAGAATATATATTTTGAGTTTACTATAGGTTTTAATATAAAATTGGTAAAGTAAGAGAGAGGTGGAAAAAAAAAGTAATTAGAAAGTGCACATTCATATGGGACAGACTAAAAAAGAAAGAGTGCAGATTCTTGTGGGACGGAAGGAGTAATATTTTAAAACTATTACTATTAAAATGTTTGGTTCTAAGAATTTTAAAATTGTTGTTTTACGCTTTCACATACGGATATTCTGAAAATTAACTATCCCTCACAGAATATGACTATTAAAATATAATAATTTTAAATATTATTTAAATATTATATTTATTATTAAATTTTTAACTATATCCGACCCTACTGGCTTCATTTTCTGGATCCGCCGTTGCTATAAGCCTATAACCATATAGGAATATTCTGATGACGTAATTTACTGTTATTTTACAACTTGCTACTATATTATAATAATTATTAGTATTTGATTTTGTAGTTGTGTATTTACCAAAACAGAGAGAGAGAGAGAAAAGTGGTGTGTTATATTGAGACCAGGTGGAGTTCTGATGTATGATTCGTAATTAATCAAGTTTATTCTACAACTTGTAATATTAAATAGTACTAGTACTTACTACTTATTTATAATTTCATTTACAACTTGTTGTATTTAAATAATTAGTTAATTGTTATTACTAACTTGTTTTATTTATGATTAATAATATTATTTGTTAGTATCTTGATTTTTTAAAGCTATAAATTTACCGTTTAAAAAGACAAAACTCAGCAAACGTGGTATATAGATCAGGTGGTGTTTTGTTATTATTTTACAGCTTTTTATAATTCATTTAAATAATTATCAGCTAGCATCTTAAGATTTGTAGTACTAATTGTTAATTTATTGTCAACGATAAAAGGGGGGATCGGAAATAAATCTTTAAATGGCATGTTATACATTAAAATCATGTCGAGTTTTGGTGAGTGGTTCTTAATTACACTAATTTTATTTTACAACTTGTTCTATTTAAACAGTTATTAAATATCTTAGTTTCTGTAATTCCTAATATCGAAGATTATATAATAGTTGTCAATTAATCGTAAGCTGTGACAATCTACTTTTTGGGGCTATTATGCAATTATAAATATTAGGCGCAATTATGGCCCTCCGAATTGTGGTTGATAGTGAAAATAAGATGAAAAGTGAAGAATGATAATTGAATAATTATTGCTTAACAATTTTCTTCATTATTTTATGATCAGTATGATCAATTTACGTGTGGCCAGTGGTAATTATTGAATTAAGTACATAGCTAGAAAAAGAAGAATATGAAAATTAGTAAGTAATTTACTCTTTCAATTCATCAGATAAGTATATAATTAGAAAATATATTATATACTGCGGAACCACAAAAATGCTGCATAAGCACATCAATTAAGATTGTAATATTTAAAAGCATTGTTGAATTTGATATAATAAAATTTTTAAAGCTAGTATAATTTAGAAATTCCAATAGATGTAGTATTACTATTAACTAAATCCTGATTATCAAAGCTAGTATAATTTTTTCAAGATACACTGACCCAATAAAAGTGAATTAGTATCGTTTAGAAGATCAAGCGAATAAATAAAATTTACTCTTAAACTTTAACTAAAAAAATCACAATGTTTCGAATTCCATAATTGGGTTATTGTTTCGATTCACAAATTTTACTAACATTTGATTCCTACATAGTACATAAAAGCTACACAATATTTAATGTAAAAATTGACTAAACCAGTATGAATTTTACACTATACTATTATTTAATACTAGTAATTAACAAATATCCTTACACCAATTAAAAAATATATCTATTTCCTATAGAAGCATGGGGCAGCCACATGATATCACATTTTATCCCGACACTCCATGATGTATATATAACGAACTATTTTGAAATTATTGTATAATTAAACAAACTATTTATAAAAATAAAATAACAATTACTAGTGGAGTTGGTATATTTCTGAGGATTCGCCACCCCTCTCTGAAATGCATATTCCAATCTGAATCACATTTTGCTCACATTAAACATATGCATATACTCATAAAATAATGAAAATACAAACTAATTTTGGAAGGTTTTAGCAGACTTGATCTAGAAAGAACAATACAAATCTCATCGTATCTAAATTTAATAATTAAATAAATTCAACCCATCATAATTTATTGCAATTATCAAATTCCAAGATTCCGTACCGTATATATTCACATAAATATAGAAACAAAGAAAAAATATACTCCAAAATTTGTCATGCATGTGCTGTTGTAGAACATTGTCGTAAACCCAATCAATTATCTAAATTGGCAGATAATATTACTATATGTTATAATTCCAAAGATCAAATTTTGAATTTTGAATTTTAAATTTAAAGCTTTTGTGATTGTGTCCTATCCAATGGACGGTTCTTAATTAAATAATATTATGTGAAAACATGATTATTTAATTATTCATAAATTATTTAGAAATTTATAGTAGTATTTTGGATATGTTTCATTACCACTAAATTATTTATTTTTGGATAAGAGAATCGAAGTGGAATATTGGGCCGCAGAAACCCAAGAAGCAGGTCGTGGGCTATACAAGGCTTAATTTATTTAATTTATATGAATTGGGCCGAATTGAAAACTTATATTGGGCTAGTAAAATATGGAGCTTATGCGCATTGATTAGCCAGATGAATCGGTATTTCGATGTAAATGAACAAATTATTAACTTTGTTTGAATTTTTATAGTAATAATAGAATCATTCAAAAAATTTGTGCTGACATTGCTTAATAGTAAATGATAATTAAATATATAGTATAATATGATGTTGTTCTGCAGTCTAATTATGTGATGTCAATTTGATTAACTTTCGGTGATATTACATAAGTAGGTAATCAAGCTATCTTAGTGCAAAAAATATTGATTGATTGCAAAATCAAAACAAATCAAGAATTTGTCAGCAAAATAACAAATCAGCAGTAGTTCTTTAATTTACTATTGGTGTGAAAACTAAAATTGACAAAAACTTAGTAATCTATAGCTAATGAATGAGAATTTACAATTTATTTTGGGAGAGTGTAGAAGCTTATAGACAAATTCGCAACAATAATAAATGTGTATTTAGTAGTACTCCTATAATTAATTTTGAGAATATGGAGATGACAACGTTTGAAATCCCAAGAAGTAGAATCATTGCAAAAGATCCTCGAAGATGGAGCAGGTCATATTTAAAAGTTAAAAATTAATACTCTTTTTATATCGTCCTATTATAAATAACACATTTTTTTTCATAGCAAAAAAAAAATAAATTTTTATATCTCTCTTATTTTATCATCACTTATTTTTTCTTTTCATGAATCACCAAACCCCACTACTAAAAAATCAGTATCTAAAAGAATACTAAGTATATCACATAAAATAGGATGGACTAAGACATGAACAGTACATACAAATAATTAGCTGAAATTCTGGCATCAGCAAATACATACACAGCTTTATATGCATAATGTCTATAGGTATCGCGAAAAACGAAACATACAAAATGTTTATAGGCATTGCGAAAAACGAAACATGTCAGTACAATAAAAAAAAATTACGAAATTTTAACATATTCTAATTTATATTCCAATTTCAAAAATATTTAAACATAATGAAATAAATTATGTAATCAATTATAAATTGCATCTTTACTATAAAATGATATTAATAAAATAATCTTGACGTTAATTGTTATGCTCTCCTTTCCTTAAATTTTGTCACAATTTGATAGACACGAATCTTGACATTATTGCTATGAAAACTTTTTTTTTATGATTGTGGTCAAATCAGAAATGACTGTGGAAAAAAAAAGTGGCGGGCGGGTGGAAGTGTCTACCCCCTACCCTGGATACTCAAAGTGCACTTGAAAACTTGATGCAATTCTTTCAATAAAGTTTCGAATAAAGAATGCTCTCTCCGTTTATTCATAGTTGAGTCATTTTTTCATTTCTAGAAGTTTCTTCATAGTTGAATCATTTCTAGTAATTATTTTCTCTTTCTTACTTTATTTTCTCTTACTTTTTTCTCTATACTTTATTCACTTTCTACTTTATTCTCTCCACCTTTTTCTCTCTCTTACTTATTTTATCTATTTATTCAACACACTCAACGTCCATTTTCTTAAACTTCGTGTAGAAAAGTTTTGCCTCAACTAAGTAAATAAACTGAGCAGAATCAATCAAATCCCAAAATCAAAGGGAGCAGTAATTTAACATATCTAAAGGTCATATTTGGTTGCTAGGATTCTGTCTGAGAAAGTAATCTGATTCCTTAAATTTTAAATTTTTGTATTTATTTCCGTTTTTAATTAAATTGGAAAAGTAATCAAAATCCTGAAACAAGGAAAGTTAGTACAACTTTCCAAGATTCTGAATCCTAACTTTTCTTAGGTATTCTTTTTCACAGTTTTAGGATTCTTACATATTTATTCAATTAAAAATTAAGTAAATATAATGATAATAATAATAATAATCTTATTTATTATTATATTATTATATATTATGGTGTATAATCCATATTTAAACTATCAATCGTAATAATAAATTAAAAAATATAATTATTATTATTTGTAATTAATACTCCCTCCGTCCCAAATAATTTGACTTATTTCACTTTTACCATTTTTTGTAGTGGACCCCACATTCCACTAACTCATTCCTACTCACATTTAATTATAAAACTAATATATAAAAGTAGGACCCACATTCCACTAACTTTTTCAACTCACTTTTCATTACATTTCTTAAAACCCGTGCCCGGTCAAAGTGTCCCAAATTATGTGGGACGGAGGGAGTAATTTATTAAATAATACTCCCTCCGTCCCGAGCTACTCGCTCATTTCCTTTTCGGCACGGAGATTAAGGAATGAGTGTATAGGAAAGTCAAAAATGACGGCTGTAGGTGAAAATTTTTACTAAAAATGGAAAGAGTGCAAGTAACTTGGGACGCCCGAAAAGGAAATACGTGCGAGTAGTGCGGGACGGAGGGAGTATGTATTATTATTTTTTATAAATAAAAAATGATAAGCATATTTTTAGTTTAGTGTTTAAATCAAATATATATACTTTCAAATCTTGATATTTTCCAAACACAGAACAGGAAAGTAAAGTTATTAAAAATCATATTCTCGTGATTCATTTTTCTAAGAATGATTTTCTTAGTCAACTTTAGTCTCCTGCCAATCAACAACATGGCCAAAGAGTAAACTTGATCGTTCTCTTCCACTTTCAGAAGCTGCATTTCTTCATCAAAAATGGGCGTTCCGTCGTTCTATCGCTGGCTTGTCAACAAATACCCCAAAATTGTATCCGCCGCCGCCGATCCGCCGGAGTTCGATAATTTATACCTCGACATGAATGGATTAATCCACCCCTGCTTCCACCCCGATGATGATGTCTGCTCTATTCAAACTTCATCTTCTTCTTCATCATCATTTTTTTAAACTTTTTATTAAAGGTTTTTACTTTGTGATTTGGTCCTCAGCCTTTTCCTCCGACCACCGTCGACGAGGTTTTTCGGCGAATCCATGATTACGTGGACAATCTCTTCGACATCGTGAAACCTCGCAAGCTGCTGTTCATGGCTATTGGTATGAACTATGAAGCTTAAATCGAATCAGGATCATTGAAAATATGGTTCCTTGCTTTGTAATTCTGTATGCAATTCCATTCATAGATGGTGTTGCTCCAAGGGCTAAGATGAATCAACAAAGATCAAGAAGATTCCGTTCTGCCAAAGATTTCAAACATGCTGTAAGATTCCTCCCTCTGCTTCAGTTAGGTGGCAATCGGTTTGTTAGACAAGATAATAATGAGATATGATATGAGGTTTTCCAAAATAAGAATATATTGTTGTGTGTTGAAATTTTGTGATAAAGCTGACCGAACAAGAGATAAGAGTAGACATCGCGTCTAGTTAGGAGTAAACATGGCAACCAAACGGTCCCTTAGTCGTTTATTTTTGTCTGTTGCTGCAGGAGGAAGTTGAAGAGCGGTTGCGGAAGCAGTTTGAGGCTGAAGGGAGAGCTGTTCTTCCCAAACAAGATTCAGAGATTTCAGATTCTAATGTGATCACTCCCGGTACAGAATTCATGCACTTGCTGTCTGAGAATCTGAGAAGCTATGTGAAACGACGGTTGAAAGAGAATCCAGCTTGGGGGAACATCAAGGTTGTTTGTCTCAAATGATCCTTGGTTCTTGTTTTTCAATAATGGGATTTTTACATTGTCTTTCGTTGTAGGTTATCTTGTCTGATGATAAGGCTCCGGGCGAGGGGGAGCATAAAATAATGAGCTTCATCAGAGCACAACGTGCTTCGTCTGAATATGATCCGAACACGAGGCATTGCCTCTATGGTCTGGTAATTGAAGAATGTTTCCTAAACATAGATTTATGCTGTCTTGATATTCTGAAAAATGGGATTTAAATGTGAGAATGTAAATACTGAAAGACTGTATTTTTATGTAGGATGCAGATTTAATCATGCTTGCATTAGCCACGCATGAAGCACATTTCTCGATTCTGAGAGAGGTTCATGTCAATCTCTTGCATTCTTCCTTGTATTTTCATTACTTTTCATAACCATAAGTAATCTGTTTTTAACAGGAGGTTTTACCTCTAAATGGAGAACTTAGAAATGGGAATTTTGACCGTGCATCAGCTGCTTCTGTTAAGGAGCCGGAGGTATTCCAATGGTTAATGTCAGAGAATATATGTTATTTTTGTTGTTGCTGTTAGTTTACTACTTTGGCTGTTTGTCTTTGTATAGCAACCTTTGAGTCGAGAACCGGTCTCTAGTCAGGAATCTAGTTGGCAAGCCACTAAACGAACACCGTATCAGGTATGATGAAGCAAGAACTTAATGAGACAGGTTGATATTTCTATTTCCCTATTGATAAAATAATTCTGTTGTGTTTGCAGTTTTTGAATGTGTTTGTTTTGAGAGAATACCTATCTCTAGATATGGAAATTCCCGGCTTCGACAAATTTGAATTTGATCAAGAAAGAGCCATTGATGATTTCATCTTCATTTGCTTCTTTGCCGGGAATGATTTTCTTCCCCATATTCCAAGCCTTTCATTGCATGAGGTTCTCTAGTTATTATTTATCTGAATCATCACTGAAATTTTGTGAGTGCATCAAAATCTTCTCGTCTTGTTTGTAGGGCTGTATTGATCTGATGATGGATGTCTACAAGAAAGAATTCCAAAATTTTGGTGGCTATTTAGTCAATATTGAAAAGGTAACTGATTTTTTCAACTTAGGTGTTTTATTTGGTGTTTTTGTTCATACTGGAACTTGAAACAGATAGCTGATAACAATGGGGACTATATAAAGCTGAGTCATGTAGAAAGATTCATCCTCGCTGTTGGTGCATTCGAGGAGAAAATCTTCAGTAAACGAGCTGATATCAGAGAAAAAAAACTGAGACGAATGCTTGCTGAGCACAGAGATGCTGTGAGTTTTAGATCGTGATCTTGGTTTTATAGTGCTTATATGGTATCGTGACTTAAATGTCGTATCTTAATCTTGTTCAGCAAGAAGAGGAACAGAACTGCCTTGATGAAGGAACATCATCAGAAGTATTGGGCATGCACGACATTTCCTGTATTGATGTATGTTTTGCATCTTCTTAGTTAACCTTCTATGTAGTTTTGTGCATCAATACATCCTCATTTTCCATTGTTTTTGCAGAAATTGAAGATTTCTGCTCCGACTGAGGATGCTGATACGGTGTGCAAAATTTGCTGTTCTTTGTTCAAACGTCACGGTTCTGTGCTCTGTAACACTTCATTTCTTATATCAGGTTATGGAAAATACAAAGGAGTTGAAGCAAAAGGTCAAAGACGTGATAAAAAGAGAATCCGATATGTTTAAAGATGGCATTTCTGCCGATAAGGTATGCTATTTGCAAATATATTCCCTAATTTTATCTCTATAATGCAATCATCTTTGAACATCTCTTGTAGCTGAAACTGGGAAACCCGGGTTGGAGGCAGCGGTACTACAACGAAAAATTCTGCGCTGACACCCAAATAGACATGGAATCAATAAGAAAATCTGTGGTATTTTAGTGTTATATACGATTAATCAAGAAACATGCAGTGGTTCATCTTGATACCGTTTTCACTTTTACTGTTATGTTCCGTTTTTAGGTTGCAGAGTATGGAATAGGTCTTTCTTGGGTGTTGTTATACTATTTTTCTGAAGTCCCATCTTTTACATGGTTAGTGTATATCTTTTTCAACATTTCTGATTCCTTGTCTAAATTTGCGTCTGAGTTGCAGTTGCCTTTATAGGTTCTATCCGTATCACTATGGCCCGTTTGCGTCAGACTTCAGAGGGCTGTCTCGGGTGAAGGCGAAGTTTCAGAAAGGCTTTCCCTTTAAGCCATTTGATCAGCTCATGGGAGTACTTCCTCCGAGCAGGTAGTGTCACTCAACAACATCGTCTTGTTTACTATACGTTGGTATTAGGTTAACGAGAACTATGCTGCAGTTCTCATGCACTGCCTGAGGCTTACAAGGGTCTTATGGTTGACGGAGAATCCAAGATAATCGACTTATATCCTATAGAATTCAAGATGGATGTCGATGGGAAGCGATTTTTGTGGCAGGTACGTAACAGATTTTTGCAGATTAAAAGTTGTTATACTTCTTGCTAATGTGGGGTGTTTTGATCTTGAGTAGGGCATATGTATTCTTCCTTTTATAGACGAAGAGCGTCTTCTTGTGGAGACGAAGAAAGTTGAAAATGAACTGAAGGTAAAATGTTGCAGAAGTTTATTTCTGGTTCAAAAATGTTCAGTATTATTTGACAATTGTGATAAAACGTAGGATCGAGAGAAGATCAGGAATGAAGAGACTCATCATCGGCTGTTTCTGAGACATTTGAGTGAGTTGAGGCAGGAGTTGTTATCATGCAGAGAGAGAATGGGGTCGGAGAAGATCAAGGGAGCAGTTGCGATCCGCAGCCATATGTAAGATCCTTGACATGAATATGTTGCTGTAACTTGGTGTTGATTCTGATGATGGAATCAATTTCAGTGAAGGAATCGAAGGTACGTTACATGTGACGAGTGATCAGATTGAAAGGGATGATGACGAGAAATCTGATATGTAAGCCTGCAAACAACACTCCTTGCAGTTAGATACTATCGTTTAGTTTCTTTCCTTTATTTTCACTGATAATCTCTGCTTCGACTCAGATGCATTTACTATGAGATCCCTCGGTGTTTCAAATTCGTTCCTCGACTTCTTGAAGGCGTCAACTCACCTGAAAAGGTTAGCAAACTTATTCTATTCTGAGAGATGCTATTTGGATAGAGTGATTAAGAATCTCCATCAACTGTTTCTATGCAGACTGTGTGCAGAGAAGACTTGGAAGAAACTGTGCTTTGGCATGAGCACCGCGGGCATGGAGTGTGGCGCAATCAAATGTGCGTTTAGTTCGTTTGGTGTCTTTCTGTCATTCATTCTTGCATTGATAAACTGACCTAAAACCTTTGGACACAGGCCTCACTATCAAAAACCAGACATGGCATCAAAATCCGTGGGCCGTGGCTTCTGTATTGGTCGAGGAAGAACTTCCGTGCCTCAAGAGAATTTGTGTCGTGACTATGGTCGAGGAAGAACTTCGGTGCCTCAAGAGAATTCGTGTCGTGACCATGGTAACATTGGCCGTCAGCAACCAGCTGGATCTTTTAGCAGGAATGATCATGATCGTTCCAGATCGAGCTACAGCCAAAATGACAGCAATTTCTGGCAGTGTCGTGGTGTTCCTGCTAATGCTGATTGGAGGGTGCGAAATCCCTCTTGTAATAGTGGGGCAGGAAACCAAGGGGGACAACGACAGTATGCATATCAGCCGTTTGTGGCTAATGCTGGCCGTGGCCAAGCCGGCCTGAGACAGTCGTCGTACATGAGTCCTGGTAACACTGATTGGAGGGTGCGAAATCCCTCTGGTAATAGCGGGGCAGGGAACCAAGGGGGACAACGACACTACGCGTATCAGCAGTTTGTGCCTAATGTTGGCCGTGGCCAAGGCAACCTGAGACAGTCGCACATTAGTCGGCCTTTTGTGCCAAGTGGAGGTTTTGGCCAAGGCAGCCAAGGACCGCCTACAAATCAGCCGTTTCTTCCTAATGGAGGACGTGGTCAGGAACAATGTCGAGGGTGGTGGTCTCCAACAGATTTTTGAAGCTTACCAACAATACATACCAGAACATAGATCAGTTGGACAGCTTTTGTATGTCTGATCTCTGGTTTTAAATACTCCACTACCAGAAAGTGAGGATCCATTTTGGTTGTGTACAATCACAATGTATATAGTTGATTTATGCTTTCATTGGTATAAAACAATTAATGTGATATAAATTTGTTGCACAAATTATTGCTACATATAGTATAATTCATAAAACCACAATATCTGATAAATCTTCCTAGTATCTCATGAACAAGACTGCTGTCTGAACCCAAACCTCTCATTCCTCAGGTCATACTCAACATGAAAGTTCTGCATCAAAAAGTTACCTAGGATCACCGAAGGCCCGCCCACAAGATCCGGCCCGAGCAATGTGTCGTCGGTGACCACGGTAAGGCACAAGACAGACCTCTCCCCATCATCCACCACAAAGAAGTAATTCTCAAGTGGCAACACCATCTCTGCCCCACCCTTGAAATGCAGCTCCATTTCAGGCATCTTCAAATCCTTGTGCCTCGTGATGTCGTAGCACGGCCTCAGCCCCGTCGCGCCCTCCACCTCGGCCTCCCTCTTGTACCCCTTCACCTGCTCGGAGAACGCGCCGTACACTGCCTCAAACACGGGCTTGTTCATGTACACGAACGTCGACCCCGAATCAACTATAGTCCCACCGTTGCCACCCGAATCCGGGTTAAGGTCCCGGTACGAAACCTTGACCTTCCTCCCTCCAACGACGATCCTTCGCAACCCGATGTAGTAGTAGTCCGCGACCGCGCTGTCCCCGTCGTCCCTCGCCGGATTCTTCAGCAGCGGTGTGTAGCTGAGCTCGGCCGTCTTCGCGCCCGAATCCGAATCCGAATCCATCATGAGGAAGCTGCTCTTAGGGCTGTTATCAAACTTGTGAGAGACATGGCAGTACGAGAACTTCTTGAGGCCGAGCTGGCTCGGGAGGGACGAAACGCCCCTCCCGAACCCGACCACGCCCGCAGGCTGGCTGGACGAGAACAGAGAGCAGCCCACGAGAAAATCCTCGATTTTCCCGTGGGGCATGGTGAGGGTCTCCACCATGGCTATGCCACCGGTGGAGCCTAAACCGTAGAGAAGGATATACGGCGGGCATATCTGCGTGCAGTTCGCCTTCGACGACAGGTGGCAGTCACGGCAGCTGGAGTTCGGGTCAAACGGCTTGTGAAGCCAGCCACATTTGGGATTCATACATCCTAGAAACTTAGCTGAGGAAGACTGCTTAGGCAGGAAGGAAGAGATGGGTGATGATGAGCAGTTTCTGCAGACATATCTCTTGGTGCAGGGGAACCAGGAGAAGCTGCTCCCGGTGTCGATGATCATCGGTATCGACTGAGGAGGGGTGCCGAAGCTGAGGGAGACGGTGTAAGCTCCGTTGAAGGGGAAGAGAGGGGTGGTGGAGGGGGGTGAGTTCTTGCCATTCTTGAGGTGGCCGGCTCGTGCCACCGTGGCGGAAGCTAGCTGAGTCAGCCTCTGCAGCGGCTGATCAGAGTGTGGGAGAGTGGTGAAGAGGGAGATGGGAATGGGGGCTGCAGAGGCTGAGAGAAGGAGAGAGAAGAAGATGAACACAATGCAAGAAGACATTGTGTTGAAGGTGGAATCTGTGGGACTGTTTTGGATGTTCTTATTTAACCATGTTTGTGTCAGTGAGCATGTGAATGGAGCCATCAATGGAGTGGCAAAAAAGGGGAAAGGTGTGATGACAGAATGCAAAAGTGGGGCCTTGGCTTCAAGTTAATGTGATTTAGCAATTTAGCATTCAATAATTGGAGGTAGTACAGTAGCCGTTAGGACTCAACTTCCATCCATTGCATCTAATGCTGTTTACTGCTAACTTCCAAAATGCCATCAATTATTTTTCAAGAATCTGCAAAAGATTAAGAAAATTTGAAAAAGGTGCAATCTTTGCTTCAAGAATCTACTTTTACACTTCATCTGAAATAGATCTTTTGCCACTATATTGCTTATGACTTTGTTGTGGGATTGCCTTTTGCACTTACAAGGAAATCTTTATTACTTCATAGTATATAAATATGTTGCGTATAAATACAAAATCAATGTCTAGGCTATTGGAAGATGTGCTTTAGTAAAGTTTAAAGGTTGTTAATTCAAAACCCAACTTACTCTTCGAAACGAATAACAAGAGGCGTGAGGTTTAATTTTACATTTCCTCCTATACCCTTTTATCGGTGATGGGTAAATTTTGGTGTAAGCAACACAACACCAAAGCATAGTCAAACGTCTATCGTCACTAGTTCTAATAAATCCATACCTCCTTGCAAAAGCACACAGCAAGACTGTAAGATAGTAGTACCTAAAGTGGGAGAAATGAGGTTGCATAACAAGCAATAATTCATGATATTCATCACGACAACGATATGTCTGCCCTACCCAACTTCCACATTGAGCAGCATGGAACTAAAGTGGGCAACAAACCACATGGGCACACAGCAATGGAACATGTGAAGAATTTTTCGTTTACATATGAGATTGGCAGGCAGATATGCCAACCAGACTCCAACCATGTGTGTGCGTACCTGAGTGTTTGTTCCACTCGCTACCATTACACCAAAGCAGCAGTTTCTACATCCATCTGCTGACTTCAACAATGACGCTTTGGGACACAGAGAAATAAATGCTGATGCATATGTTATCACACAGTGATACAAGCTGAAAAGGCTGATGCACATATGTTATCACAAAGTTGTTTGTGTTTTCGCTTTCTTTCTGGCCAAAAACCGCTCCTTTGCTGCAGCCAGTGCATCCTGGCTTCTCTTGTGATGGTCTTTCGCTGCAGGTGCTGCTGCTTCCTCATTTCCTTTATTGTTGTCGGGTCCCTGTTGGTCTCCTGCAGCAGATGCCACATCCTCACTTCTTTTCTGACTGTCGGGTCTTGGTAGGTTACGAGCTGATTGTTCATCTGCAACCTGATCTCGAATGGAAGAATGAAGCTTGTCATTGGGAGAATGATGCGCGGCAATCTCATCCTGACGAGTCTTCGCCATCCTTGAAGAATCCGAACTAGTACCAGCTGTCGCAGGAGAGACCTGACGTGTTGGCTGAACCGCCATTTCATCGGGATGCTTTTTAGATTTCCCCTTGTCGGCATCTTCAGAACCAAATGCTACGTTTTTGGATAGGTTGAAATAAAAATCACTGAGGTCAGCCTTCCTGGTAACCTATAAAACAAAGATAAAAATTTACAATGTAAAACATGTGCTATAAACAGTAAGCTCCAGTTTTAAAGTTTTAGCTGTGCATAATTATGAGATTCATAATATCATGAGCCAAAAACAAAATCGAGCACTGGCAAGAAGCATACTTAGCCACATAGTATAAGCCTATAAGGAAGAGACGTAGAGTACAAGCAAACCAGATAACACAAATTATAAAACACACTATCATCAGTAGAGAAGAAGTGAGAGTCCAACTTACATCATCCTTCTGCTCACGCAACTCACGAAGCCGCTCTTCCTCTATCCACTTGGCTTGCTCTGCCAGCTTCTTCTTGTAAGCACTAGTAACGAACTTATCTTTATCTGCATAGAGATGTTCGTCTTGGCTTCTCTCTTTGGCAAGTTTTCTCTCATAAATGATCTCATGTTCTCTCTCTCGTTGTTTTGCTTTGTCTATCAGTCCTTGAATATATCTTGGCTGCAAATGAAGATTCAGAATTAGTTGATCATTTGAAAGCCAAAATCTATCACCTGCATAATCAAAATTCAAAAGACTTGCAGAGCATATACATCAATATAGAGGTAAATCCATTTGTAGCCAAAGATTAACTTACGGTTTCTTTTTTCACTTTTTTTGTACTATGGCCATTAATAAAATTACTAGACACTATATTTATTAGTGCAAGGATCAGAAATCGCTAAACACGTTCCCATAGACAGTTCAATTATGAATCTACGATGCATTTCTTAACAAGTAAAGTAATACTCCGACAATACCTTTCTATCTTGTCGATCTTCCACTTTGGGACGAACTTGCTTTTCCTTCATTTGATCATATACGCCATCATAGTCAAACGCCAAAGGGTCTTCTTCAAGAACCTTCTTATGCTGCTCTTCAACCTTTTGAGAATTCAAATGGAAACAAAAAAGTACAGTCATATAAGTATGCCTAACGCAAAAATAAAATTCAACAAAAACGGAATCTTTATATCAGTAAGTAACCAAACTAAAGTTTACAGTGGAAGAAGACTGACATCTTTGTGAGTTTTTTTCTTGTAGGCTTGACGCAAAATGTCCCTCTCAACATTATCATCATCGTCGTCGTCATCAAAGCCGAGCACCTTTGGAGGCGGGGGCCTCGCAGGCTGTTTCTGCTGTGGCTTAACTCTAAGTTGCAAGCCGTACTTTGACATCTTCTATTTCCGATTTCAAGCTGCTCTCTACACTGCCAAGCCTCAAAACCTAAAACAATCGAAAATATGAGTATTCAATTGAAAAAACCAACTGTCATAGCACTAATACGGAGCTTCATACGAACCAAGCAAAACACTTTCACATTTTTATAGGAAAGCCCGATGAAGGCACACGGTCAATCGTGCCCAACCAGAGCAGGTAAGAAAAGAAGCAATTGCCATGCTTAGTTGCCCCTGATTTCACTTGATTTGGCAAGATAAAAGGGCAATCATTCTTTATGCTTGAGGATAAATCAGATAATATTACTAATGATTAAGCCTAAATCATGAACCCAAGCTAATCCCCGAAACCCTACCTCAGAATTTGCAATTCAAATTGAAGAACTAGACAACCAAAAAAGGCAATAGACTATAAGCCATCCGATAAATATTGAGATGGAACAGCCAACAAAAATCACAAACAACATGTCCAATAGCTGGATCCCCTAAATCAAAATTAAAATGCAAAAATAAAGAGATATAGAATACAGATTACGCCATGTTGAAAACTAAATACCTAGAAATCTCACCGTTCAATCGTTCGTAGGTTACTCGCAATTCCGACGATGAATAGTGAGATACCAGTGAGGGCGGAGGAGGGATGGAGTGGGTGATGGTCGGCGCTATCGCTCGCGGTGGTAGATTTTAGTTATAACGATTTATAGGAAAAGGGGAAAGAAGCATTTACCAGTAGTATTTTTCGAGATAAATGAAATATAGCAAGGTGACGTTCGGTTGCAATGACTAATATCATGAGACTATCCATCTAGGATTAAGTTGTGAGATTATTTTAGTTAGAGGGGAGGCTATGACTAATTATCATGAGACTATTCATCTAGAATTAAGTTGAAGGGTTCAATCTTATACATATTTAATCATGAGATTTAATCTTGCCAACCGAACACCCCCAAGTGTATTTTTTATAAATCCGTCATAAAAATAATTTATAGTAGTACTTGTTTTAGAATAAATCATTTGTTGCTTATTACTCTATCTCGTCCTTAAAAAATAGACAATATTTGGATCGATACGAGTTTTACTGTAAAATTGATAAAGCAAAAGAAAGGTAGAAAGAAAAAGTGATTCAAGTATTTTTACTGAATAATATGATCCATCTCTTTAGAGAAAATAAATTTCCTTAATTTTTAAAGGATATCCTAAAATGGCAAATGTGGTTATTTTTAAAGGACGGAGGGAGTAGTATAAAACGATAAAATGAGATTTTTTTCCTAAAAATTTATATCACATAAAAAAGTGTAGTATTAGAGCCTCTCCAATGGCGGCGTCGGTATCGGCACGCCGATTTTTCGCGGACGCCGGTGCTGACGCCGAACCATTGCAAGCGGCGGCGTCGAAATCGGCGTCAAAATCGGCGTGCCCACGCCGATTCTTGGGCTGACGCCGATCCTCACGGCGCCATTGTAGGCCCCGGATCGGCGTCAGACCGACGTCAGATTTTTAAATTTTTTTTTAAAATTTTTCGAAACACTATATACGCGCTTTGGACGTCATTTTCATTCGCACTGCTTGTTTTAACGAGTACTCTCTCTATCTTAATTTCTGTACAAGATCAACAACGAGAAATGGAAAACAACTACGAAGGTACTCCAGTGACGACCGGGTCTCAGACTCCCCCGACTCCCGGGGAAGTGTCTCAGACTCCCCCGGCTTCCGTGGTAGGTGGTTGGCCTCCGATGACCGGGTACTACAACATGTACCCGTGGCAGCAGATGATGCCACCGATGGCCGCCGGGGGAAGTGTGCCGACTTGGCAGGGGGTACCGCCGATGCAACCCTCTATGCAGATGATGCCGGGGTGGGCACCCGGGATGCAGCCACCGGCACAGCAGATGATGCAACCGCCGCAGGGGACGCCCGGTTTGCAACCGTCGCAGGGGACCCCGAGGAGAAGGCTTATCTTCGCGTATTGCTCCGGAGCATGCGTGAAGAATTGGAGGGGTTTTAGAGGGATACCGGCGGGAGTAGCCGCGGCGTTGGTGGCGACGGAGGCGACGACGAAGGGCTGGGCGAGGACGGAGGCTAGGACGACGGCGAGGAGTGATTTTTTATGTAATTTTTTTATTGTACTTTTTAATTTTTGTACTTTTTTTTAAAATTAATGTACTTTTTAAAAATTATTGTACTTTTTAAAATTTTAATAGTATTATTCAATTTTCCCGTATTTGTCTCTTAAAATAAATTCCGTATGTTGCTACGATTGTAAATTAAATTATATAATTGTTATTAGTGATGTGGATAGACTATGGGAAGGCTATGTGAGGGCTATTGGATGTCCAGTTGCATGTCCAGATGATGTGGCAGGAGGATTTTAGTGTTGATGATGTGGCAGTGAGAAGGCTATGTGAGGGCTATTGGATGTCCTCCACCATTGGAGATGCTCTTACAAAAGAATGAAACATGACCCATTCAATGACGGACCTGGGAACATTGTCAATCAGTCTCATCGTCAATTCATGAGGATCGAAAAACTGTATTAAATTCGACATTCCATAATGCAATTTTTTTGTGTTAATCCATTGAACTTGTAGTTATTCTCGTTCTTCATCCACCATCAATTACAAGCGCAACCAACTATCTCTTTCGAGGTAACCTTCTCACCGGTTTTGTTTACTAAGAAACACAAATTAAACGGGACTAAAAAAATAGTAAACACAAAAGGTATCAAATGGGACTACAAAAAAAATTGTGAATGTATGAATAGAGAGAGCTCTTGAGTTTAGGGTTTAGGCTCTACATTCAAAAAATTAGATCTTAAATAAATTGCACTGTATTTCCTCGAATTGAAAATTGACCACACAAATTAGATAAATTATTTTAATTTAAAAATACCTCTCTCTTTTAGTCGTCTCGTGATTATCCGGTTCAAGCGACTGCGAAATTGATCAATTACAGGTGATTTCTTTACCACTCTTTTCATTTCAAAGTGTAAATCTTTCGATTCTTCCGTTAAAATCTGGCCCTAATTTGTTCCTCAAAGCTTTGCTGGCGCGCCTTGCGCTTCCTAGTTTTAATTGTATAAGTTTTATTTGCACATGTGTGATTTGATCGATGAGTTTGGGTTTTAATTTACTCGTGGATTCAATGTGAATACCTGGATTGTAAACTGAATATGTATATTTAACTGGAAAATTGATGGAAATAAGCTAAAAGCTAATGAAATTAGACCGAAGTTAGAATTTTTGAACATTGGTAGTTGGAAGAGCTCGAGCTTTATTCTAGATCGATGCATTGTCATCCTAGTTCCTGTTTACAGCTAATTTTGCTCAGATGTTTGATTTAAGAGCTTTCTTCTTGCAACTACTGATAGAATTGCCTGCTGCTCAGTGCTACATCTAGCCTTGTTTGTCGTTAGGAACTCGTTGTTTACTTTCCCGGAAGTTTAATTGTCATGTAACGCACTGTCCGTGTGGATTCATTCGTCTTTGTTGTCATGTAAAGAATGCAGAAAGCATTGCAATTGGGGACCTGTTATTAGCACAACCAATTTGTGCCCTGTTTTTACCTGGTAGAATCACCTTATTTTTCGTTTGGAACTTGTTTATTATATTCCGGTGGTTTAATTGTCATTTAACGCACTGTCCGTGTGGATTCACTCGTCTTTGTTGGCATGTAAAGAATGCAGAAAGCATGGATATATGAAACCTGTCAATTTGTGGCCTGTTTTTGCCTGGTTGATTTGCCTTATTTGTCCTTAGGAACTCGTTCTTTACTTGACCAGTAGTTTATTCTCATCTGGTAACGCACTGTCTGTGTAGATTCACTCATCTATGTGGCATGTAAAGAATGCAGAGAGCATGGAGATTGGAGACCTGTTATTAGCACAACCAATCCGTGGCCTATTTTTGCTAGGTTGAGCTGATTTGAAATAGGTTAGAATTGATTCCCTGTCGGCATGGCTGTCCTCTCTGTCTCTCTCCATCTCGGGTTCTCTGGGCTGAGTGGAGCTTAAGAATTCTTTTAGTTTGTCTAAGTATACCTCTTTATGGACTAATCCACACAGATTGTACCTCTTTATGGACTAATCCACACAGATTGTGTGGTCATGGTCTGTGTAATCTTGTACTGCCTTAGACACTGCTGAAAGGAAAGCAGTGATCATCACTAGCACTGTGAAATCGAGCAATATCATTAGGCTCGAGCTCAAAGGGATAAACACCGGGAGGGCACGAAGTACACAATGAGAGATATCTGTATGAGTCCAAAGTTTTATTGAGTGTCTGCCTAACATACCATATAAGACCACTCTAACCCGGAATGATTTCTTTTTTTCGTCCTTTTTTTTTCTGATGCATGTTTCTTATTAGGGCCAATGGGAAATAAACCCGCAAAGCAAGAGAAGAAGGAAGAGCTGTTGCTGAAAATTGTCCCTCCTCTTGACCGTGCATACACTCGTTGGCTTGCTCGTGATCTTGAGAGGATCTATGGCTTCACTCCACGAAATCCACGTGCCATAAAGCCCCCTGACCACTATATTGAACACATGCGTTTGAATGGTTGGTTGGACCTGGACCTGAATGATCCTGACCTTGCACATCTGTTCAAGTGAACGGCCGCGCGCGAGGACATCTTCTCCATAATATCAACTAGAGTTGGCAGCTAAGTTCTGTAGAATGATAGCAAGATCTGTGAACTCTGTATACCTTCTTGATTCAGCTGTGAAAAATCTAGTTGCTTATGCACTGGTTTAGATATCTGCATTTTTTTCTATGTTTTTGCAATTTCATCAATATTGAAATGTGATAAAAATCTTAAAGATCAAAACTTTAACTAGAGCAGAATGTTTATAGTTGTGGGTTATCATATTAGGAAAGTTGAATTTCAAGAAAAGACACTCCTTTGCTAACCCATGTGGAAATTCGATCAAATTCGAAGGTTCAAGAATTGTTGAAGCACAAACTAAAACAAGTAAGATAAGATAGTTATAAATCTTGTGATAATTATAATGAATTAATTAATATTTAAATATTAAATGAAAATCCAAACCGTTGATTTACAAAAAAATCTGATATCTATAGTGAGTTATCGTATCTAATCAAAATCTAAGATAAACAATTTTTTTACCTATATCTTTCGGATAAAATTTACCAATTACATTCGAATATGAGTATTATATTATATAAAACAAAAATAAAACTCGAAAAAATATTTTACGGGTACATCTTATCCAAATAAGACTTAGACTCCCAATCCTACTCCAATCGTAACTCTATTTACTTACACATATTCATCGTAGTAATAAAATATCCAACTATATATATATCATCACCTAAATCAGATTTATACTACGGTAACATAATTTTTTTTTATCTAAGTGGTACTAGACCTAGATCAGACTAGTTCGAGGTCAAGCGCCATGGAGAGCAGGGTGTTCAACTCGAGATATCAAATTTTCGAAGACGATGATGCACAATCGCAACGATCCAAATACACGTCGCTGAGAGATCTCAAACTCGTAAGATCCAACGTGTTAGTGAGAAATCGAAATTTCAAAGACGAAGAAGTTGGAGAATCAGCACGATCAAATTATACATCGTTGAGAGGTCACGAGGTCGTATCATCGAACATGGTGAGGGGCACTAGGAAGTATGATCCGAGCACGGGAGACCCTCTATTGAGACGTGTGGCAATGCTGTATGGACGGACTGGGGCTCCTCGTCCGGAGCGAAGATCCTCGAGCACATGTCCTTGTTCGAGGATGCCGAGATGGATGAAGAAGTTCATGCGGGTTTGTTTTGGGTTTAACATTGATTATCGTGATATAGATTGAGTATAGAAAGTAAGTAGGAGTAGTTTATTTTGGTGTTTTTTTGCTTTGTCGGTAGTGTTAGGTTAATCTGAAGTCTAGATGAAAACAATTGTCCATAAAATTGCATGATTTTGGCATAACGAAAGAAGCAATAATTCTTTGTGACAATTTCGATTTCTGTTTTGATTATCTTTGAAAGCTTGTATGATCATTCTTCTGTTTTTATTTGTTTTTTTCTTTCCATAACCAGGCAATTAGATGGATACTCGTCTGTCAACCTAGTGCTGTTTAGAATTCATACTATATTGTTTTATTTACAAATATATAACATTGTTTAGTTCGACATGTTTTTTTGACATATCAGACAAAAATTTCATAAATACAATAATTGAGAACTCATGCTTTTTCTAACCAATTTGAAAGTCGTCGGAACTATGGTTAACATTTAACCAAACTTTATGTTTTTTTGGTATTTTGGATTTTGCCCTGTTTATATTTTCTATAATATTGAAATATACAGACGATTACGATTAGCAACCCCAGGTTTTAGAAAAAAATTAAGTTGGTATCAAAAATTCAAAATTGTTCCATTAGTTAAATATCACTGTTCTTAATTGTAGTTTTTACATAAGATTAATGTTTAGAGCCTCCATCTCTCTCTCTCTATATATATATATATGTGTGAATGTGGATCGAATAGTTGTGAGACACCAGTTGCACGATTGAATAAACTGCAATAAGAAAAGTAAAAACACAACAATTATGTGGTTCGGCTCTAGGCCTACGTCCACAGGCAGAAAACTAGTGTATGTGCTTATTGATCACTCAAAAGGATTTACAAGAACACTCAATTCTCTCGGAGATTTACAAGTAAAGAACTCTCTCAACTCGCTCGAAGTCGACTTGCTTCGAGAGCACAAATGCACAGTTGGAAAAACTTCGCCTCTCTACTTTATCTCTCTTGAATTCTGTTGTTGTTGAATGAGTGGAAGCATCGTCGCTACTTCAAGGAATTGGGCTCGATCAATTCAGCTCAACAACCGCCTTCCAAATTCTGTTGTAACCGTTAATTCAACGGTCACTCTCGTTTTTAGCACAACGGCTAGTTTCTGGAAACTGCTTTCTCTTTTCCTTGGTCAAGCTGTATCTAAACTCCTTGATCAAGTCGCATCCCCCTTTTTTTCTTGATCAGCTTGCCTCCTTGATCAAGCTATAGCTTCATGTCTCCTTGATCAGCTCAATAAACTAACAAAATATATATATATATATATATATATATATATATATATAGTCTATGATGTTCTATATCATTCGAACAAGCAAGAACAAAACTTGATATCATGGCCCATAATTAAGTAACACATTGGCAAAGAAATTTCTAAAATTAAATAAAAAAACCACCAACTCAACTCCTTCCATAATCCTTCGACACTGAAACTTTGATCATTGCAATAAATTGTACTCACGTTAAAAATCGCAGCACTACGAATATTGTACTCAGGCTGTGAGATAAAAATGAATAAAATGCACTCACGCTATAAAAAAAACACGAAGTTGCCGATGTCCTAATACTTCGAACACATCTATGGCGTTTGAGGTAAGAATAGTTATGAGTTGTGGCTTTACACACAGTTAACTGAGAACTCCTTAGTCAAATTAAAACTCCTAAGTAAATTGGTGTTCGTTATTGTCACATGTATTAATTGAATCAATGCCTCATACTTCTATGTTCATTACACTAATAATTTAAGTTAAATTTAAATATCAAGCGAGACATGTTTTCATAAAAATTAATAAATTGAACTATTGATTAAATATCAACAAATTCCACCATCAACCTAATTAAATCAGGAATTATTCCTCCTAGTTATTCAATACACTTCTAATCCATAGAGCACCCCAGCATACTTCTCATGCTGCCTCTCCACAAAATACAAATCCCTCATCCTCTGAAACGCGTGCCACGTCAGCAAACTATCCGAACCGGCCTGGTGGCACTTCCCGACCACCCGGTCCACATCCAGCGCCCGGGCCACCCGGTCCAAACCGCCATATAGGCTCTCACAAAACCGCATCAAGTACTTCACATCGTACACGTTGCACCCGAAGAAGGCCCTCAGCGCGGCCGCAAACTCCCCGAGCCGGGCCGGGAGCGGGCGCCCGCCCGTGAGGACCTTCATCAGGTACCCGAAGTCGTACGCGCTGTGGAACGTGACCCAGCTCACCGCGTCGCTGCAGACCAGACCGGACCCCATCATGAGCTCCGCGAACCGGGCCGAGTCGATCCCCTCGACCCGGTTCCGGTCGAAGTCGATCCCGTGGGCCCGGAGCAGCTCGACCGACTCTGGCGCGTGGGGGTCACGCGCCGCGTCGAAGTCGGAGAAGTTGAACTGCCAGATGAAGCGGTCGGCGCCGCCGAGGTCGGGGAGATCGCCGGCGGCGCCGGAGAGGGTGATGCCGAGCTGGATGAGGCTGAGCGCGTCGACGTTGGACTTCAGCAGCTTGTAGTGGTCGGCCGGGGAGGGGCGTGTTGGAGATTACAGAATATCATGCAATCAATAAGGGAATCACACCAAATCAGGAGAAGATTGAACGAGATATTTAGACTACAAATTAGGGAGATTTGATTGTGGAAAATCTTACCATGTATAATAATCCCTAGGTCTATATATGATGTACTAATTCATTGTGAATAATATAACACAAATTACCCAATTCTACATGGCATCCGAGCAGGTTAGGCTCAGAAAATTATCATCATAGCCCAGGAACATACCTTTCTCGACCAAATTGGCGAGAACACCAAATCTGCCCAAACCTGAAACCTGGAAAATGGCAGAAGACAAGCCAGAAAAACCCCAAACCGAAATAGCCGAGAAGATTAGATCAAGCAAGAGTGTTACCATAGCCTTCAAGTTGAACGGCTCAAATTATTCACTATGGGCACGATTGATGAAGGTGTCCATTGGCGGCCGAGGAGTCTACCGCCATATTTCCGGAGTACCAGCCCCACCAAAACCAGGCGAAATCGGGTTCACCGATTGGGAGGAAATAGACTTAATAGTCTTTTCCTGGATTATCGATAACATGGAAACTAATCTCATAGCGGACTTCGCGCATCATCAGACAGCAAAATCGCTATGGGATACACTCGCGGTAACATTCGCGAGCTCATCGGATTCGTATCTGATATACGATCTGAGGGACAAAGCAAGCAGGATAGTGCAAGGGGACTCAACGCTGGAGGCATACTGGAGCCGACTACACGGCTTATGGATCGACATCGATCGATGCTCGCATAAAACAGTAAATTGTTGCGATAAGGGAGTAGAGCAATACAGAGAAATCAAATCAGAACTGAGGCTGTTTAAATTCCTCACCGGGCTCAATGAGAAATACGATTGGATCCGACGCGAAATCCTCAAGGAAGAACCCTACCCCTCAGCCGACGTCGCGTACGGATGGGTGAAACGGGAGGCAGCTCGACTTAAAGTCATGTCACCGGCGTCCGATTCAATCTCCGTCGCGGTCGGAAACGAGACATCATCGGGGGGAGTCGGATTCGGATTCGGAGCTCGAGAGTACCGCCCACCACAGCCACAGAATCGGGGTCAGCCACCTCCGTCGCGCTCCGCCGCCAACAGCCGCCGGGGAAACGGCAAACCGGACAAATCCAAGCTCTGGTGTTCGCACTGTGGAATGCATAAACACACAAAGGAGACGTGCTTCCAATTGGTGGGATACCCAGAGTGGTGGGAAGAGGAAAAATCCGGAAAAGCGAAAATCGCGATTGGAACTGAAGGCGGAGGGAGAAATCAGAACGAAGGAGGCCGAGAAACGACTGGGTTCCAGGAGAAAGGACCGGCTAATAGCGGTCTCCCAACCGACGGCGGCAGGCGCGGCGACGGTGTTGGTGGGGCGAAGACGGCAGAAGCCATGGTGGCTTCGCTCAGGTTGGACGGAGGCGGAGAAGCAGGTAAAGGGTTAGGGGTCGGCTGCCCTAACCCTAATAATCCTCATTTTTCAATTAAGCCCAAATATTTTGGATATTCAGAAAAAAGACCCCATTTCCATAAGTGTTATCAAACCAGCCCCCAAGTTACGAATAATTACAGATCCAGCCACCAAATTATTGATAAGTGCAGAACCGACCCTATTATCTGCAGAAATTCATTTGCACCCCTAGAAAATTTATCATATGCTTTTGAGGCCCAGGATTGTGATACTATTAATGATACGGGGTGGATTTTCGACTGTGGGGCTACCGACACGATGTCATACGATAGAAATGATTTTTTAGAAATCCATAAAACCCCTAAGTCGCACATAAAAACAGCGAGTGGGGGAGTAACACCAGTAGAAGGGGCGGGAACCATAGAAATTTTTCCTAATGTTCTTATCCCTAACTGCCTCTATGTGCCTAAATTATCTCAGAAGTTGATGTCAATTAGTCATGTGACGAGGAATTTGAATTGCTCTCTGCTGATGCACCCAAACTTTTGTATGTTACAGGATATCCGGACGGGGAAGATTATTGGACGTGGCACTGAGCGTCGCGGACTATACTTTGTGGATGAGATTGCTCGACGAGATGGTGCGGCGATGCTTGCTCACGGATCCACTAATCAAGATACTTGGCTCTGGCACCGTCGGATGGGCCATACCTCTCCGGGTTATTTAAAATCCTTATTTCCTAAACTTTTTGTTCCCAAAGATTTTTCTTGTGAAGCATGTGTTTTGGCCAAGAGCCATCGAAACTCTTTTAAACCAAATGATACACGTGTTGACACTGTTTTTTCCCTGATTCACTCCGATGTGTGGGGCCCAGCGCCTATAGGAACGGTTTTTGGTTTTAAATACTTTGTGATATTTGTTGATGATTGCAGTAGAACTACTTGGGTGTATTTCATGAAACATAAATCCGAAGTATATGATAAATTCGTCCTATTTTATAAAATGATTCAAACCCAATTTCAGGCTTCTGTAAAAATCTTAAGATCCGATAATGGGGGGGAATTCCTAAACAGTTCTATGACAAATTTTTTCGCTGAAAATGGGTTAGTTCACCAAACTTCCTGTTCCCACACACCAGAACAAAATGGGGTAGCCGAACGGAAAAATAGGATAATTCTTGAAATGACCCGAGCCCTCCTATTCGACTCAAAAGTTCCTCCTTCTTTTTGGCCTGAGGCAGTTGCTACCTCCGTCTACCTTCTAAATCGACTACCCACTAAAACACTATATCGAAAAACACCCCTAGATCACCTTTCTACCTTAACAAAAATTCCCTCAGCCTTATCCTTACCACCTAAAACCTTTGGCTGTTCTGTCTATGTCCATGTTCCCAAACACGAACGCAACAAATTTTCCCCGTGTGCAATTAAGTGCGTTTTTTTGGGGTATGGGATCAACCAGAAGGGCTATAGATGTTATGACCCCAAAACCAAACGAGTGATTACCACCATGAATTGTAACTTTCTTGAGACCGAATTTTTTTACCACCTTGGGACTCAGGGGGAGAGTGAGAGACAGGGGGAGACCCACGAAAATGACTCCCTTCGGTGGTATGTGCCAAGTAACTTTGATTCGGATCCAACAGAACAAGCTGGCACTGTTCCTGAGCCGATCCCGTCTGCTGAGACCATAGTCCCGACGCTTCCGCCGCGATCCTCTGATCAAACCGTAACGGAATCCGAGGTAATATCTAGTCCGACTCATGAAAATTCAAATTCTATTCCGGACTCACCAAGTGCAGAAGTCGAAGAGGAAGAGGATACCTCTATTGACCAGGACACAGGACAATATATACTCCCTCCAAGAAGTACAAGAGGAATTCCACCCAAGAGATACTCCCCGGAACGAATAGGGACGAGAAGCAGATATTCGGTGGCCAACTTTGCTGAAGCCAACGTGTCCAAAATGGCAAGGGCGTTCCATACAGCACTATGCGAGGAAGAGATTCCAAGGACATTTGGAGAAGCCTTCAAAAGCAAGGAGTGGAGAGAGGCAATGCTCGTTGAGATGAAAGCACTAAAACGAAATGGAACTTGGGAAGTGAGCCCGTTGCCCGTTGGGAAACATACAGTGGGGTGCAGGTGGGTCTTTACAATTAAGCGGAGACCAGATGGGAGTATCGAGCGATACAAGGCTCGATTAGTGGCGAAGGGGTATACGCAGACTCAAGGAGTGGATTATTCAGAGACGTTCTCTCCAGTAGCCAAGATGAACACAGTAAGAGTTCTACTATCCATTGCAGCAAACAGAGACTGGCCACTTCATCAGTATGACGTCACCAATGCCTTCCTCCATGGTGAATTAAAGGATCCAATCTACATGGAGGCCCCGCCGGGCTTCGAAGAGGAATTCGGCCAGAACCAGGTGTGCAAGTTGAAGAAAACCTTGTACGGATTAAAGCAGTCCCCGAGAGCTTGGTTCGGAAGATTCACAGATGTGATGAAACGATACGGCTATCAACAGAGTAACTCAGATCATACATTGTTCATCAAGCGAAGAGGAGAAAAGATCACTTGTCTGATAATTTACGTGGACGACATGATTATTACAGGGGATGATTTAGAAGAGATAAACGACCTCAAGGGGCATCTAGCTACAGAATTCGAGATGAAGAATCTTGGAGATCTAAAATACTTTCTTGGGATCGAGGTACTGAGATCCAGAAAAGGCATCTTCATCAGTCAACGGAAGTACGTTCTCGATCTCTTGACAGAGATAGGAATGCTTGAGTGCAAGCCAGCAGATACTCCCATGGTGCAGAATCACGGCCTTCAGATAATCAAAGCAGCAGCGTCGACTGATCGGGGAAGATACCAGAGACTAGTGGGAAAACTCATCTACCTCTCTCACACTCGGCCTGACATTGCATATGCAGTAGGAGTGCTTAGTCAGTTTATGCATAATCCACAGGAGGAGCATTGGGAGGCAGCACTCCGAGTAGTGCGATATCTAAAGGGGACCACCGGACACGGAATACTGTTCCGAAAAAATGGACATCTCGACATCCATGGATACACTGATGCAGATTGGGCAGGGAATCCAATTGATAGGCGATCCACAGGAGGATACTTCACCTTTGTGGGAGGAAATTTGGTCACTTGGAGGAGTAAAAAGCAGAAGGTTGTGGCCCTGTCAAGCGCAGAAGCTGAATTCCGAGGTATTAAAAGTGGTCTTACTGAAATTCTTTGGCTTAGGAGGGTGATGAAGGAGTTAAATCTTGAATCACAAAAGACTTGTAAACTTCTATGTGATAACAAGGCGGCGATCAGTATTTCAGAGAACCCAGTACAGCACGACAGAACCAAACACGTCGAGATCGACCGACATTTCATAAAAGAAAATCTTGAGGAGAAGATTGTCGAGATTCCATATGTAAAGTCCGAAGATCAATTGGCAGACATCTTAACCAATGCCGTATCTGCAAAGAACTTTCACGAAGTTCTGGGCAAGTTAAGTTTCGGAGATCCCGTAACTTAACTTGAGGGGGAGTGTTGGAGATTACAGAATATCATGCAATCAATAAGGGAATCACACCAAATCAGGAGAAGATTGAACGAGATATTTAGACTACAAATTAGGGAGATTTGATTGTGGAAAATCTTACCATGTATAATAATCCCTAGGTCTATATATGATGTACTAATTCATTGTGAATAATATAACACAAATTACCCAATTCTACAGGGCGGCGGCGGCCGGATTGCGGCGGTTTGAAGATGACGCCGGGGAACTCGGTGTCCATGGAAATGAAGGGGAATTGGTCGATGAGGTCGGAGATGAGGTCGAATTCGGATTCCAGGTTGTGGGCCCACACTTCTCGGATCTTTATAGGTTTGTCGGAAACCATGTCGGAGATCAGAAATTAAGTTAGTGAGTTTGGATAAGTTTGATTTGCTTGAGATGGGTGAGGAGTGATTAGGCGTTTATATATGTGGTGAAGACTGAAGAGAGAGGAGAAGAAGCTAGGAAAGTGGGGGATGAATGATTAATTGTTGGGATGCAAATGAGATTAAATTATATGGAATTAAATAATAGTAAAACGGTTTTACATGTGAAATAAAAGAGTTGAACGCGTTTGGTTGTTTTTGACTAACAGATAGTTTAGAAGCACTGAATTGGTGTGACATAATGAAAGAGGGCGGAAGACCGTGTCCAATGACGGCTGTCAGAAGAGGAAGAGTCAAAGTCAAGCCGTTTTATTGTTCGTTTCATGAATTAAACAAGATTATGTTTGATTGGATATAATCTCACGACATATTACAGTATAATCTTGGCCTTATTTTCTGACACTGTTAATACCATGAATTTCAAATCAATTCAATGTCGAGATAATTTTATTATGAGTAATTGAATACTTCTATAAATAGATCTAATAGAATGCAACGTTAAAAAATTTAAAAGTAATTGATGTGTCCTGAATAATAGTATGTAAATAAATCGATATTTTAATACATTGTATAAATCAGAAAAAAATAGCAAAAAAATTTGCGTACGTAGCAAAATGGCAGAACAATAGTTGAGAAGGAGTGGTACATGTATTGGTCAAAATTGTGAGTTCATCACATTAATTTCATGTTATTCCATCACAGAAATTGTCACTGCTGTAATGTACTGTACTAATTAGGTTATGTGATATTTTTGTTGTGATATTACAGAGTTTTCAACAAGTTAGTTTGGTAACAAAACGATCTAGCTGTAGTTACAAATAGTTTTAATATTGTATGAATATTTCAAATTCAGACAATTAACTATTTGTTCATTATTGGCTGTAATTATTACTCATACTAAATTGATATAAAAATAAGATTTGTTTTTTTTTGTCCAATTAATTAGGTCAGGTAGATCAACGAACCTGCAATTGATGATAAAAAAAACATGATGAGAAAATGTATAAATTTGAGAATGTAACATTTCATTTATTTAGAAGTATTGTTTCATTATTTCTCATGTTTCATAAATAAAATCCTTGTCCATGTCTTTTACGTTTGAAAGTGTACTTTTGGTATATGTGTTACATTAATTTAAAATACCAATTGTTATCTATTTATACTAAATTTATATTTGACGTATATAGGAGTATTAATTTTGGAAAATGGAACATTCTTGGATCTTGACTTCTACTCTAATGCTTTCTTTTGTTTTTTAGACCATCTTCAACCATTACACTAAACTCAAATCCGTTTTAGTGTAAATGTCACACTAAATATTGATTTCACTCCAACCATTTACACTAAGCTCAAACCAAAAAGAATATTCTCCACTCACTTACTTTTTATACTTTTCAATCATATCTATATATTTTATCTAAATTACACCCTAACCCATAGCAATTTGTCAATAACTTTAATTAAATTAAAGTATACTATTAAATAACGTAATAAGACTTATTAATTAATATGACTATATATAAAATTTATTATTTATTACATAAATATAATATAATTAAAAAACTTGTAATTTTAAATATTAATCTTTCTGTTTTTATACGTATGTAGCTTATTAATATAACGTTTTAGTTTATTGTATCATCTTAATCTTATTTTATTTAGGTCACGTATCTTTTTATGCATATTTTTATTTTGATTAGGTTGAGCCTTTTTATTTTTATATTCTTAATCATATTTAGATTTTTAGTCTTTGCTTTTGACTTAATTTAAAAAAAACTTGTATAAAGAAATGGGCCAGCCCACTAATCAATAATTAAATAACATAAAATAGAATTATTTAGGTTTTTATTTGTTATCTTCTTCTCCAACCTGCCGCCAGCGTGTGTTTTACTGAAGTACTGTAAGATTTTTCCATTCCTTTTCCTCGTATTTTTATTTCCCATCCTTCCCTGGTTCATTTAATAAATATAAAATGATTTGGACTTGAATGCAATAAATTAAAATCTAAAAAGTGTTTTTGGTATAGTTTTAGTGTAAACCTAAACATAGGTATTTTTTCATCAAAAACCTATAATAGGATTGGTTTTGCAGTACCGTTAAAGGTATTTTCCTATTGCATTTTAAGTTTTGCAGTATTGCAGTAGATGCTCTTAGCTTATGGTTGTTGTGTGTGGTCTCTGATTACAAATATGTTTAATGTGGCAAATTGTCAATCAAGTTGCACATGTGTATATTAAATAAAGTAGTTATATTATCGATAGTAGCAGAAAAAGAAAAAAAAAGAAAATAATGCTTTTAGGAGCTTGGATAAAGAAGTTAGATTATTTGGAATGGGAAAACTCTTGCTTATGAAACTCCAATAAGCACGTATTGAATTAGTGGACGTGGGTTTGTATTTGTAATTATTATTATTATTAATTTTTTGAAGTCAACCACACCCACATTAGTTAGACTAAACAAAACGTCAACTAGTGTTATTAATCATTATAATTTAAATTACACATAATTCTCTAAAGTGAATTGTGTTTGTATCCAGTCAAGTCAGATGACTATGTCGAAGTGGGTTTATAAATGTGTGATTAATACTACAATTATTTTTTCAAGCTCAATCATGATGAATTGTTATGATTTACTTTGACTTGACTTCTAACAAAATACTACTACTATTATCCAGCCATTATTTTAGACCACTCTGATTAGACCAATGCAACAATAAAGTGCAATTAAAGGGATCCAATAATAGTTTTTTAAAACATAATTAGACGTTCTATCTAGATTTAATTTGATGTGGATTAATATACATATTGCAACAAGGCCCACGAGATTTTTGAGGGGTAATTAAATGATACATACAAAATGTTTCACTAGTGTTTAAAATTAGTACAAAAAGTTATAAGTTGACATATTTCATACAAAAAGTTTAATTAATGTTTCAAATTAAACGTTCCATCCAAAATGACTAATACCGTTACTTTTTTTTTCTTATTTCTCATCCTCTTCACTCCACTCCAAAATTATGCCCTTTTTTTCTTATTTCTCATCCTCTTCACTCCAAAATTCCATGGAAGAGGATAATCTTCAGCTTGCCAATCTGGGCAACAGTCACAAATAATTATACTCCCTCCGTCCCAATTTAAAACTAAGATTTAGTTATACCACGAGTTTTAAGAAATTGGTGGAGTGTGTAATAAATGAAGTGAGGTAGTGGTTGTTGGAGTGTGTAATAATTGAAGTGATGTAGTGGAAAGTGAGACCCTTTTGACTTTTTGTGTGTTTAGAATTTTGTTTTGTTTTGTTTTTACGAAAATAATGGCATTTGAGTGTATATTTGATGAATAATGAGGTTAAATTTTATGTCCAAATATGATAGATTCAAAATGTGATTCTTAAACTGAGACGGACTTCAAAATGTGACTCTTAAACTGGGACGGAGGGAGTACTTTTCACTATGTTCTTTATGTACTCATGAATTGGCTTCCTACGTGCTTTGAGTTGGGCCTCAACAGTAGTCTTCAAGAAATGAGTTCCTCTAAGATGATTCCTTATCTGAACATATTTCTGTTGTCAAATATTGGTGGGATTATGGCGTATCACTTGATTACCAGGAGAATTATGTGACTAAAACTAAAAAGCTTTTAAACATAGTGGGATTCATGGTGGCTTCGTGGGCTTTGATTTTTCTTCCCTTATTTGGAACGCCTAATGGGGTTGTGAGTTCGTCATGCTCTTGGTTTCTTGGTACTTGGAAGAGTTGGATTTGCCGTTAGCTATATGTGGCTCCAACATACAGAGGAATTGAAATTTTGGAAAATAAGAAAATTAACGGTGTTAGTCATTCTTGATGGAATGTTTAATTTGAAACATTAATCAAACTTCTCTATGATATATGCTAATTTAATACTTTTTGTACTAATTTGAAATAGAAAAGTGTAATTATCAGATTTTTGAAGAATAATTAAAGCTCATGGGGCTTCGATCTTAAATGGATCATCAAAATCAAAAGCGTTAACAATTTATCCAAAGGGAAAAGATAGTGACGCTTTTCTCTTTCTTCCCCGTGTGATCGTGCTTCGTGGACGTCTACCATAGGCGAATCTTCTCTCTCTCCATTTCGACCTCTCTAGAGAAAGAAGGCAGTTGCTTGTTTCATCGCATCTCGATCCGAATCGCAAGATGAACGACTCCGATGTCTCCAAGCAGATCCAGCAGATGGTCCGATTCATCCGCCAGGAGGCGGAGGAGAAGGCCAACGAGATCTCCGTCTCCGCCGAAGAAGTAAGCCGAGCTCCGATACGTTCCGATTTAGGTTTTTTTTATGAGGATTTTTGTTGATTGAATGGATCGCTCTTTTATTGCAGGAATTCAATATAGAGAAGCTGCAATTAGTGGAGGCTGAGAAGAAGAAGATCAGACAGGAATACGAGCGCAAGGAAAAACAAGTTGAAGTGCGCAAAAAGATGTATGATTCGTGGTTTCGTTTAGCTTTTTTGGCGGCAGTTGGTTGGTTTTTGCTGCGTGTTTGTTTGTAAAATGAAATATATGCGGAGTTTTTAGTTAATTTGATTTTCAAATGACTCTGATTTTAATGTGTTAACTTATTGCTCTCCGATTCTATTACTAGATCTTGATTGGAAATCTGCATCTTTTAAAAATGTCAATGTTAATATGACTTGTAATTAGCTAAGCTTTAAATGTTTTGATTGATGCTCGTTATCATTAGGAGATGATTAGTGGACACTGGTTTAATTTATTTAGATGTCATCTGATTGAATTTTTATATCTTGGCTGGTGTAGTGAGTACTCGATGCAACTGAATGCTTCTCGAATCAAGGTTCTCCAAGCCCAGGATGATTTGGTCAATTCCATGAAGGACAACGCATCGAAGGAACTTCTGAGTGTTAGCAGTAATCAGAATAACTACAAAAATCTCCTGAAGAATCTCATTGTTCAGGTTCGGGAAGCTGAATCTTGGTCTTGTATATAACCTATCATTTCGGTATCTTCTGCATACATTATTTCTTTGTAAACTACATACATATTTGTATCGAAAGACTTCTAGTTATTTGGCTGTCCACCCTAGAATTGATTTCTCGTGATAATATTTTACCTTATGGAAATCATTTTTCGAAGCTTTGTACATGAAGCCCGTGCACAACGGAATATATATCCATGGGGAGCATTTCCACTACAGAGATAATGATTCCACGGCCATTTGAACTTACTGGCTTTTTTGTCAAACTTCAGTTTTCATATTCAAAATTCTATTTCGAGTAATTTAACACATTCGTACTCTTCCTCATTCCAACTCATGTGTGATCCATCATCATGATTGCATAATGTATGTCATTGTAAAATCAAATTGAGATATTCTTCTTGTTTACTTCATATATTCTCTATCATTGAATCTCTTTAGCCAAAAAAGTGTCATATAAAAGTTCACTACTATTGTTCAAAATTCATATTTATCCCCATTGCAGAGTTTGTTGAGGCTGAAAGAACCATCTGTGTTGCTGCGCTGCCGTAAAGAAGACGTGGGATTGGTAGAGTCTGTCTTGGATTCAGCAAAGGACGAATATGCAGAGAAAGCAGAAGTTCATCAACCTGAGATTGTTGTGGACAAAATCTATCTTCCACCAGCTCCTTCTAAGAAGAATGAGCACGACCGCTACTGGTAATAAAACCTGCTAAATACTAGTTCCCTTTTATTCGTGGAATATAAAAAATGAGCTTATGCTAAAGTTGACTGAGTAGACAACCGATTTGTTAACTGATCTGGAATTTTGACACTGCTGACAAGTGAAAACACCATGGCAATTATTTTCAGTTCCGGGGGTGTGGTGTTAGCTTCTAGGGATGGGAAGATTGTTTTTGAGAACACTCTCGATGCCAGACTGGAGGTTGTATTCCGCAAAAAGTTGCCAGAGGTACCTCCCAATCTAAGCTCTCTGTATTTACTTGACTCCGTTTTTGCTCATTATGATACCACCTATATGGAGATGACAGATGTGAACTATGAATCATATTGCCTAGTCTTTTATATATTCTGCAATGTTCTTATTGTTTTCTATTAATCCCATGCCAATTAGTTAAGAGGAGATGCTAATACTTGTATCTAAGTATCTTCAAGATCATTTCTCGGGATCAATATTAGAGTGCTTGTTTAAAATAAGAGTAAAGGTCAATTTTGGTCCTAAACCTATAACTAAAATACGAATTTGGTCCAAAACATTCACTTTTTGAAAAACAGGTTCATAACAAATGAAATTTTTGTCGAAGTGGTCCTTGACGGTTCCGTAAAAAAATTAACGGTCAACCCTAATTGCACAGGGGCATGACCGTTAGTTTTTTGACGGAACCGTCAAACAAGGACCACTTCGACAAGAATTTCATTTGTTATGGAGTATGGACTTGTTTTTCAAAAAGCGGATGCTTTGGACCAAATTCGTATTTTAGTCATATGTTTAGGATCAAAATTGACCATTACTCTTTAAATAAAGGCCAACCCTGCTGCGAAATAATGTGCAGAAAACACATCTTATTTTAATCTAGATTTGAGTGTTTGAGAAAGAACTGTGAATACCATAGAAAACAATGCAAACTCAAAAAAATTAAGAAAATTCCATTTACTTGTTAGTCCTACTGAATAAGCTTTTTTCAAAGTGTTAGGATACTCACTCTGTTGTTGGCTTAATGCAATTTATCTGATTGCAGATCCGCAAGAGTCTGTTTGGTCATATTGCCGCTTGATGGATGAAAACGTGTTCATCTATGACACTGGCTTGGCCATCGACCCAAGAGAATTCATCACCCAGTGGCTTGTTCGTGGCTGTCTATGTTCCGTTCTCTCGTCACATTCTTGATTGCATCGCGAGGTGCACGCTATCCACATTCCGTGTGTACCTGTCCGTTCAGTGTTTTCCTTAAGTTTATGTACGCTACGCATAGAAGTCTAGCTCGACGCTGCTATTTATTTTTCGATTCTCTGTTATTTTTGTAAGCTGCTTGGACCTAGTTTTTCGTTCCTGGTTTTAATAAATAGATGACATAGATCATCTTGAAAAAAAAAATCTTACTGTTGTATTGGGCGTATGTATTTCGTAATAAGTTTGTTTTGTCAAATATTGTCTTACATTAGTGATCATTTTTCTATTAATTTAGTAATCTTAAATTTATTTTGCATAATTACACCCATCATATCCAATTTTCAAATAGTGCATTGTAAAGGACAATTGTATTTATTAGTAGTATTTATTTTTATGGAGTAAAAGTATCAATAGGTCATTAAATGTTGTAGATAAATTGAACCTATAAGTAGAATTTTAGATCTTTAAATATTATATTGTCTAAAATAAAAGATTTGTGCTATTTGGAGTATACTTGATAAATGGTACTGTAGTAATAGTGATGGAGTAGGAGATCGTCATTGGTTTTACTTGATGGCAGTTGACTCATTTCTATCTTTCATTTTTAAGAGCATCGTAGTTATAGCCCAGCAATAGCCTAGCCATAAACTCCTCCTGCCATATTATCAATACTAAAAATTCTCCTGCCACATCAGAAATAGCCCAGCCATAGCCTAGCCATATCATAAATAGCCACATCACTAATAACACAATATACGGAATTTAATTTAGGAGACATATACGGGAAACATTAATAATACTATTTTAATTTTTTAAAAAAGTACAATAAATTAAAAAAAGTCCAAAAATTTTTAAAAAGTACATTAATAAAAAAAATGACATTCAAAATCGCAAAAAGTACATTACTTAAAAAAATCACTCGCCGGCTCCCTCGCCTCCGTCGTCGCCGTCGCCACCGCCACCGCCGCCTCCGTCGCCACTGTCACCGCCGCCTCCGCTGCCACCGCCGCTGCCGCCTCCACGCAGATCGTCATTCATGCTCTCGAGCAATGTGAAGAGAAATCTCTTCTCCTGGGGGTCCGTCGCCGCTTGCCATTCGGCTAACGTCTTCACCATCATCTGGCGCGTTTGTTGACGCGCGAAGTACTTGAGATCCTCTGTAGACTGGCGGTCAAAGGGGGATGCCGACTGGACCTCCTGGGAACCCCCGGCGACCCCCCTCGCCTCTCGTTGCGCCCGCTTTTGCCCAGCGGGGCGAGGTCGGTGGCCGAACGAACGAGGGTTGGGGAGCACCTGGTCCGTCTCGGGGAGGTCGTGGGAACCACCGCTGCTGCCGCTGAAATCTCCGGTATAGTTCAATCGTTGCTTCTTCAGCCAGCCAGCGTCGACACCTACTCGGAATTTCTCGGAGTCGTTCAGCACAAGATAGCAGTTCCAGTAGGTGAAGTCCTTATACAACCCGGGCTAGGGGAAGGCTTTCTCCGCTATCCTCCTGCAGTCGTCCTCCGTTTGGCCACTACTCTGCATGCGGAGGGCGTTGGCGTACAAACCCGAAAATCGGGAGACGGCAGCCCTGATTCGGTTCCACGCCTTCCGGCAATCCTCCCCGTTGTGTGGCCTCCCCTCCGGGAAAAATAGCTGGTAGGCTGCTGCTACCTTGCCCCACACGTTGACGATCCTCTGGTTATTAGAAACAAGAGGATCGTCGCAAACACTCACCCACGCCTTTGACAGCGCAACGTTTTCCTCGTTTGTCCACCTTCTCCGTACCGTGGGGTCATCCCCACCCGGCTGCGACGACTCCCCGACCTTCTTTCCCTTGCCCTTCTTCTTTGGGGCGCCACTACCCTGCACTGCTCCCCCCGTTTGAACGGGAGTTTCCGGAACTCCGAGACTATTAAACCCAAAATCCGACAACGCAAAATCATAAAAACCGCTCGGCGTGAACTGCGCATCCGTTGGGGTCGATGTGTGCGACGAAGCAGTCAAAAAATCAAAACTGGGGCGATAGACGTCCCCCCGCGTCACCTGCGTCACCGGTACGCCCCCCGACGTCCCCTGCGTCGCCGAACCTCCCCCGGGTATCATCTGCATATTGGGTGCCCACCCCAGCATCATCTGCATATTGGGTGCCCAACCCCGCATCGCCGGGAACCCCCCCGGCGGACTCCCTCCGATCGGCATCCCGGGTAGCATCTGCTGCCACGGGTACATGTTGTAGTACCCGGGCATCTGATTCCATCCGCCTCCAACGGGGATTGGGGAAGTTTGAGAACCGCTCGTCCCTGAACTGGGCTCGTTGTTCAGATCCATTTCTCGATGTTGATCTTGTACAGAAATTAAGATAGAGAGAGTACTCGTTAATACAAGTGGTGCGAATGAAAATGAAGTGCAAATCGCGTATATATAGTGTTTCGAAAATTAAAAATAAAAAATAAAAAATCCGCTGGGCTATGCGCTGGGCGATCCGGGCGCTGCAATGGAGCCGAGCGGATCGCCCAACGGATTTTGACCGCCTAGCGCTAGGCGAAATTGATTTCCGGAAAACCGCTCGGCGGTTTTCTGCTCCTCCAATGGTTCGCCTAGCGCCGGCGCTCGGCTAGGCGGTGTGCTAGGCGCCATTGTGAAATTAATAAGTTAGTATTTCAGATAGTATAATTATTTTTTATTTCATTTTAAAGTAGTGTATACGATGATGATTCATCATCATATGCCAAGTATTGCAAATACTGCGAATTTATTGTTCTTTATTAAATATTGCAAATAAATATCTTGGTATAACTGCGAAATTAATTGTTCTGTATTAATTATTGGAAATATTGATGCTACGTTAATCTCGTTACCTTATTGAATCTACTTTTTTTGGTGTTTAATTTACTAATTACAATGTCCAACGGTTGAAAAAAATTAAAATCTTGATTATAGTTTAACCACTTCATTTAATATTTTATTTAATGGTATATATTGCTTGCTTCCTAGAAGCATGTGAGAACATCAACTGCACATAAATAATATTTATGCCTCAAAATTATAGCCTAAAATGTTCGTTGCAACTACACCACCTCACATTCAACACTTCTTGTGAAATTGTTTCTTCAAATTTCCATAAAAAAAGCTACAAATCACTCAACCAAAAACAAAGAAATTGAACCCAAAAAAACATAAGAAAAAAAAGGAAATGAAATCCATTCATGTAGCTAATATGCAGCAAGATTTGCTGGCTCACTTCTTGAACTCTCTGGCCTTCTCTTCATGCATGAAATCAAGCAAAACAGTGCTCTTGCATTTGGGGCATTTTGGATCATCTTCGAGCAGCATCACGTACATCAAGCAGCGCGGGCACCCCACGAGCATCATGCTGCTGCTACTCTCGGGGCTGCTCGAGCAGCGCGAGGCCCCAGCCGGGCTCGCCTCCCGGGAGACGCAGGAGCTCCGTGGGGAGACGTCCGCCGACGAGACCGACTCTCGGGGGGACCCCACCTGCCTACGGGATGGGGACAGGTTGAGCTTGAGCTCGAGCTTCGGGGTTGAGTCCCTGTAGTTCATTCTTGCTACCAATGAAACAGGATAACTTGTACTAATAGAGAGAGACTGAATTTGTGATGTGACTTACATGGATGATTTGAGGCTATATATAGAACAAGAAGAGAATCTTTGGAGAAACAAATTGGTGGGGTTTCTTTTATTACAATAATAACTAATCACCAACAGAAGTGGAGTGTAATGAAATGTAATAAAGAGGGATTAAAATCCCAAGGCTAAACAGGAAAATATTGTAGGTGAAAAGATCACAAGAAGTTTGCTGGCAGATTGAAAATTAGAGTAAATATTTGCAACCACAATGTGTGTAATAGGCTACATTAATTCAAGGCTGCAATTGTTGGTTAACACTTAACACATACTACTATTTAAAGAAGCAATTAAATTGCCATTAAAAAAGAGCTAACTGCCATCAGAAAATGCATATTACACCTACACACAGCCCTCACTATGTTGTGTAGGTTACATGTACATAAATCTCTCTTAAGTATTAACCCTACCCGTCCCGTTTGATTAGGTCCGGTTCTTGACAACGAGCCTACCTATAACGAGAGCAAGAGGGCATAACAACAACCTCACATAAATGCCTGTAGATGGAGCCCCCACTGGTGAGCAAAAACATCAGGTGTTGGTATGTCTTTCTCAGGCAATAAACGGTTTTTATTACACGCAGCGTACAATGCACACGTCCCCCCCCCCAAAATCTACACCCACACACACACATTTATAGTTAAAGAAATGGACTTAAATGTCTATGCAGAAGTTAGATGTGTGTGTTGGAAAAGCTACAATTTTCCAACTATTTTTAATCTGCAGCAGAAGTGAGTTGGTTATTTTAACAAGCATTTACTTAGCCATTGATGGGCTTCATCCAAAATGGATGGGTCTCACTTCAACTAACCTTATTTATGGCTCTAAATTAGACCAATCTCTCTCTCAAGTGTCCAAGTTGGAAGAGCAAACTAATATTCCAGCGAAAAACTGCAGGTTTTCTTTATGTTACACAGTGCTTTAGGACCACAGTGTTTTTTCACATCAAACATCAATGCTGAGATAAAAGCAGTAAAAATGGATGTTTTGTTCCTTGCAGATACCTCAACACGGCGCCTAAGTGTGTCGGCCTGAGGCGCGAGCCACGGTCATAACAAGCTGCAGTAACACAAAGGGGGGCAGTGGCTAAGACAGGACATGTTTGAAAATGACAAAATTCATCAAGATTTCAAGAAACACATAGGTGAAAAAGGGACCACCCAATCAACCACCATATTTAAGGCCAGAAATTGGATTGAGACATGAGAAGCCATAAATTCTCTCCACCTACTAGAGATGGATAAAATTCACTCTCCCATATCAAATATATGTCCTAGATCTTTGTTCCATGGTTATGATATAATCAGCATATACAAAAAAGAGCAAATGTTGTCTGCATCAAGAAATCCATTCCAAATTAAGCAATTTGCAATCATGGATTAGTGTAAAAAGTAAAAAAGGGCTTTACATAGAAACATCAAACAAGCATGTGTCAGAATATGAATTTTGACAAAATTGATGTATAAGAACTGTAAAAGATAGGTATTTAGCAATTTTTGATGCAGAACATAGCAAGATTAAACAGCGTGCAAGTAATTAAGGAGCAATTCAAGAATCCCAATTAACTTTTACATAAGTGAAAAAAAGCAAACATTCGCACTCTCATAATAAAAAAATCTCTGAAAATCCGAGGTGTGGTTTTGCTGATTCTTAAAAAAATTAAATCTTGAATCTTAAATACATACACGAGTAAGGAGTATCTTTTATATTTATACATCTTTCAGTTCTTCAGTCCTTGAGATACATGAGATATGAAATATAGGGAGTATGAAATAAAGAGAGAAATATTTCAATCGGTACTGATAAATGTACATAATTTACATGATTGAACTTTTTTTAAATATTTTATATTGAAAATTGATTATAAATATTAATTAATTTAAAATAAATTTTATATTAATTATTTTACAACACTTCGAATAAAATTTGAAATTTTAACTTAAATATTTGTATATTTTAAAAAAATTATTTTATTAAATATTGTATAATTAATTCGAATCAAGCTCGAAATCATGTTACGATTTGACATAAAATTTCTATATCACTTCTTTCTTATTACTACATATACTACAATAAATAACAAAATTAACTTTCATTCAATTCAATTAAATTTAAAAATTTAAGGATATTATGTACATGTTTATGTACATTTATCTTTTCTCTAATATAATCTAATGATAAAATTATTTGTAATAAATATAAAAAAAATGTAATATTTTGTAATCTACATACACAAAGAGTTGATGACATTTAAAAATAAATACAGAATGTATTAAATTAAAACACGAAGGAAACTTTATGTATAATTTATCTAAACTTCAAATTTTTTGTAACAATATGAAATTATGGCAAAACATGTTGTATCCATAGTATAATTATTTTTAAAGAATGATTGAGCGAAGAAGTAGCGAGTCTACTCACCAGACTCAGTTCATCAGTGTTAAAGGGTACTATTATTGTATACTCTACCAATGTCCATTATTGATAAATTCTTAAAAAATAATTAAAATATTATTAGTAGAAATTGATGTCCAATTTATTACCAGTATCTTAGAAAATTAAAGATCACTAAGAAGATTTATAAAGAAAAAGAATGAGAAAAAAAAGTAATGACTCTTTATTTTCTAGTATCTTAGAAAATTAAAGATCACTAAGAAGATTTATAAAGAAAAAGAAAAAAAGTAATGGCTCTTTATTTTCTTTTGTATGTATGTATGGTCCTTACTTATCCAAAATAAAATCATCATTACAATTTATCATTAAATATGTCTCTCAGAGCATCCACAATGGCGGCAAGCGGACCGGCTAGCCGATTCCCGGCGCTGGCCGGTCCGCTCGCCGAACCATTGCAGCCGGCGAGCGGCAAATCGGCGAGCGCACGCCGATTTGCGGGCGCTAGCCGATCGGCTGGCCGCCATTGCAGACTCCCGATCGGCGAGCGATCGGTCAGCCGATTTTTTATTTATTTTTTATTTAGTTTTGGCGGGTTTTAAATATTGTAATTTGGTCCTTCAATTATCGGCCAGCTCGACCCCAGCCAGGGGCTCTGCCCCTTGGACCCCGCTCTCGGGGGTGCTGCCCCCGAACCCCCGTCCAATCATAACGAATTCAAACAAGTGTGCACTCCGCACTTCCAATTTATTTGATGTCTCATTATGATCATATTGATCAATCAAGTTAATCCAATAACACTAAAATATCCAACACCGGATAGCGGCGATGACGGGGAGGAGTGAGGCGGCGGTGGCGGGGGGGGAGCTCGTGTAGGCATGCACAAGGGTCGTAAACCGCCGGTTCCGGGCCCGAACCGGCAGTTCAAGGGTCGAGAAAATGCCGAACCTGAACCGGCCCGCCTAGCTCCCGGCGGTTCCGGTTCAGGTTCAAAAAACCGGCGGGTTACGCGGCGGTTCAAAACCGCCGGTTTTCGGCTTGAACCGCCGGTTCCGGGCCGGTTCGGCGGTTCGATTTTTTTTTTTTTTTGCATTTTTCAACTTTTCAATTTTAATCAAATTAATTTACACTTTTCAAGTTTGTTTTTGTATGCAATGTGAGTAAATAAAATTGAAAAAAATACGGCTAAAGTTGCAATTTTATTGAAATTGCATGTTTACAAATTACACGTGACAAGTTACAACAATTACAAATTGAAAACATATGGCGGTCTTGAAGTCTTAAACAAAATTTAAATACAAATGAGACTACCAGTGAAGAACTAATTACAAATGACAAGAAATAACGTTGAAGTTCTTAAACGTATAAGTGTATTATATATATACTCTTAACCGGCGAAGAAGATCTTTCTACATAACTAAATTAAGGACACCTTTAGCAATTCAACTTTAAATGTTGAGTTTCGTCTAACAATCAACAATTATAGTAGAATTGTCAAAAGTTTCCCTCATTTAGCCGTATAGAGAAATATACTTCATCGACTAGAGTATATACAAATACAATTATGTAATTGTATTTGCATATTTTTAAAGTAGGAATTAATGGGAAAAAAAAAGAAATAAAAGAAAAAGGACTTGAGCTCAACTTAAATTAAAAAATTTAAGTTGAGGTGCCTACGTATCCCAATTGCTCATTTGCATTAGGGAATCAAAGTCCACGTAGTTCTCTTACCTTACTTACCTATTTGGCTTGGCCGGCGGCGGTTGACGGTTGGCCTAATCTTCATCCCCGGTGAATTCATCTTGTGATCCCTCTTGACGATCATTCCAATCATTTTCTTGTTCTCGGACGTCAGCTTTGGCCCAATCATCAAGTAACATCACGGCTTCCATATTTTTCGCCGAGAGCTTACTTCGTGATTCATCCAAAACGCGCGAGCCAACACTAAAAGCGGACTCGACGGCGACGGTGGAAGCCGGAACAGAAAAAATCTCCTTGGCCATTGAAGCAAGGATGGGAAAATCTTTGTCGTGGGTTCCCCACCAATCGAGGACGTCGATTTGGGCGGGAGGAGTAGGACCTTCATCACCAAAGGAAAAGAGTGATTCAAAATATAAATCTAATTCACTGACCATACCTGAGGACCTTCCGCCGGTGCTGTAGTTGTATAGGTCGGCTAGTTGGGATTGCGCGTCGGGGTCATCATAATCGGCTTGAAATGCAAAGCCATAGTTATGTTGTGGAGGAGGTGGTCTTCTGACTTGGTGAGTGGTGTTATACTTGGTTTCATATTCGGTGTAGAGAGAGCGCAAGTTATACTCGAGGTTTTGTTGCACAACTGACCGGTCCGGGAGGTTTATTTGAAAGGTTTCTGAGAGGTCGACTCCAAATTCGTCACTGGTATCCGATTGGATTGCTTGTAGGGGACCAAGATCAATTGAACTCAAATTGTTATAATAAAAATCTAAAATTCTAGAGGTACCTGCTAATTTCCATTTTGGATCCAATACCTTTGCAATCAAAAACACGTTAGGAATCTCACTGAAATACTTGAGCCATTTTTCAATCATATAATACAAAACGCACATTAACTCGGGAGAAGAGGAAGCATTTTTCATTGCAGTTTTAAAACCAAGGGATATGTACATGCAATGCTCCAAAACACGAACAGCAGTGCAATAATAAACACCCGACAATTCAACAGTAGCATTTTTGAAATATTTGAACAATTTAAATAAAGCCAAACTGTTATCCCAACAACTATGCGAAAGATATAAATCACGGTAGGGGTTAGTTCTATAAAAATCACATAAAGCATCTTTATGTGTCAAGGTAGAATTCAGACAATCATATGTCTAATTCCATCTATGAGACACATCCATAGTAAAATTCGTGTACCTAACATTCTTTTGATGGCAATATTTCTTCCATGCTTTGCCAATAGCTGGCTTTTGATGGATTAATCTAACTGCATTTCTAATAGGAGAGACATGCTTTTGCCATAATTCAAGCGCATCCTGTACACATAAATTTAAAATATGGCAAATGCATCTTTGATGAAAATACTTACCTCCAATTACCGGTGTACAAGCCGCAATCAAATCGGCAATACTTGCGGTGTTGGCAGTTGCATTATCAAAACCAATAGAAAATATCTTGTTGCATAACTGAAACTCATTCAACACTTGTATAATCAAAGAAGCAATTTCGGGTGCAGTGTGTGGACTTTCAAATTCTCTAAAACCAATTAAACGCTTGTTCAAAGTCCAACTGTTGTCCACAAAGTGAACCGTAATACCCATGTATGAATGACGGTTAAAACAATCCGTCCAAACATCTGAGCAAATGTTCACCCTGTGGCCCATGTTAACTAAATAACGTGATAATTCTACCTTTTTTCTCCAAGCACTGCCGAACGGTAGATCGTTGCACGGTCATTCGACCTATTCTTTTGATTGCTACATTCAACCCACTTTGCATAGTAACCTCAAAACTTTTGTCATCAAAAACATTAAAGGGCATATGCTTCATAGCCGCCCATCTAGTCATTGTATCATCAAAATTCTTTTTATCATATTTAAATAGAGGCGCACCTGACGAACCCGAGCCGGCGGGTTGGAAGTTTAGTTGGCTTTGGGTAGAGGCAGTGCCGCATTCTACCGGATGCTTTGCCACTAAATGGCGACGGAGGGTGCCATATCCACCACCGGCGGACCATTTGTACACTTTATCGCAATAGTTGCAGTAAACATGAAAGTCCGAAGTCTCCTCTTGAGAGTTCGGATCGTGAGAACTTGGAATCACCACCGCCACCTTCTTGTAGTGTTTGATAAAAATGTCCGATTTCAAAGCTTTTGCCGTGTTAGTGGGTGCAGGGGGAGGCATCTCCTCATTTCCGCCGGTGCTAGAAGGAATACGAGAATGCGATCTATCCTCGTTGTTGTCCGAGTCCGACGATATAGTAACGTCGAACTCCTCATCTTGTTGGGAACGACCTCCCCTACCCCCACCTTGTTGCATTTCAGCAAGTAGCATGGCGGTCCTATGATCTTCTTCCATCTACAAATATTATGTAAGTAGAAGTTAAAAGTATGAACGCAAAAAAAAAATTAATGAAATTTTGTGCATGTGAATTGGAAAACAAATTTTTCATTACTTACTTGCATGCGTTCGGCTGCCAATCGGGAAACCTCTTCCATAACATCTCGACGACTAGGTCGTCGAGATTTTGAGGGACGCGTAGTGCTTTGATCTTGGGCTATTCCCTTGCCCCGATCACCACGTCTCGATCCACCACGAGAAGAAGACATATTGAATATATTGATAAATGAAAAGTAATATTGACTTGGAATGAAATATGTATAAAGTATAAAAGAAGTGGTAAATTATGAGCACAACAAATATAGTAGTGAGCAGAAAGTGTAGAATTAAACTTGCGCAATTAGAGAGAATGAGGAGAGAATAGAGAAATGGAGATTGAGAATGAAATCCTTGTTAACACAAGAATGGGGTAAGGAAATATGAAGGAGAAGTGGGGTATTTATAGGAGTAAAATTGGAAGAAATAAAAAAAAATTCAAATTTCAAATTTTCAAATTTTCGGCCGAACCGCCGGTTTACCGCCTGAACCGGCGGTTCAACCACAAAACCGGCGGTTTTTCCACCAAACCGGCGGGTTGGTCCACGGTTTTCCGACACAAACCGCCGGTTTCTGACCTCACCTAGCCCCTACGCCTGAAAAGCTTCCGGAACCGGCGGAAACCGGTCGGAACCGCCGGTTCAAACCGGCGGTTTTCGTCCAAAACCGGCGATTTTCGCCCAAAACCGGCGAACCGCCGGTTCATACCAATCCCTACTTTGAACCCCTACGAACCCCTACGAACCCAATGCCGTTCGACCCTTTGAACCGGCGGTTCGAACCGCCGAACCGCCGGTTTTGAACCGCCGGTTCAGGTTCAATATATTGCCGAACCTGAACCGGCCCTTCCGACCCTGCGACCCTTCTGCCGGTTCAACCCGCCGGTTCCTGGCCCGGTTCCGGTTCATGAACCGGCGGTTCCAAACCGCCGGTTAACCGCCGGGCCGGGTCGGTTTGTGCATGCCTAGGCTCGTGTGTGGAAGAGGAGTTTTTTTTTAATTAATATTTTTTTAAATTAATGTACTTTTTTTAAATTAATGTACTTTTTAAATTTTTAATATTATTATTGATTTTCCCCTATATGTGGCGTACATTTAATTCCGTATTTTGTGTGATTGTTAATTATTTGTTTTTATAATTTTGTTTATTGTGGTTAGGCTATGGCTGACTGGGCTATTGCTTGTCCAGTTGCTTGTCCTGATGATGTGGCGGGAGGAGTTTTTAGTGCTGCTGATGTGGCGGGAAGAGTTTGTGGCTAGGCTATGGCTGGGCTATTTCTATTGGAGATGCTCATGTGGACCAATGGTACTTGACCCAAAATTTAAAATCAAACATTGCCGGTGATGGAGTACGGACTAAACAAGCCCAACAGCAGTGACGGCCCATCAGCCCAAAGCCCAAGGAAGAGTATCAGTTCGGCATTACCAAAGAGTTCGGCCCCAGCCTACAGCTCGGTAAAAGCCGACCAGTCAAGCTCTACTCTCAGATCGGCAATAGTTCAGCAGTTCGGTCTCAGTATTCGACCGAACTGGAAGATAGTCAACTCATGCAGGATAGTGGACCAAGTACAGAGATAGTGGACTCATGCAGGATCTCATGCAAGATAGTGGACCCATGCAGGATCTCCATGACCTCCACGACATCCACAACCATCATTAGTGGTGATGCAAGCCACGATCTTAGTTCAATGTATAAATAGAACTTAGATCAGATAGAAAAGGGTTAAGTTCTAAAGAAGCTCTCTAGAGATAAAATATCAAATAGCAAGTTTGTATTGTAAGCTGTAGAAAACAGATCAAGCAATACAACTCTGCCCTCTTTTCTTCCCGTGGACGTAGATTTACCTCAGTAAATCGAACCACGTAAATCTCTGTGTCGTGATCTGTATTTTCCTGCATTCATCACCATCAAAAATTCGCCAAACCATCAGCCGGATCAGCAATCAAAATGAGACTTGTACTACATTAAATAGTAGTATATGAAAAATACTAGTATATGAATTCGAAGCTTTTGGATCTTGTAATATAGGTGTAATGTCTTAAGCATACAAAAACATCATAAATTCATAATTTGCTTGAGTTGACACTATCCTAAAAACACTTTGAAATATTGACCCATTTTGCTTTTATAAATAGATTATTTTCGATTACACAAATGTGTATTTTGACATAGTTTAATATGCATCCTTATTATTTTTAAATGCTAGATACTGTTGTTATTAGCATGTAGTATAAGAACAAATCTTTTAAATCTAAAATTCTTCAAAATAATGATATATTCAATTTTTGTTCCATTCATACGTAGCATATACTCTACATTCTGATAAATCCCATAATTTAAACATGGCTATGACAGTGTCCTACTCAAGTTCTTGCAAAGAAATTCAAATATCCCATGATTAAAAAAATTAGTAAAAATAGTAAATATAGATAAAATCATCTGGTGCTTATGTGTAGGAGTCTATGTAGTTATATACTTACAGAACTATAGAAATAAAGAGGTAGCATAAGTAATTAGGCTTTACAGAAAATTATTAAAAAAATAAAAGTATGACTAAAGAAGAAGAATGGTGGGAATATCATCACCACAGATGATGAGCAACAACACAATTCAGGCTTGCAGCAGCTGATCTTCCATGAAATTTGTTGTCTCTGAAGCTAAAAACACCGTTATCTACGAGCTGAAAGCCCTGCTAGAAGTTTCATTATTGCCACGGCACTGTCTCAGCTGTTCCTTAAGACTACGAACGAGATCATTTAAACTTTGGATGTTCTTCTCTTGGGACAGAATAATCTGCACAAGTCGATGAATACAGCTCACACATACGTGTTAGCGCCTATATTTAGTTCGATGATACCTCACTAAGTCATACTGTAAAAGAACTGCAAAACCAAGCTTTGAACATGCAACCCGACTACAAGGTGGCTGAACAGAACATAAACATCAGCATAAGTAGCTGTCTTGAAAACTACCCTTTGAAAGTCAGTCCTTGATATCTATGATCACTGGGTTTCTATTCACATCAGAAGTCACAAATTCATACCAAATCTAACTAATATTCCATTTTCAAATCTTACAGCAACATATTAGCTTGTTCTATTATCGCTTGCTTACAGCAACGGAACACAAAAACATAAGCACGAGTCAGGATGAGGCCAACAAGCATCAATATGCATATCTTCAATCAAGCTACCAAGAAGATTTCTTCTTGGAGCTACGAACAGTCTATAATTCTATATTGAACAATGTCTCAAAAACATTCCCATGTAAAGTGGTCGATGTATTTAACACGTAAGACAACAAGCACGATGTATGAATGGATCTCCCATCAGAACAAGGATATCAACATGATTGGTTAGGATGGTTCTTAGCAAGAGACGACATAAGATCAGCGATGATGATTACCTTCTCTTTGATATTTTCTTCTCGTTGCTGTATCCTCTGCTGCTTCTGAGATTCCCTCGGGGTTGCAATTGCATCGACATCACTCACTAGCTGTTGCCTCCACTCGAATTGAGACGTGATAATCAATATAACCAACACACAAACAAGCAGCACTGGCCTCGACATATTTCCTATCTAGCAAAGAACATGAAAAAACACCCATCAACAATCAAACGGTTACAAGCTAACAAAAATTAAATCTTTGAATATCGAAATGTATAAAAACATAGCTTCAAAATTCAAAACAAACATCATCCAACTTATTTAATTACATTTCCTTTCACTCCCCAATTGCCTAAACAGAGCCTCAAAATAGCTGATTATAACACTTTTATCCCTAATTCACCACTTAACCAACTAAATTTAGCATCAAATCATAAATCCCCAATTCTGCAAAATCCTCGAACTTAAATAAAAATCTAAAATGTGCAAAATCAACCAGAATTAACACCATGGTTGGAAATAGAATACTTCCATATTGAAGAAAAAAGCATCAAAATGCGTATAATCATAGATACAAAGAACTTACAGATCAGGGCTCAGTTTTGACATAAATAGCATCCAAGTAAGAACTCGAATCGGAGAATCACAAAGCTCGCTTCAAGAAAAGTTGAGGTACACCCCAATTTGTGGCTCTAGGGCTTTTTGTTGAGAAAACTCAAAAGGGAAGCATGTGATCAAGAATACTACAGATTACTGAAGTGTGATTACGATATTAATTGTAGGACTAACAGTAATGGAAGAAGATTTAGAGAGAGAGAGAGATGACTGATCCGTCTCTCCACCAATAATTGTTAATTACCCTTTTTACGTTTATGGTTGAATTTCGTGTAAGATTTTGAATTGGGAAAATTTATCGAGTAAAAATACCAAATATTTCTAAATCTGTCCAATCTATGGAATAAATAAAATTTTGTCTATATTTGAAAATTAGAGACATTTAATTTCATTGTCAAAGAAATTCCAAGTCTGCCCAATTCATTGAATAAATAAAATTTTGTCTATATATGAAAATTTAGAGACATTTAATTCCATTTCAGTGTAATTAGGACAAACTTTAGGGTGCATTTGTAATTAATTGTCTCTAAATATTATTTTTGATGATAATTTTGTCATCGTTGAACATGATGTAGAATCCGATTATGAGTTAATAAATAAAATGCGAGAATGAATTATGAGTTTATCTCACTCATAATCTCATGCGTGAATAATACAAAGAATACGGAATAAATGAGAAGCGTAAGGCAAACTAATCAAGCAATAAACCAATACTATTCGTTTACAATTCACACCATCATACAACTACACACATCATATATGATCTCACTTTTTTACATTTCAAAACTTGGATCACAAATTCTTCAACAACTCTATAAACATTCAGGCAAAGACAACCACACCAGTAGATACCAAGCGAATACGATGATCAACACGTACCATTAAGATCCGTGGATGTAGTCTCGCCCGAGGAGCAATACCAACAGAGAGATTAACATAACAAACACGAAAAACATGAAGGGGAGAGATATGCTTCTTGTACGCGATGATCTGTCGCCTAGGCTTGGATCTTCGCGAGTTTGCGTTGCAAGCTCATATATTCCGAAATGCTTTGTCCCATGAGATCCCATTCTATGCCGCCTGAGCCTGAGGCGCCGGTTCGCTGTCCCTTGCGAAGGGAGGACAGACAGGGCATCTTGAGCCGTGTTGAACGAAGATTCATCGAGCTTGATTATGTCGTCTTTCATTATGTCGGCGTAGCAATCGTCTACCTACAAGAGATCATGAAATTTGCAAACTTCATGGAGGGAGGGAAGGATGATACGTTGATACAAACCACTCTGAGGCTACTTACAGGGTGAGAGGATTCGTTCGTTACTTTCTCTTCCGACTCAGAGCCCGTGTCGAGCTGCTCCACTGAGTGAGAGTTGAGGCTGCTGCTACAATCCTTGGAACAACAACTACCTGCAGTCTTGGCCCCATCAACGAGGGCGGATTGATCGACACCAGATAAAAATGGTGCACTATTATGAACCGCTGTGGAGCCCCCTTCATCGCTCCCTTGATTTTCGTTTAAATGGAACTCCTTATTCCTCCGGAGGCGACACACTACCATAGCATCCTATGTTCAACATAAACTCATATGATTTACAACTCTCTCGGTTTCAGACAAACGAGAGGGAGAACGAAGCTACTCACCTCAGATTTCTCACTTGTGGTGTACTCGTGCATTATCCACTCTGTCCTCTGCCCTTTTGGTGCCCGGCCCGTGTGGAACACGAGAGTCCTCTTCGTGCCAATCTGAGTCGAACCAGACTTGACGCTGCGCTCCTTCCCAGTCGCCTTCCAGTAACCGGACACAGTTGCCCTTTTACTCTGAGAGCCATTCGGATACTTCCTTCCACGAGGCGAGAAGAAGAACCATTCGTTGTCTGACTGTATCACCGATTGAGCTGGTTTCATTTCAATCAGACAACACCAATCAAATCCGCAATCCCCACTACAAATGCTACTCATATAAACACACATTCCTAATTCATACTCCACATATACTTTCACATTACATAAAATGTAGATGTCATATATACTTCACATAGTCCACCAAAATCCCCTCAAACAAATACTACTACTACTCATGTTCATATCATCATTTTTGTGTCATTTCATCAATCTATATAGCATAAACACATTCTAAATACCAAATATATAACCATGTACATACACAAATCTAATTTGATCAACCATGTACATTCAACTCGAATACGAGACAACTCACACGTGTATATAAGGTGAAGGAACGGAAACCTGGTAAATCCCAAGGTTCATGTCTACATATATCGACTTCGGGAATGACGTCGACTCCGTCGGGGGAGCCGTGCAACTTCTTCTTGAGATAATACTGAAGCAACTCCTCGTCGGTAGGCGAGAACCGGAAACCGGGAAACATCGACGAAGCCTCCGCTATCGAGATTTCCATCGGAATGTTGCTTACGGATCTCTCCTCCTTGATTTCACACTCGTTTTCTATCATATTTATTATTATTATTATTATTTCCGAATCAAATCAAGTAGTAGAATTTTGGATTGGGAGGGGAGGGGATTGGAATATGTCTGAATTGATTGGGTGAAGAAACGAACACGATGCTGAAGTGATGCACACAAACAAGTTTCTTCCATTTCTTCTGCTCTGTGTTTGTTACAGAGCCAATACAGAGTGAGCGTGAAGATCACGTGATGAGACCACGTGGGCGCTTCGCATGCGATTTCCATCGCCACGTCGGATGACACGTGTCAGGGGTTTTGTCTCGCTGCTGCGCCGAAATTCTTGAATTCCTCACGTTCTACTTGAATATTGTGAATTGGGAAATTTAGTTTTTCAAATTGGCAGTTTCAGATTATGACGAATAAACTTATGATCTCTTATGGTCCAAGAAAATCATGGCAAAGGGTTTATATATCTAAATTTTGAATTTGAGATATTGAAAACATGGCTTTTTATCTATTTCATCCAGCGGTGATTGTTTTTTAATGTTGTGCATTTATTCACACAAGATAAAATACCATAATATTTCCACGGTCAAAATAAAATTTTGAAATGAGTTGATTTGGATCTGTCCTTTGATTGGCACTACTCACTGGATGTCACGACGCAATTATATTTTCACGGTCAGATAATACTTTAAAAAAAGAATAGATGATATATAGAATAATTAATATTTTCACTTAAAAATAAAATCTAAAATTGTTTTATTAACCTAAAGTCCTTTATGCTTTGGGCTTTGTATTTGGGCCTTTTCATGTCGAATCGCAAAGTAAAGTGGCCAACACCGGCCTGACCCAAACCAAATATCATTAAATTTGTACCACCATAATTCAATCCTTTCTCTTTAACATTTATGTTTTAAATTAATTTATTTATGATCCACCCATTTCTAGAAAAATCTCGACTCAGAAAAAAAGAAGAAATTAATAATCAATAATCGAAATTTTCTTACAGAGTCATCTCCATTTCACTTTCACTCACATGAGCTCAGTGTCCACGTCATCATCGATTGCTCCGAACAGTGGAATCGTGAACAGTAATCCAACTGTAGAGGAACCCACAGCAGTAGCTGAGAAGCTCAGAGACATGGCTCTAGTTCCCAATCCCGCCGTCACCGAGCCCCCTTTGTTTGCCGAGGTGGACATGGGAGCCGACGCCTCCGCCCCCACCGTCCGCGCCACCGTCGTTCAGGCCGCCACCGTCTTCTACGACACCCCCGCCACCCTTGGTTTGCTCCCTTTTTTATGTTTTGCTGATTTTTCTTTTGATTGTTTGCATTCTTCTTCGAGTTTGGTGATTGGATTCGAATTCTTGCCAACGATTCCATTTTTTTGAGAAGAAATGAATTATACTGGATTTTACTCTATGGATTGTGTTTCTAGATTGTTCTGGAATTAATATTGAATGGCGATGAAGAAGTATATGAAAAGCCATGGTAGAAAAAGAAAATAGGATCGAGAAACTGATATTGAACTGCAGTGCCTTTTGCATTTTTATTTCCCAATGCGTTCTGAGTACATGAGCATCACATTTATATACAAAGAATGAGAACAATCCGGAACACTAACAAACTCAGATATTTAAGCACACAAATCTCAACAGTAGACACTTAAGCTGATAAATCTCAACAGCAAATATTATCTTCTTTCAGCTGAGGTGAATCGCTCCTTTGGTCCATATCAGATTTAATACATGCCATGTTGCACGTTTGGCATTGCAACTCATTTACGCCATCATCAGATTGATCGATCCTTCTAACACGCCCTCTCAATTCAAGCGACGACTGAGAGCACACACCTAGCTTATTCCTCAGTCTTGAGAAGAATTGAAGACTCAATGGCTTTGTAAGAATATCAGCTACCTGATCAGCTGAAGGAACATGTCGAAGATCTAATTTCTTTGCCAAAACTTTATCTCTAATGAAATGTACATCAAGTTCGATGTGTTTCGTTCTCGCGTGAAGAACGGGATTGGAGGCAATTGCAATCGCACTTAAATTATCCACCCATGCGACAGGAACCCTTGGTTCCTTGACTCCTAGCTCACTCAAAAGAGATTGTATCCAAGTAATTTCTGCAGCTACATGCGCCAAGCTCCTATACTCCGCTTCGGTGCTCGATCTAGACACAACTGATTGTTTCTTTGCACACCAAGAAATCAAGTTCGATCCAAAGTACGTGCAGTATCCCGTCGTTGAACGCCGATCGTCCAAGTCTGAGGCCCAATCAGAGTCGCTAAAGGCAATTATAGAGCCATCGGAGGGACGAAGATGAAGGCCATAATCTGCAGTACCTGCAAGGTATCGCAATATTCTCTTCACTGCTTTCCAGTGAGAGTCGAGAGGATTGGCCATATATTGGCAAACCTTATTTACTGCAAACGATATATCCGGCCTCGTGATGGTTGCATATTGTAAACCTCCCACCATGCTCCTGTATAGAGTACCATCTATTGTTGGGCTGCCTACCACCTTGCTCAACTCACAACTAGAGACCATGGGTGTAGGACATCCTCTAGCATCTTCCATCTTAGCTTTCTTCAAAAGATCCTTGATGTAATTGGCTTGGCATAAGTGAAGACCTTGCTTGGTGCGAGTGACTTCGATGCCAAGAAATTGTCTCACCTCCCCGAGGTCTTTTAAAGAGAAGTGAGAACCCAACTGATTGATCACACGATGAATACCAGAACGAGAGTTTCCTGTGACGAGCATGTCGTCCACATATATAAGCAGATATATCACCTCATTTCCTGTGATCCTAAAGAAGAGAGATGGATCAGCTTTAGATTGCTTAGCAAAAGGTGATTGAAGCTGAATGGCTTTGGAAGGAAGACGGTTCGAGATATAGGTGGATGAGATGAATGCGTCATCCCAGAATTTTGTTGGCAAGCCACCTTGAGCCAACAAAGCAAGACCCATTTCAACTATATTTCTATGCTTTCTTTCTGCCAAGCCATTTTGCTGAGGCGTATAAGGACATGAGATTCTGTGTAGAATTCCAGTGTCTTGCAAAAAACCAGATATCCCTTGGTATTCACCTCCCCAGTCAGATTGCAACATTTTAATTTTGCAAGAAAGCTGATTTTCCACCATAGATTTGAATGCTTTAAACACATTAAGAACATCACTTTTGTGCTTCAATAGATAAATCCAAGTGTATCTGCTGTACTGGTCAACAAATGATACATAATAGGAGTATCCATTCCTTGATACTACAGGAGATGGCCCCCAAAGATCACTATGAACTAGCTGTAGAGGAGCAGTATATTGAGTAGAAGAGAGAGTATAAGGCAATCTGTGAGCTTTTGAAACAGAACATGGATGACATAGAGAAGCAGATTTCATTGATTCAAATGGTATTTTACAATCAACAAGAACCTTTTTAACTATGTCAAAAGAAGCATGACCTAATCTTTTGTGCCACAAGGCAATGCTAGGAACAACGGTGCTAGAAAGAGAAACAACATCAGATGGTAGCGAGGCAGAACACACAGTTGAAGAAGTGATCTTTTTATTGGAAGCAGAAATGGTGGAAGAACTTGAGCTCTTAGTCGAGGAGTTGTGTAGTAGGAAACGGTAGAGGCCTTGATCAAGGGAACCCTTGAGGATTATTTCCTTGGTGACTTGATCCTTGACAAAACAAAAGTTAGGATGAAATTCAAAGAAAACAGCATTGTCTTTAGCAAACTGAGATACACTAAGAAGATTTTTAGTGACAGATGGAACATGAAGAAGATTCCTAAGAAAGAGAGGTCTAGACTGAGATGATGGAGACGATTTAACTTCAGAATCACCAATATGAGAAATTTTAACACCTAAGCCATTACCAAGGTGAAGCAATTTACCTCCAGTATACTCAGTGTTAATGTTGAGATTGTTGAGGTCATTGGAGATATGATTAGTAGCTCCTGAATCCGGGTACCAAGAAGTGGAGTGAGGTGTCTCAAAGCTATATTCTGGTTGAGGTCTGGAGAATGGAGGAGCTTGAGGTATTCTTGCCTGAGCAACATTTGCAGAAGGATTGGAGCTAGATCCTGAGTTGTAGGATTGAGAATATTGCTGCTGCCTGCCATTGTTGGAATTCTGAGGAGTATTTTGCTCATAGCGATACCAGCATTTGTCAGCAGCGTGCCCCGGCTTTTGACAAAGTTGACACACCAATTTGTTCCCATAACCTCTGCCACCTCTTCCTCTAAACGATCTTCCACCTCGGCCCTCAAATTTGCTGCCTTTCCCATACTGAGAATTTCCATCCTTCCTTGGATATGGAGTATGAGACAGATTGAGAGAAGGTTGGGATCCTTCAAGGGTTATAGCAGAATTCTTTGAGATTCAATACGTGATTCAAAACTCAACAAGAGTGAACTCAACTCTTGAACAGACCAAGGCTCCGTTCTTGATGTGACAGAAACCATTATAGAATCATATTCGGTTCCTAATCCGCCCAGGATGTATAGAATTTGGTCATCCTCTGTAACTTTGCATCCTGCTGCGCCAAGCAAATCACAACAGGACTTTACTTTGCTGAGAAAATCGGTCATTGGCAAGGAGTCTTTCTTGATTGTCTGCAATTGGAGTTTGTGCTGCATGATTTTTGCTTTGGACTGGCTAGCAAAATTGGTCTCCAAGGCTTTCCAAATATCCTTCGTGGTTCCTAGTCCAACAACTAGAATCATTGCACTTTCAGAGAGTGACGATTGAATCCACGAGGACAGAAGTTGATCTTGACGATTCCATGTTACAAAATCCGGGTTTATGACCCTTTGTGTTGATCCTGGAGTGGTCAACAATCGTGATGGAGCTTGTTCATCTCCAGTGAGAAAGGATTCAAGACCGTATCCTCTCACTGCCGCCAAGATTTGTTGTCTCCATATAAGAAAATTTCCTTCACCTAGCTTCACGGACACCGGGTGATTTTGCGGAAGCACCGTCACCGAGGACGAAGAATGGGAAATAGTGGTGTTTGTGTGGTGAGTTTCAGTATCTGAGCTATCTGAATCTGCCATGTTTATTTAAGGCAAAATAAGGAATAGAAGAATAAAAGAGGTAGGAGAGACAGGCCCTTAAAAGCCTGCTCTGATACCATGAAGAAGTATATGAAAAGCCATGGTAGAAAAAGAAAATAGGATCGAGAAACTGATATTGAACTGCAGTGCCTTTTGCATTTTTATTTCCCAATGCGTTCTGAGTACATGAGCATCACATTTATATACAAAGAATGAGAACAATCCGGAACACTAACAAACTCAGATATTTAAGCACACAAATCTCAACAGTAGACACTTAAGCTGATAAATCTCAACAGCAAATATTATCTTCTTTCAGCTGAGGTGAATCGCTCCTTTGGTCCATATCAGATTTAATACATGCCATGTTGCACGTTTGGCATTGCAACTCATTTACGCCATCATCAGATTGATCGATCCTTCTAACAGGCGAAAGTGGGAGCTACTTTCTTGGTTAGAGCATCCGCAGCAGCATGGCCGTCCTTCCATGCCGCTGGCACGGCACACCCCTGTCCGCCGCTGTGCTATTGCCGCTGACACGGCTTTGCTTGATACATAGAGCACGTCCATGCCGCTGAGCAGGGCGACGACACATTTCTATTGGCCATTGGCATTTTCTTTTTCTTTTTTTTAAAAATTGAAAATAATACCAAAAATTAAAAATATATATATTTTCAGATTCTAAAAAATATACAGATTTTATTACCATTTTTTTGAAATTTTTTAAATAAATTTAATCCCAAAATCATCTATAAATACACACATTCATCATTCATTTGGGCGAAATTCGGCCACGAGTAGTAGTTTTTTTTTAATTTTATGAATTTAATTATATAATTTTTAATTTTTAGGATTTTAATTATATAGTACTTTTTAATTTTTAGGATTTTAATTATGTAATTTTTATTTTTTTTTGTAATTTGTAATAGTATTCCGGATATTTTTAATGCATTTTAATTTTGTGGAAATGTTTTTATTTAAATTGAATAATAGAATGGTGGGACCCTTGAGCTTGTCCTTGCGGAAGAGCACGGATGTGAGTGTTGTGCTCTTGCCTAAGGACAGAGAGTAAAAGATGGTCCGGGCCCACATCCGTGCTCGTTGGCAAGAGCACGGATGGGGATGCTCTTATGATTGATGAATGTTGAATTAAGGGAACATGTGATTCAAATTTTCAAGGGTTTCTTGTAATTTTTCATCTTTATAATGAAAAGGTGAAAGATATTTGATTTGCAAACATTTGCATTATGCTACTTTGGGTGTAGATGAAATCTTGATGGAGGAAAGGTTATTACAAGAATAAGAATTTGAAGCAGTTGCTATGTTTTTATGCACTAATTTTGGTTGTTCTACTATGGTTTTGGTGTTTACTAAGATAGATGTCACTTTTTGAGGCCGTTGGGTGCTTCTTTCTTTATCTAATTCTGTCAAATGAATTAAGAATTGCTGCTAAAAGTATACGATTCTGGATAAATTTGTTCGAAAACCGCATTGTGAGTGACCATTGTTGTTCCTCCAGATAAGGCTGAAAGGCTGCTGGCCGAGGCAGCCTCGTATGGTTCTCAGTTAGTTGTGTTTCCTGAAGCATTCATCGGTGGCTATCCACGCGGTTCAACTTTTGGTGTTTCTATTGGAAACCGTACAGCCAAGGGCAAGGAGGAGTTTTGCAAGTATCATGCTGCTGCTATTGATGTTCCTGGTGAGTAAGACATAAGGGAGAATGTTTTGAGCTTTCGTATGTTATCCCTTATAATATGCTCGTTTTGTTTTAGGTCCTGAACTCGAGCGTTTGGCTGCAATGGCTGCGAAATATAAGGTTCATTTGGTGATGGGGGTTATCGAGAGAGATGGATACACCTTATACTGCACAGTTCTGTTTTTCGACCCTCAAGGTCATTTCCTCGGAAAGCATAGGAAGGTCATGCCTACTGCCCTCGAGCGCATAATCTGGGGTTTCGGGGATGGCTCGACTATCCCTGTCTTCGACACACCTGTTGGGAAAATCGGGGCTGCGATTTGTTGGGAAAACAGAATGCCACTTTTAAGGACAGCAATGTATGCTAAAGGTTGTTTTTTCACTCTTAACTTCTTATGATGTACTATTCCATTTTATTCGGCCATGGCCAATCCTACGTGTTGTTTGTTTCTAATACTATTGCTCTGTGTTTGCAGGTGTTGAAATATATTGTGCACCCACGGCTGATTCAAGAGACGTCTGGCAAGCTTCGATGACCCACATTGCCCTCGAAGGAGGGTGCTTCGTGCTCTCTGCCAACCAGTTCTGCAGAAGAAAAGACTATCCACCTCCACCAGATTATGTTTTCTCCGGTACAGAGGAAGACCTCATTCCGGAATCTGTTGTCTGTGCTGGCGGCAGTGTCATAATCTCTCCATCGGGCGCTGTGCTGGCTGGGCCAAACTATGAAGGGGAAGCACTCATATCCGCAGATTTAGGTACGTTGCTTCCCTTTCTTCGTTGTTAGTCATGAAGGGTCGTATCAATGGCATTCCATGTTGTCTCATGTAACGTTTGCATTTTACTAGGTCTCGCATTCCATTGACTCAATTCACTCACATTTTATTAGTATAAAAATCAGTATATATAAAAGTGAGCCTCACATTTCACAGGACAAATGTTTGATATGAATGTTTTATCTCAACTCTCATATCCGTTGGATGTTCCTCAACATACATATAATTTGGCCACTGCTCGTCCCCTTCGTTTCCATGTTCATATTGTTTTCTCCGGTTATTGAGGTTCGATATGGTTGTAATGCTGATTTGGATTGTTGCTAGCTTTGTCATTACTTTGTTATATTCTGATGGCTGTCTTATTCCATAATTCACAGATCTTGGTGAGGTGGCCCGGGCAAAGTTCGACTTTGATGTGGTCGGGCACTACGCCCGCCCTGAAATCCTCAGCCTGGTCGTGAAGGACCACCCCATGGCCCCAGTCTCCTTTGCCTCAGCATCTGAAAACCCCCACAAGCGACCCCACCTTCCTTAATACTCGTCCCCATCGTTGAGGCGTCCGCAGGTTCATTCACCAACGCCTTCTAGGTCGAGTCAATGGTCACTCTCCCAAAAATAATTCTCTCCATTATTGCATATTTCCATAGATTTGGCCAACATTCTTGTCTCTATTCTTATAATGCAGACTTTCTCTCTCATTGATTGGGGTTCAAAGAACCTAGTTGCCATGCCAGATTGTAATGTTGGTTTATGTTTGGAGATATCTAAATATGTAGGAATGAGTTTAAGAGCAATGAATGATGGAGAATTTGTGAATAATGAATTTTGTTGTTTTAGGGCTCCAAACATAACAAATCTATGAAAGGAGGAGTTGATAATTAAGAGGCTGTCTTATCATATTGTCAATTATGTCAAAAGAGGAATTAGGAAAGTGGAAGGAATCAAGTAGTAAGTACAAATGAGGAATTATTTGAAGATAAAAAGGTGTTTGTGACATAGGAAAAGTTACCAATGTTTGGAAAAAATAATGAAGATAGATTTTTGCCTTTTTGACCACTTATTGCAGAAGATGCTAAGTACATAGCAAATAGAATTGTACATACAATAAAAAGTACTAATACTCACCTTATGAAAATATCTATGGAAAAAAAGTAGTAGCATAATTAAATTACTAAAATGTAAACAATTTAAGGAAAAGAAGAACTCTATAGTTTTAAATATTTTATAAGGTTGTAAATATTTTATAGGCTTGCACTGTACTTGTTCTGTCCATAAAAAAAACTTTAGTTATGTGGAGTAATGATTTGAAAAGTAAAGAGGACCACTTTGAGTTAGTATTTTTTAATTACGTTTCAATCATATGATAGGTGTATTTCTCTACGTTTAATACCATCTAACAATCAATAATATATGAAACTAGACACTTAATTTGCCATTTTTATAATATGGTGTCATACATTATTTAAATTACAAATACTCCAAATATGTAGTCTTCAAGAAATCCAATCAAGTGGACTAAATAAAATATAATTAAATGGGACATTTGAAAATGCTGCTTAAATGATTCCTCCACATGAGACAATCATTCATTGAATCAACAAGCATAATTAATACTTATAAAATTAATACATAAATAATCAATGGTTTCTCTGGCAATGATATGATTGCATGTGCTCTAAATAATTCAACACATCTTATTATAATTCCAAACACAATTGTTTCAGACAACATTTGTGTGGTGTCACCCCCCCTTGCCTCAAACCATGTGTTTTGTAAGAAACAAGATTTTGATGGGATTGATAATATTGTGGTAATAATAAGGTGACAATATCTCATTTTTCAGTGTCTTCAACTCTTGAAGCCAGATTCCATGCATCACTCTTCAATTTTAAGACAAGATTTGGCAAAAACCAAACACAAAAGAAGTTGCTTGTCTACTTTGATTTAATTGAAGGTTAAGTTACAAGGGACCAGCAAAAATTAGTGTATTGTGTCACATTATCACATCAGTATTTGGTTAAAATTCAAGATTACCTAATTAAAATCTAATCTTGGTAAAAGAAATTTCAAGAAATATAATCATTTTCATTCCCTGCAGAGGAAAAAAGTAGCATAATTTATACAGTTACTCACTTTATGTATGGAAACAAAAATTTTCTGTTTACACTCTTGGATTCATGACATATGCTAGAGGGGAGGGTTTTGCAAGGCGTGACGCCACGCCTCGCGTGTAGCTGCTAGCCGTGACATGGCACGACGCCATTGGGAGGATCATCCTCTTGAGAGGATGCAATTCTTGAAGTGGAAACTATGTGGTCTCTTAGGTCTTTGATCATGTTGTATCTCTCGAGCTCGTCTTCCACGTCGTTCTTCTTCCATGGCTGTGATGAGAACTCGAATAGCCCTCTTCTGTCGAACACATCTAGTGTTTCTTGTTTGTTCCCATCGGTTGAAATGGCAACTGCTGGTGGTGGTGGTTTCTTGATGGACTTTCTCCCTTTGCTCTTGTCGATTGAGTTCCTCTTTGACTCAGCTTTGGCCGTGTCGCTCCATTGAAAGCTCTTGCTGATGTCGTCCATGTTTAGTTCGATGGAGTGGAGGTCGCTGTCAGCTGAATCGCCGTCCTCCTCATCGTCGTCGTCATCATCATCATCGTCTTCTTCTTCTCCGTGTAGATCAGCTCTGTTTACTAGTGAGACATCCAAATCGCCGTCTCTTGCTTTATCATGGTACTCGTATGGGCTAGGCAGCGTCTCCCTCAAGTATCTCTCTAGCTCCTTGATCTTGTCATAGCTCGGGGAGCAATCGCCTTTGATGTGGGCCCAGCTCAGCCCAACTCAAGAAGAAGCTCGGGTTAGATAGACGGTTTTACCCAAATGCTAGTTCTGGAAACTGTGTATATATGTTGTATAACAGAAAGAGAGAGAGGGCGAGAGATACACACAATACACACAACACATAGCTGATCCAAGAAGCAATTCACTCGAGCAAGATAGTTTCGATTGAGAGAGATTAGTTTAGAGAGTTCAGTTGTAATTGTATCTCTGATTCTTAGTTGGTGATTGAATAAGAACAACTCCATTTTCGTCCGTGGATGTAGATCTCGAAAGAGATTGAACCACGTAATCTCCTCGCGTCGTCTACCATCATTTGTTCATTCGATTTGCACAACAAATTGGCGCCGTCTGTGGGAAGGATTCGATGACGACGCCGAGGATCGAAGCGGAGAAGTTCACAGGCCGGAATGATTTTGGGCTTTGGCGGATAAAGATGAAGGCCTTATTGATTCAGCAAGGGCTAGCTGAGGCGATCAAGTCCAAGACGCCAGAGGTCGCCGATGGAGAGGATCCGAAGCAGACTCTCAAGAAAAAGGAGATGTTTGAGAAGGCACATAGTGCCATTGTTCTGTGCTTGGGCGATAAAGTGCTCAGGGAAGTGTCAAAGGAGACTACAGCTGCTGGAATTTGGGATAAACTCGAGCATCTCTACATGGTGAAGTCTCTTGCCAACCGCCTCTATATGAAACAAAGATTGTACTCCTATAAATTCCAAGAAGGGAAAGCTATAGAGGAGCAGCTCGATGAATTCAATAAAGCGATCGATGACCTTGAAAACATCGATGTAATTCTTGATGCTGAAGATAAGGCCATCCTGCTTCTCAATGCGCTACCAAGATCATTCGATCACCTCAAAGACGCCATGTTGTATGGGAGGGAGAAAACAATTACCCTCGAGGAAGTGCAATGTGCCTTGAAGGCTAGGGAGTTGCAGAAGGTATCAAGCTCAGCAGCAAGCACGAGCCGTGACAGTGCAGCTGAGGCTCTGAATATTAAGAAGTACAAGGGAAAGAAGCAATCCAAGGGCAAGGATGGAGCTGGCAAACCCAAGATGCAGGGGCAAAAATCTCTTGACAGTGACAAAGAAACCAGGAAATGTCATTGGTGTGGCAAGCCTGGTCATCTCAAGAAGAATTGCTACGCATTCAAAAGAAAGCAAGCTGAAGAGAATGGGAATTCTAGCACTGCTGATTGTGCGGAGGAAATGGAGCCAGCTCAAGCTTTGAACGTGGTTGGCAAAGAAATAGCAGAATCTTGGATAATGGATTCCGGCTGCTCGTTTCACATTTGCTCACATAGGGCATGGTTTGAGAATCTTAAGGAAGCTACTGGCACAGTCCTTTTGGGGAATAATCAGGTATGCAAGGTACATGGAATTGGTAATATTAGATTCAAGATTCATGATAGTTCGGTTAAGCTTTTGACTGGAGTTAGATACATCCCTGATATAAAGAGAAACTTAATCTCTTTGGGAACGTTGGAATTAAAGGGGTATTCATTTGAGTCATCACATGGCTGTATGAAAGTACTGAACGGGAAGGACATCATCATGAGAGCTATAAGAAAAAATAGCTTGTATTATTTGGATGCTGAGACCATCCAAGGAAGCGCACTCGTGTCAGAGAGCAGTGATTATGAAACTTGGCATAACCGGCTTGGTCATGTGGGACAGAGAGGGATGAAGGAGTTAGCTCGCAAGGGGCTAATCCAAGGAGTCGATCCTGAATACTCGAAGATGTGCGAATCATGCCAGCTTGGAAAAGGAAAGAAGCTCCCATACCAAACAGGTAAACACACCTCGAGTAAGCCTCTTGATTATTGCCACAGTGATCTGTGGGGGCCATGTTCAACCAACTCGATAGGAGGGGGGAGGTATTTCTTGAGCATTATTGATGATTTCAGTAGGAAAGTTTGGGTGTATATTCTCAAGGAAAAATCAGAGGCATTTGAAAAGTTTAGGAGTTGGCATGAAGCTGTGAAGGTGGAAAAGGGGCATGGTCTGAGGTGCCTTAGAACGGACAACGGCTTGGAATTTTTATCAAGAGAGTTTGAGAACTATTGCAAGAAATATGGGATTAAAAGGCACAGGACCGCACCTGGGAATCCGCAGCAAAATGGGACAGCGGAACGAATGAACAGAACCTTGTTGGAAAGGGTTAGGTGTATGTTGATCACATCTGGTGTTCCAAAGAGGTTCTGGGCAGAGGCAGTTTCAACGGCTGCAAAGATGATAAATAAATGTCCTAGTTCAGCTATCAGCCATGATACTCCCGACAACAGATGGTATGGCAGTCATGGCAGTTACAGAAACTTGAAAACCTTTGGGTGCAGGGCATATGCACATATTAGGCAAGGGAAGCTGGAGCCGAGGGCCTTAAAGTGCATTTTTCTGGGATATCAAACTGGAGTCAAGGCCTACAGATTATGGAGTACAGAAAGTGGGAACCAAAAGATTATTATCAGCCGAGATGTTGTTTTCAATGAATTGGAGATGCCGTACAAAGATGCAGCTTCAGTCACGGAGTCACAAGGTCAGAGTGTGAAGTCTGACATAAACCATGATCTTGGTGATAAAAGTGATCAGGATGATCTTGGTGATAAGAGTGATCAGGATACCGTGATAGGTGCTGATTATGAACACAACTCAGCAGATTCAAGTGATCATGGCAGTTCATCAGGCCCACAACCTGAGTATCCTCCACCCTCAGTTGGTAACCAAGGTAATGATGATGGTTACTTGCTAGCAAGAGATAGAACTAGAAGGGAGGTCAGACCACCTGCAAGGTTCAGAGATGCAGATTTTGTATATTATGCTCTTTGCATTGCAGAAGAGCTGGAGTTGAATGAACCGAGCAACTACAAAGAGGCTATTGGAAGCAGGGATAGACAGAAATGGATTACTGCAATGAATGAGGAAATAGAGTCACTGCTAAAAAATAAAACTTGGGTTTTGGTTTTGAGATCCATGATCCAACAGAGGCCCATTAGTTGCAAGTGGATATACAAGAGGAAGGTGGAGGCCTCACAGAATGACTCTATTAGGTTCAAAGCAAGGCTTGTGGCAAGAGGTTTCACGCAAGAGGAGGGGATTGACTACAATGAGGTATTTTCCCCGGTTGTAAAGCATAGCTCTATCCGAATATTGTTGGCAATAGTGGCCCATCGGAATTGGGAATTGCAACAGCTAGACGTAAAAACTGCCTTCTTGCATGGGGAATTAGAGGAAGTTATATATATGGAACAGCCACAAGGCTTTGTCAAACCCGGAGATGAAGATAAAGTTTGTCTTCTTAAAAGGAGCATCTATGGGCTGAAGCAAAGCAGCCGACAGTGGTACCTTAAATTCGATGAGCAGATGATGAAGATGGGATTTAGGAAGTCATCATTCGACAGTTGTGTATATATCAGATACAAGGAAAGTAAACCAATCGCATACCTGCTACTATATGTAGATGATATGCTTGTGGCAGGACCAAGCAAATCAGAGATTGCTCAAGTCAAGGTGGAGCTTGAGGCAGCTTTTGAAATGAAAGACTTGGGAAATGCGAAGAGGATACTTGGGATGGACATCATAAGAGATAGAGCAAAAGGAAGCTTATGGCTGATACAACACAGCTATGTCAGAAAGATGTTGAGTAAGTTTCAGATGACTGACTCTAAACAAGTCTCAACTCCATCAAGTCAGCAATACAAACTGAGCTCTGAACAAAGCCCAAAAACTGATGCAGAAAGAAAGAGGATGTCTAAAGTGCCTTATGCAAGCATAGTAGGCAGTATAATGTATACTATGGTTTGCACCCGTCCTGATTTGGCCTATGCTATAAGCTTGACTAGTAGGTATATGAGTGATCATGGAGAGACTCACTGGCAGGCATTGAAATGGACTTTAAGGTACTTACTAGGTACTCAGAGTCATGGCTTGTTATACTCTAAGCAAGACGATGTAGAGACTGATGAGTTGATTGGGTATTGTGATGCTGATTATGCAGCACATTTGGATAGCAGAAAATCACAATCAGCATATATATTCAAGATTTATGGGACAGCAGTTAGTTGGAAGTCGAGTTTGCAATCGGTGGTTGCACTCTCAACAACGGAAGCTGAGTACATTGCTTTGGCTGAGGCAGTGAAAGAGGCAATTTGGTTAAAGGGGATCCTTGAAGATTTTGGAGTCCATCAAGATACAGTGACTATCCTCTGCGACAATAATAGTGCTATAAGTCTGTCAAGACATCAAGTTTTCCATGAAAAGAGTAAGCATATTGATGTCAAACTTCATTTTGTAAGAGATGAAGTAAGAAAAGGGGTAGTGTGTGTAAAGAAGGTGCATACTACAGAGAATGCAGCTGACATGCTCACCAAATCTCTACCAAGTTCTAAGTTTGAACATTGCTTGGACTTGGTTGGGCTTGTTCCTCGGAGATGAAGGTGGTTGATGAGGATGGAGGTGTTCCAACAATTCAGCTAAGGTGGAGATTTGAAGTGGTGTAGCTGCATTGCAGTAAGGCTTGAAGAAACTGAGCCCAGGCCCACATCAGATTACTCTCTCTGGCCCAGCTCAGCCCAACTCAAGAAGAAGCTCGGGTTAGATAGACGGTTTTACCCAAATGCTAGTTCTGGAAACTGTGTATATATGTTGTATAACAGAAAGAGAGAGAGGGCGAGAGATACACACAATACACACAACACATAGCTGATCCAAGAAGCAATTCACTCGAGCAAGATAGTTTCGATTGAGAGAGATTAGTTTAGAGAGTTCAGTTGTAATTGTATCTCTGATTCTTAGTTGGTGATTGAATAAGAACAACTCCATTTTCGTCCGTGGATGTAGATCTCGAAAGAGATTGAACCACGTAATCTCCTCGCGTCGTCTACCATCATTTGTTCATTCGATTTGCACAACAGCCTTGTTGCTGCTCTTCGCCATTCTTGGACTTCAAGTAGGCCTCGAGCTCGTTCCTCAGTGTGTCAACGAGTGCGTTCTTCTCCTCGAACTGATACTTGGCCTCTGCGAGCTTCATCTGCACTCGCTCCTCACGCAGCACATCAGCCAACTGCATCATCTCCCTCTCCTTCTCCACCTCTTCGCAGACCTTAGCCGAGCGCTTCTTGAGCTCCTCCACCTCAGCCCGGTCCTCCCCTATTCCCCGAGCCAGCTCATCACACACTTGCTCAAATATCTCCCGTGCCCTCTTCTCGCTCTCGAGCTCCTTGCTCATCTTATCCAGGGATTCCCTTGTCTCTGCCAATTCTGTACCGAGCTTCTTGTTAAGCCTCTCTGTCCGCCTCCTCATTTTCCTCTCCGATTCGAGCTCTCCGTTTACCGAGGCCATGGCCCTCCGAATCTTATCCTGCTCTTTCAATTTCCAAACCAACTTCTCTTCTTCTAACTGCTTTAACAAAACAGCAATCTCACCCCCCTTCCGTTGCTCTTGGATCAATTTACTCACGTGGATACAAGCCCGGTCGAGCTCAAACTTTAGGGCCGAGAAAAGGGATAGACGCGCAGAGTTCTGTTCGTCGAGATGGCTGACCCGGCTCATCACTTTGAGCAACTCTTTCGAAGTTATAAGGCCGTTGTACACATCCTTGAGAAGATTCTTGGTTCCAACGACTTGCCTACACGGGCTCCGGGCATGGTTCTGTGCCTGATCAACCTGCACCGTCTACGTTAATCACATTCTCTAGAACATACCAGCCAAGAAGAAACAGCCAACTGAAATGAATACACAAATGCTAGACAAATGAAAGTGTTTGCTAACCATATGTTGATATCTACAAGGAGACAAACAATTGACATGATAGGTAGAGTGGTGCCCCATAACTAAAACAAACCATGTTCTCTGCTCCACAGTAACACCATACGTTTTTTGTCCATTTCTAGTTGCTCCTAGTAACGAAACAAAATGATCGAAGCATCTAATCGTGGAAATCGACTTAATTCAAGATCTCCATATCATCCTCCACCATCACACCCCACCAAAGGGAATCAGTCCTAATCGACTAACACAAATGCTAATGTAAATCGTTTAACCAATCTTCATTTAGAAAAATTTCACTAAAACACATTCCATCTTAGTTGTTTCCTAAAATAATCGAATCATCTAATCGTGGAACTCGACTTAATTCAAGAAAACATGTTGGTTCTCCGATCATCCTCCACCATCATTCACACCCCACCAAAGGGATTGAAGATCCTAATCAACTAACACAAAGGCAATGCCAAATGATGTAACCAATCTTCATCTAGCAAAAGACTAATTCAACGTTTAAACTCGAAAATCCTACCTCAACGAGACAATTATGAGGAGATTTGGAGCCTCCCAAACCACTTTCAACCTGCAGAAGCTTCTGAGAACTTGCTGAAGCTCTCCTCCTATGGCTGCTCTTCTGTAGTGGATAAGATTCCATTCTCTGCAATTCAACAAAACAAAACACCATCAAACACAAATTTATGCAAACAAATCACTTCTCCCACCAAAAATCCCTAATCCAACCTAACACAACACAACAAGTAAACACCCAATCCCCACCTCAGAGACATGACTACCAAACAGATCAGACAAGGCAAGAGCCGTTGATCCCGGCTTCTTCGCCTCCTCCAACATCCTCTCCCTCCTAACAACTCCCCCAACCCCATTCATACTCTCCCTCCTCACTCTTGGTGAAGGCAGGCCATCAATCTCCCACAGAGTGGCAGCCAGTTTCCGGGCTGAGATCGACATCTCCCTCGCCTCCTCGCCACCCCTCACCGCCAAATACTTGAGTGCTGCCTTGTCACCACTCTCCATTGATGGTGATTTCGAGCTCATCATCTTCCACCTTGGCACAGGGGTGCTCGATCCCACTCGTCTCCCCACCAAAAAAGCACGCTTCAACCGATTATTCTGCACCAACGATGACGAGGAAGACGATGAACAACCCCTCTTCCTCACTTTGCATTTCCTCCCACCAATCCTCACATCCACATTGATCAAATTCTGCCTTGGCATCCTCCAACCACACCTATAACTAACGTGATTCTACACCATAGCAACCGAAAAATCCAATCTTGGAGCAAGATATATGCATAGAAAAGCCAAGAATCACTACAATAAAAAAACACCAACAGATCTAGAGACAGAAATAGGGTGGCTTAGAAGCGGTGAGGCCCCCTTTTGAAATGAAAATTGTAACTGCCGAAAATGCTTTAAATGGGTCAAAAAAGAAGGGGTTTAAATAGTGGGGGAGATTCGAACGTACCGGGAATTAATGCAGTGAGATGTGGAAATGGGGTTTGGCATGCAAATTGGATGGCCCTTTCTGAAAAGTTGGGCTCTGATTTTTCAAAAATCAGGAGAGGGAAAGGAAAAGGGAGGAAGATACATGTGACAGTGTAGTTGCAAATGAGGCAACTGTCAAAGCTTCCTCTTCAAGTGCAATTGAGAAAAGTTGTGTGTGTGATTGTGTATGTGTGTGTGTGTGTGTGTGTGTGAGAGAGAGAGAGAGAGAGAGAGAGCTTTCAATGAGTGAATCTGATAGCCTTTTTCATGGAAGACAGAGAGAGAAAGAGAGGGAGAGAGAAGGTAGTTATATAAAGAAAAGATGGTGATGTGGCAGACACGTGAGCATTTAGAAGGATCGATTTATTGTATTTCGAAATTTTTACGATAATTATTTTTGTATATTTAATTAGGTGTTATATAGAGGATAATTTTATGACAATTTGCTCCCGAGAAATAAAGAATTTTGGTCAAATATAGTTTATCTTACTCCCTCTGTCTTCAAAAAATGCACTTCGGGCTCATGAGTTTTAATGTAAAATTGGTAAAGTAAGAGATAAGTAGAGAGAAAATAATTAAATTATTGTTAGTGAAGAGTGAGTCAAATTTCATTAATCATTAGAGAGAAAAAAAATTTCAAAATTAAAAAGTGCATATTCTTGTTGGACAGACTAAAAAAGGAAAAAATGCATATTCTAGTACCACGAAGAGAGTATAATTTTAAAGTTTAAATAGAACAAAATATAAATTGGGATTTATTCACAATAATTGTGATCGTTTATGTGTAATGGAGTATGTTGATACTATTTTTTAATCTAATAACCTCATTCTGTATATAAATAAATCACATCATTTAACTCATTAGCGTATGCATATAATTTTTTGGCTTCCTATAACAAACGATTTTATATAGTACTCCTATTTGTCAAAATTGACAATAAATTTAAATTTCATTATTTTACCAACTGTTTTTTTAACATTACTACTCCTATTTTTCTATGAAAAAGAGGCTTTTATGACTTATTTGGCGTATGAATTAACTATCAAACTTATCGGTATAAAATTATGGTCGAAATAGAATAATCATAGTATGTTAATAAAACCGTGAAATAAAAAAATGTTTTTTTCTCGCATTGTATTGTATGGGAAATAAATTATTTTGATATGGCGGTTTAAATTTATTTTCCTTTTTTGATAATAATTTCTTGCCTTTTTTGTAATGAGATGATTAGCGGGTGATAATTATAACTTTCTAACTTCGAAAACAAATAATTAGACAGTTGAACGAATATCAAGCATAGATTAGTGCCTAAATTATTTAAGTCCAACTTTGGTGGACTATTTTTTGAAAGTTAAACCCATTGTAATAAATAATACTTCCAAAAATCATTAACTTTTCCAAAATTAACTGTAGAAATAATTATACTTCTGTTTATATATTTTTAATAACTTGCTAGATACATGTAATATCGAATGATACTGGATAAAAATACTCTCAAAATCAGACTGGTGAATAAGAAAATTCAATGGATGAAATATGTAATTTAAATACAGTTGATAAATAGTAGTAGTACATAAATATCGTTTCATTTTGTGAATAATTTAGTAAAATAGTAGTATTATATTTTTTCATATTGACATTTTCGAATTACTCATAGTCCTACTGTTGAACTCATTCATAGAATGTAGAAAATAAATACTATAGAAGCTTTTATTATTTTGTCCGGAAAAGGATATAATTGTTAACATGATACCAACTCTAAAATAAGAGTATATTATATGGTACAATGTACAATAAGATACACATAATCTAATAAAATGAAAAACAATATGAGAACCGCAATAATTCATATGTCCGATTAGGATAACAATCACTGTTCTTTTTTCACTATTATGGTAAATATGCAAAAGTTGTCACATGAATTTGTAAAATATGTCAAAAATGTCCTAACTTTTCAATGGTACAAATTACAATGTTGGTAGACATCACATTCATAGAATGGCCAATGGTCCACATTTGGCAGAGTGACATAAGAATTATTTGATTTTTTTTCATATTACAATATTACTAAATCAAATGGTAACATAAATGATAATCACATTTACCCCTAGTTAGTAGTAGCTTATTTTATGTTGAGCTATTCTAAATAATTTATCTAATATTTAGTTACTTTTTTACATTTGTTTCACCCCTGGTTAGTAGCTTTTTTAAGTTGAGCTATTCTTATCTAGTAGTAGAACTATATTGTTACTTTTTCCAATTATTTCTGCAAAAGTAGAATTTTTATTGAGGTGGGCATACCAATACTAGTCGCATGTTCCTAGTTTTGCAAAACAAATAAAAATGCACATATAATTATGTACGGCTGTGGATTTATGTAATGAATAGTTGCAAGTTTTGACCCTGTTCTTTGCATCTACATTTGATTCCACATGATTAATGTTCAATCAAAGAGATGGAATAGATGGATATTTGCAAATAAGCCCCCAAGTGACAATATGACAACATAGATGAGGATGGTTCACAATAGAGGAAATACAAATAATGAAATTCTATTCTCACTATGTTGGAATATCGCGCCATTACGAAGATCAGTTTCAAAGTTTGTGAGAAATATTAAAATAGCCTAAAAAATGTACGTCTTGAACAAAGAAATAATTCACTCATTGATTAACAATATTGCCCAATTATCCGATGCGGGTAACCACATTTTTTCGACAAATTGAAATATTGCCTTTATATTTTCGAGTTTCACCTATAATCCAACAAGTATAAACTTAAGATAAGTCAATAAATTAAAAGACTAAAACAAGTTTATAAGCAAATGGTCGCAAATATCACAAACTTTGGCCGAATTTTGGATTTTTCCACAAACTTAAAACTTGATCGTAAATATTATGAACTTTGTTATCGTTGTCGATTTCCCATCATCTTCAAAATCAAAACTAATGTGGCATTTATTGCCTTAAATTAATCATTTAAGCTAGTATTAAAGAATACCATGAGAAATAATTTTCTCAATATAAATTTTACAGCGCAGAATTATTATGAACTATTTTCCGTGTATAAATCATCGAGGTATGGTATTGTACTATTCTGTATAGCTAGATTGCATGATCGAATATTGAATAATGCACGCAATTTTTCTGAGTATATAAGGCATGAACTAAACCACGTCTTCCATATTCATTTATGGGCTTTTATTATTATTATTATTATTATTATTATTATTATTATTATTATTATTATTATTATTATTATTATTATTATTATTATTATTCCGATTGGACTTATGAACTGGGAGAATAATAGGGCCCAATTATGAATCTAAATGTAACTGGGTTGGGCTATTATTTAAACTTCTTGTAACTCAAAATAATTTATTGGATTGTTAAATGGACCTGGGTAAAATAATCTCTCTAAAATTAAAATGAAAATTTAGCTAGATAATAAATCTATTTATTAATGATTTTTCGCTATGATTACCTCTTTCAATTTAATTAAGGAATTAATTAATCTCTGGATTAATATATAAGTAAACAATTAAATCTCTTAATTTAATTGAAGAACTAGTGTTCAATTAATGTATAAAGCAAATTCCTCGATTTAGGTCCTCGCACGGAATCAATAATTAATTCCTTACAAGCGGTTATATCTTTCAATTTAATTAAAGTAAAGAGATCGACTCCCCAGAATTGGGTTTTACCTTATTCAATAACTTACCTTATTGCTTATTTTATTTGAATAAAGAATTAATGGGCATGCTTTTACTTAGGGCAGGTAATTCGGTCACCGGTTAGTCGGTTAACCGATGATCGAACCGTTTGTCACATTTCTCGGTTAAGCGATAACCGAAAAATTACACATTTAAATATTTATTTTTATTAAAATTTAATTCCTTTCATTTATAATTTTTTATAAAAAAAATCTAAAACTACTTAGCCCTAATTTTTTAGTTTCACGAGCCCTTTTTTTGAATCTGAGAATTTGCCCTAATTTATTAATTTTTTGCCCTAATTTTTTTAGTTTCACGAGCCGTTTTTTTAGTACATACATAATTCTTTCTACAAATTTAAATACCAAAAACCCAATGCGCTTAAAGTAGTCAAAATGAATGAACACGTTCAATAAAAAAATATTTTTTTCCGCGCAAGTGGTGACTAGGATGATAATTTTTCGTATGCAATGTCCAAGGATCGATACCTATGAATCATATAATTTTTTAAAAAATTCGGTTCCGGAACTGACCCTATACGGTTAGGAACCGAACCGATGCCAATTCAGTTCCGATTCCGGTGCTTCTATCTCGGTTACTTTTGGTCTCGTTAACCGTATTGTCGGTTCAGTTAGAACCGAACCCTATACGGTTAGGAACCGAACCGAGACCAATTCAGTTCCGATTCCGGTGTTTTTATCTCGGTTACTTTTGGTCTCGTTAACCGTATTGTCGGTTCAGTTAGAACCGAACCGACTGAGTTCCCAGCCCTAATTTTACTAATACGGAGTAGGATTTTAAACAATATTATTATTATTATTTCTTTCCTGTATGCCGAAACTAAGCATCCACGTGGCATTTTCTGGTGTGTTGAAAAAAAATTAAACGGCTTAAAATCGACGTAGTTTATTTTCTAAAATAAATTGTACTCCAGTAATTTAAAAAACCGCCGCCTCCACTTTTTTCTGTCTATATAATCTCCGCCTCTTCTTTTCTCTTACCACAAGCATGCCGATTTCTCAAGACATGTATCCCTCAGAAGAAGAAGAAGAAGAAGTGATCCGAAATCCCCACAGTCTCAAATCATGGTTGCGCTATCTCACCCACGCGCCGCCGGAGAAGCGCGTGATCATCTACGAGCGAGCTCTCAAGGCCTTGCCGGGAAGCTACAAACTGTGGCACGCCTATCTCCGCCTCCGCCTCCGCCTCGACGCCGCTCACAGCCTTCCCATCACCCACGCGCACTACAAACATATGGATCATGCACCTTCACTCGCTCACTCCACGCGCCCCGCCTTCGATCGTGCACTCCACGCGCTTCCGGTCACCCAGCCCGGCCTGATATGGGAGCCCTACCTCGCCTTCGCGTCGCAGAAGTTGGTCCCGTTGAAGACTTCTGTTAGGGTTTATAGTAGGTTCTTGAAGTACGATCCGACCTACGTCGAAACCGTCATCGAGTTTTTGATCGGTTCGGAGATGTGGAAGGAGGCTGCGGAGAGGCTGGTGGAGGTTCTGAATGATGATCAATTCGTGTCGACGAAAGGGAAGACGAATCATAGAATGTGGATGGAGTTTTGTGATCTGTTGACTCATCATTAGTTGGAGATGGCTGGATTGGACGTGGATGCTATCGTTAGAGAAGGGATTCGGAAATTCACAGATGAAACTGGGAATCTGTGGATAAGTTTGTCAAATTACTACATAAAAAGAGGCCTTCTCGAGAAGGCAAGAGATGTGTATGAGGAAGGGATGATGAAGGTGGCCACGGTGAGGGATTTCAGCGTTGTGTTTGATGCATATTCGGAATTCGAGGAGAGTTTGCTCTGTATCGGAATGGAAAATATTGATGACTTTGATGGAGATGGAGAAGGTTTTTGGCTGAAGGATGGCAATGATGTGGATATGGAGCTGTCAAGGTATGCAGATCTGATTCGCATGAGGTCGGAGTTAGTTAGTTAGTTAACAGTGTTCAGCTAAGGCAGAACCCTCACAACGTGAAGGCGTGGCGTAACAGAGTTAGGATTTTCGAAGGAATTCCAACGAAACAGATTATGACATACGCAGAAGCTGTGAGGACAGTTGATCCCACCAAGGCTGTGGGGTGGGTTGGATTTGCTAAACTGTATGAGAGTAATGGTGATGTCTCGAATGCTCGGGGTTGTTTTTGATAAGGCCGTGCAGGCTGATCACAAGGCTGTCGATGATCTTGCTAGCGTTTGGTGTGAATGGGTGGAGATGGAGCTCAGACACGACAATTTAAAGGGCGCAGTCGAACTCCTACAACGTGCTACTTACGAGCCTTCTGTCGAAGTCAAGAGGAGTCAGGAGAGGTAGTGCAATTTTTTCTCATTATGTTTAAACTTAGTTAGACTCTGTTTTCAAGTAATTTGACTTAACCTTTTTATACGTACAGTGACGGATCAAGAAAACGAACTTGTGCAAATGAAGCTTTACAAATCCCTCAAGCTTTGGACATTTTATGTGGATGTGATGGAAAGCTTTGTTGACTTGGAGTGGACATGTTCAATTTATGACAGTATAATCAAATAATCAATCTAAGAATAGCAACTCCTCAAATCATCATAAGCTATGGAAGGAATGCTTCTTCAAGTAAATAGTGAACCCTCTTATTTAATTACTCTTTTCTCCACTTTAATTATTTACTAGAATAAGAAATAGTAGTAACTAACTCTGTTTATTTCACTATCTAGGAAATTTGAAGAGCCATTAAGAGTTTATGAGAAAGGTGTGAAAATCTTCAAGTACCCTCATGTGAAGGATATATGGATGATCTATCTTTCCAAATTTGTCGATACATACGGAGGAACGAGTTCGGGATTTATTCGAGAGGGCAGTTGAAGAGGCTCCTGCAGAATCAGTGAAGCCTCTGTATCTTCAATATGCAAAAATGGAGGAAGAATATGGTCTTGCTAAAAGAGCAATGGAGGTTTATGATAAGGCTACAAAAGCTCTACCAACTAATGAGAAATTGGGAATGTATGAAATATATATTGCCAAGGCAGCTCATATGTTTGGTTTGCCAAAGACTAGGGAGATTTACGAGCAAGCCATCAACGGATCAGGGCTTGCGGACGAGGATGTGATGGCCATGTGTTTGAGATACGCAGAAATTGAGGTGAGCCTCGGGGAGATTGAGCGTGCCCGTGCATTGTACAAGCATGCGTCGCAGTATGCTCAACCGAGGTTCGATCATGAGGGGTGAGTTTGAAGTGGTGCATGGGAATGAGGATACGGTCCGGGTCGAGAGAAGTGTTTCGGATAGCTATGGTGCAACGTTGGTGCGAAAGAGGGAAGAAGGAACTGATGCACAAAACAATGGTGCTTTGGAGAGAATCAAACGAATCAGAAGTAACTGATACAGAACACAATATTTTTTATTACTTGTGTTGAACTTTTTTATTATATTTGTTCATATATATTCCTACTTGACTTGTATATTGTTAACCAAATATAAATACCTACTGCTTTAAGTTTTATCTTAGTATATGAAATTCCATTTATTAGTTTCTTTTCTTGTAAATGTGAACCTATATGGAGTATATGTTTGTGCTAAATAGCAAACAAATACGTCCAATTTAGATTGAATTCTGTTTTTTGTTTCACAGTTTTGCAAAAATAGAAAGAAAAAAAAACGTTACACAAAAACTTATTTCAACTATTGTTGAAAATCTCGAAAATACCAGGGTCCGTGTGGGATGTTCTGACCTCGGACCAAACTTCCATGCGGTCCGCATGAGTTGTCATCATTTATGTTTCATTAGGCCAGTCTCCTTCCTCGTCCCGTTGTTGTCCCTTGCCTATGGCCCCAATCGATCCAGTCCTCGGAGAAGGCATGGCACACTAAACCAGTCAATCGTGACCATGTCATTTATTATTTAGAAATGCACCTAATTAAATCGTTTCAATTCTTTCCCTTAAGGCCCTTCTTGGTATGGTGGAATAGAATGACATTCCTACCTCCATTCCATTCATTTGCTTGGTATTTTTCTTCCTTAAGAATCACCATTCCATTTTAAAATTTTATAATAACACTAAAATTTTAGAATTTTTAATTATTAATAAAAATCCACACTACACACACATTGCAAACACTATACACTCTCACTCCACACCTTGCACACACCACACACACTACACACATTGCACACACCACACACAATACACATAAGTTGCACACGCTACTCAATTCCATTCCATTTGTATTCCTTACATTCACCAAGCACAGGAATGGAATAGGGGATTCTATTTCATTCTTTCCTCATTCCATTCCTTCCTTATTCCATTCCATCATACCAAGAAGCTCCTAAATGTCAATTCTTCAAGGGGCTTCTTGGTATGATGGAATGAAATGAGGAGGGAATGGAATTCCCTTTAAGGGCTTCTTGGTATGATGGAATGAAATGAGGGAGAATGGAATGGAATGAAGGTGGGAATGGAATGAAGGTGGGAATGGAATGATGATTTCATTCCATTCTTGTGCTTGGTAAGCACAAGGAATGCAAAAGGAATGGAATTGTTATTCCTTGATTGATTTCATTCATATGATTGATAACTACAAATTAATATAGAAATATGTTTAAAACTTCACACACTACACATACTTCACACACTGCACACACTTCACACACACCACACATTTAACACACTACACATTTCACACACTACTCACATTTCACACATTTCAAGCATCCTATTTTTGAAAAAAAAAATTCAGCTTTTATATTTTTTTTCGATCCAAACCGAACCGAATCAAAACCTGAAATTTTTCAAAAGTTTAAACTGAATCAAACCAAAAAACTGAACTATATTTGAAATTTTAGATTGTGTGAAGTGTGTGTGTAGAGTGTGTATTTCATATAAAATTTATAAGTGTGTGTAATGTGTGTACAATGTGTATATTTTGTGTAGTGTGTTTATTTTGTGTGAACTGTGTGTAGTGTGTGAACTGTGTGAACTGTGTGTGTGTGTGTGTGTGTGTGGATTTTTCAATTATTAAAAATTTTAAAATTTTAAGTTTATTATAAAATTGTGATGATATTAAATTTAAATATAATATAAAATAATATTTATATAATTTTGTTAAAATTTAAAATAAGAAGAAAGGAATATGAAATGGAATGGAATGGTCATTCCTTAGCTAAATGGAGGGAATGACTATTCCCATGTGGAATGGAATGGCCATTCCAAATGGAATGGTGATTCCTAAGAAAAAAATTTACCAAGCAAAGGAATGGAATGGAGGTAGGAATGTCATTACATTCCATCATACCAAGTAGGGTCTAAAAAATTGGGTATATTATATTTCATATTGTGTTCTTGTTTTGATATGTATATTAATATATAGGAGTATTTACTTTTACCTGTACCAGTAACCCTTTACTTTTTAAAATTATAAAAGAAAATGTATTTTAGGTATAATTAAGTTGCAATGACAATATTTTTATTTTTATTGTTGAGATTTTTTAACTTAGAAATAGCAAAATTTTGTTTATCATCTCTAATCTATTGGGTGCAATGTTTTAAAAACCGGACCGGCAAGCGAACCGGCGACGTTACTGGTTCACGGTTCAACCGGTCCAACCGGTCGAACCACCAGTCTAACCGTTTCACTGTTGCAAATATATATAAAAATTTATTAAATTTAGTAAATGATTTACAATTAATAATATATCACAAAACATTAAATCTTATAGATAATTAGTGATGTATAAATATAAATAATATTAAAATTTAGTAAATATATTCAGATATATATATTTAATATTAGTCAGTCTAGATAAAAAATTTAATATTTCATGTATTAAAATAGATAATGTTTATATTAATTTAAGAAAATTTATTTTGTAAAATAATATATGATTAAATATGAATTAAGTACTTATTAATTAGTTTAGATAAGATTATTCATTAATGTCATAGCTAGGGTATATAAATTAAATATTTAATATAAAAAATTTATTTATAGTAAATAATGAATATTATATGGTACTAATAATAATATAGGTGGTAAGTATAGCATCATTAAAATATAAAGGATGATAATTATATATATTATAATTAACAATTATATTAAAGAATAATAAAATTAAAATGAATTATTAGTTTTTGTAGATAAAATTAATGGTTAATGTATAAAAATATTTAATGTTCAAATTGTTCAATGAGCCCATGTGGTGGAGTGGTAGAGGCATTCTTAACTAGAAGAGATGTCATGAGCTAAACCTCTACCAACAACAAATTTTAAAAAATTTTGAAAAAAAAATAGAAAACTAGTTCCCGGTTCACGGTCCAACTGGTCCGACCGGCCGGTTCCACCGGTTCACGGCGGTTCAATGCAGTGGTGGTTTAAAGGGGTGAATCGGACCAGACTACCTACTGGTTCGCGGTCCGACCGGTCGAACCGGCCGGTCCGGTCCAGTTTTTAAAACATTGATTGGGTGATTAGTTATTGTCCGCGATAGGTTTCTACTGTTTGAAGTAGGGGTGTCGAAACGGGTATCCGCGGGTACCCGTACCTGGAGAACCAGGTACCTGTACCCATTTGTAGCCAAAATCTTTGTCCCGTTACCCGACACGCACAGTGACGGGTACCCGCCTTGTCGGGTACGGGTATCCCTTACCCGACAGGCGGGTACCCGCTACCCTTTTCGACACCCCTAATTTGAAGTTTGTTTCATGAATTTGATCACCAAATGATGATGCTAATTAGAGGTATATGGTTTTAAGAAGATTTATAATACTAGCATTATTATTTATTTTATTTATTAGGCAAACCAGTAAACAACATACAAGGATTAATTAATTAACCAAACCACATTTTTGTCTGCAAATATTTGACGGTATTCTCGTCTAGCTTAGACGCCCTGGCTAGATAACTGCTGTTGATGGGCGGCTTGGCCGCGTAAAGAGAGTCGGGCAGAAAAATAAACCCGGGATTCTGGCTATTGAGAGACGAAGTTGTGACGCTCTTCCCTCTAGCCACGTTCTGCACGGTGTGGACGAGGCCGACCGGGAAAATAAACGCATCGCCTTTATTGAGAACTTTGCTGTAGTATTTGTAGTCTGGGAACGAGGTTACGAATCCCACCTCGACCGCGCCTTCCATCACATAGGTGAGCTCTGACGCCCTAGGGTGAATGTGAGGCGGGAAGTACCCGTTTGGCGCTAGCTCTGCACGTAGAAATAGCTGGCCTTGGGTGTTCAACCCCGGCATTGTGGGTACGGACGCAACGACGAAGGTGACGCCGTATGCATTGAAGGGTCCCGGCCGGTCCAGGCCGGTCATGTAGAAGTCATTTGCGGTGACAAGTCTTGGGTCCTTGCATGTTGAAGTTGCTGCAAAAAAATAGATATGATACTTAATTAAATGTGATAGTACTAATTTTATAACAAATCAAGAGAATGTCAATTCATCTAAAAGACTTAGTTATGAGAGATTTTATTTTATTTATAGTTGTTTCGCTACAACTGATGTGTGACATTAGAATATTAGATTGCATACTAAATAGGGAGATAAATATCATTTGGTCTATAACCGAACATTGTATTGGGATATTAGATTATACTTCCTCCATTTTCCTCCGTTTTATTGCAATGGAGTCAATGTCCTTTTAGTAAAAGTCAACACATTTTTTTTCACTTACTTTTTCCGCTCTCTTACTTTATTCTCTTTACTTTTTCCTCTTCTCCACTTTATTATCTTTTTATTTAATACATTACACACATTTTTCTTCATTTTGTACTGAAAAGAAATGTCTCTACTACTATGGAACGAATGGTGTAGATTAAAACACTAACATGTGGGTCCCACACTATCACCTAACGCTACTTTAACTACTCATTCTCTCATCTCTCATACTTTACCAATTTTATCTTAATTTTCGTGTCATATCATATGCCCATTTTTTATAGGATAAATGGAATATATGTTTAGGACGGAGACCCTCCTAAACATTCTTGTTGCTTAAGGTCGGTTCCTTAGCCAGACCACATTCTGTGTTGTTGGATCTCTCAATAAAGCATTAACGTTACAGATAAAATAAGAGAACGCATCATTAAAAAAACTAGCTTGTTAGAGAGGCAAGTCTCATTTGAGCTATAAAATTTACACTAACTGCATTCACAACTAACGATGAGACATTGGTAATAAAAATGCATAGCTATAGAATTGTAAAATAATTTAAAAAATAAGAACTAAGGAAGTAGGTACCAAGTCCTAAGGCAGGTGCGACGCAGATATCTTGAAGAGGACGAGGGTCGAAGGCCAAGGAGAAGCGAATGCAATTGAGGAACGCTAATGTGATGAACAAGATAGCACTGGCAGCCATGAATGCAAATTAAGAAAACTTGCTTGTTTAGTATTGAAGAAATCAGCCTCTTTTTATAGAGGCGTTCACACTGTTCACCCAGATTATAACGTTGTGCTATTAACTTTGATTTTCTTAGAAATGTAAGAAAAATGTCACATTATTTTCCAAAATTTATTATGTCTATAACTCAGCTATTTATATTTGTCAACTCTGTTATAGTACTTAAAAACAAATTGTTATTCGACAAATTTCACAGAGTCAACATGAATTTAATTTTAATAAAAGATAGTGTATCAACTATATATTGAGAAAATAAAATTGGTGGGTAGGGATGAACAGTTAGATATCGATTGGTTTATGCCTGAGTTAATTACAAATTTATAAATCTGACCTATTTGAAATGTCTTAAAATTGAATTCAAAAATCCAAACAAATAACCTGAAATATCAACAGTAATCCAAAAATTCCGAGATTGCAGAAATTTTTTAATTATTGCATATATAAAGGTCACTACAACAACAAAAATATTGTTAAGGACATTTTTAATACAAATGACGCTAATTTGTATTTTTAAATATACCACAAACGCTTCAAAAAGCGTCCTTATTGTTGGTGTCCCAACTAAAATTAGAGGACGCAAATTAAAGCGTGATAAAAAAAATAAATGATTAAGTTAGTATGCCCTTAATTTAAGGATGCTTTCTTTTGATTTATTTTTAAAGCGTCATTATTGGTGTCTCAATTTTTATGTCCCTAAAAGATAAGTTTTTTGTAGTGGGTGAAAATATTGAGATAAAATATTTAATTTCTTATAATATCTAAATAAAGTATTATTACTATATATTAAATACCTTCTGACTTTTTCGATTGTGAAAAATCAATCTGAGCCAAAATGAAAACGAAATCTGATACGAAAATCAAGCTATTTTTTTTAATAAATTTGGCGAAAGCGACAATAGCCTAATTTCATTTTTAGCAAATTAATGCTGAACGTACTTAAGCTGAAATTTTACAAAAAAATTAAATCTTTGACTTAATTAAATCTCTGTTTGGATTGTCTAAGATTCTTTCACGGGCAGTAAAAAAAAAGGTCGTATAGCAGAGTCTAGATTATTACAAATAGTGTCACAAACTTGGAAAATAATAGTATTAGTACTAGAGATGATTTCTCTTGTGTAATTAAATAGAATGGTGATATAGAAAAGGTTGGGCTCCTATCTAAGTCATATCAATGAAATTTATATCTAAATTCGAATTAATTCAACCATAACGTTAATACTATAAAGTGAAGATAAAATCGCCAACATCCATCCATGCTTTCTTTATTTTGATGTAGAGCTTGAAATCCATCATTTGATGTTCGTCCTTATTTTGACTGGATCCTCCAATTGATGTTATCTTCTCTTTAACCTCAACACTTCAATAATTCTTTTGATGGACAAAGAATCAACATACCACATATAATGTGTATATTTTTATATGCTGCCGTAATGCATATATTTCTATATAGTGCCGTGACTCACTTCTATTCTATGCATGTAACTTATTGTGTATTTGTGTAAATGATTTGCTTGCATGAGCACAAATATATAGGCGATAGACGTCCTTTCTGAAGAATCGTGTCTATTCGCATATACAGTTATGAGTTATGCACCAACCGAAAGCTTCTCAATTTAATAGACGTGTCGGTTTGAATTGTGATTATCAATTTACAAACAAATTCAATCATTACCTCTAACATATATTATATCATTATAATATATATTGTAATGTAACTTTCCGTATATACAGACATACATGTGTACATATATATGCTACTATATTATATAATTAAACGTAAGAGAAGAGGATTATCAATATATACGATTCTAATTTTTTAATCGAAACCGATCCATCACGGTATCGTCCTTAATATTAGAATCTTATTTAATATAAACTTGATCCTTATAATTAAACAGATAGACACATAGATTATACGAATATAAATATTCTTACGTTCTAAATTAATCAAATGGGTTTGGCAGATGGATTTATTTATTTAAAAATGAGTGAACTATATACACAGTCTCTATATTTTAAGGGTTTCACTTCTGCAATTCTCTACTTACTAATTTATTGACATAGATATTCAATATCGTGTAATGTCGTCATTTTACATTTCTAACTTCTTTTTGGACTATAAAATAGCATGTTATTCTATTTGAGTAATTTTCCTATGTATTCTCTCTCCTCGCAAAATTTCTCTAAAAAAATAGTCTTTGAGGAAACGCGCGATTTTCTCAATCGAGATTGATTTATATACTAGTATGAATTATAGCGCATGGATTATTTATTATACAAGATACAATATTAATTTACTGAAAGGGGAAATCAGTCACAAGATTATAATAATATCATACACTTAAATCCAACATAAATATGTCAATAAAAACAACTCAAAAGTAATTCTCAGTCCTTCCTTTGAACCCAATTTGACCAAAAGTGAGGGACAAGAAGAGTCCCAAATGCCACAGCACCAACCATAGCCTGTTACCATAGCACAAAAACAATATACATAATCAGAATATTTATTAAAATTTCTATGCAAAAAATAGTCTTATTTTGTCACTTTTAATATACCAGAAGGGGGAATCGAGAGCCGGGCCCGTGGGGAAGTGGGCGAGCTCGGTGCCGATGCTTGAGAAGAAAAGCCCCGTCAAGCTGTTGCCGTTGATGGCCGGAATGCTCGATGGTGCAATCCAACCGATCAAACCGAAACCGATCACGTTTAAGTCTCTTCTCAGCCAATCTCTTTCAAAGCTTCATCATATGTGGAGTATACACTAATAACGGTTAGTTTCAAATTAAAAGTTATAGACTATAGTACTTTAAAAGAGAAATATTTTTGCAATTATATTACCATGTGAATTTTCCTCCTGAGGCTTGTGCTAGCTTTAGTGGGTTCCTTGCTGCCACGGGAGACTTTAGAAACCCTAAGACAAAATAAAATTAGAAGAAACTAATTAAGAAAAATAAGAGTTTGTAATACTCCTTCATTTGAGAAATATATGTGATCATATGATAACCCATATTTATGGTGATAACCTAATAACCTATCATTCTATGAACGAAATATATCATTTTATAAAATAGAATATCATTTTATGGATTAAAAGTATCATTATATGCATGCTGAAAAAATATCATTTTATCGTGTATAAATATCATTTTTAGTAAAAATGATATTTTTGACCTATAAAATGATAGGTTATTAGGTTATCACCATAAATATGGTTATCATTTTAACGCACCTATATATGTGTGTGTAATGTATCATTTTGTTGTTTTCATATGTTTGCAATTAAAAGTTCCATTTTTTCGTTTTGTATAAATAAACCACACGCTCCACTAAATCAATATAGTTACATTTCATAAAAAACTAGTAGTACTACTATATAAAAGTGATACTCACGATTTACTAGCTTTTTGCACTTCTAAGTTATGTACAGTAAATGGTTAAATAAAACACAAATTTGATCTAATTTGTAATTTTATTTTATGTTAAATGGCCTAAAGTATCCTTACACACAACAATAGTATCATTAATTAAGACATGAGATTCTTGAAACTGAGACAACCCCGAAAGAGAAAAATGAAAACTGCTAAATATTGGTAATACTAATAATTACCAGAAGAGAGGTTTATCTTCTTTGGAGAAGACAAAGTGGAAGTGCCCAATCCAACCACGGTTGAAGAGGTAGCCATTGTTGTTGCTGCCATTTCTCTTTCTCACTGTGTGTGTGTGATTGAGCCAAATACTTGAGGCAGAGTATCTTAGTTTAAGCATAAGGCAAAAATAGTAGTGGTGGGATTTGAATGATGTGGTGATTGGTTGATTCTGTGATTGCATGGATTGCCTTTGGACAATGGTATCTTGCCACGTGGATTTCTGTGGATAAAATAGATGATGATAGGTTTGATGATGTAGATTTAAGGTATAATGAAATGGGTATAGTTTTTAAAACTAGAATATGGAGCAATAACTTGCATTCGTGTGAAAAATGATAGTAAATAAATTGATCTATTTCTGGCAGGAGAGAGTAATAATTTTGTACTAATATTTGACTATGATTTCATTGATTTATATAATGGCAATCAATTTTTATGATCACATGAAATATCAACACATTGTTGTTCAAGTTATATGATAGTAGTATTAGTCTATTAGAGTATAATGGACTGTTATGTTTAGAAAAATCACCAATTCAATTTTGTGTGAATAACAAAACAAATTCCAACTATCTGATGTGACATGGATAGAATTTTCTCCACTTATACATACATCCAATTTTCCAATCGAATAAATGAATTACGAATATTGTAGTTCCAAAATGTTATTAAGATGGAGTAATGTAATGGTGATATGAAATTTTGGAAACTGATAATTAATCATTGGAATAATACTGTATTATTTGTGGTATGTGAAAACTAGAAAGATCGTACTATCATCATAATTCATATATTGACACAGTATAATTTTGACAATGACTTCTGGGTTTTTATAAAGTTTACTATTGAAGACCTTTTTATACATCGTAAAAAGGTTCAAATATCCATAGATAGTTAGATATACGGGTCAAATACATAATAATAAATTAACCATCAATAGCTTAGGTTAATCATTTTTGTCTCAAAATCCAATCAGTTTTAGTAAAAAGTATGCCGTATAGAACTCTATAAATCGATTTCTTTAGATTGATTATGACTATTTAGCATTATTTTTTCTTCGTCTTATCCATTCCCTCTATACTCTTCGACATGCTATTTTTTAGCTTTTATATCATCTATCTCTTTTTATAGACAATAGAATCTCAATAACCAACAATTATATATATTGACACAAGTTACACTCGATATCGGATGATGTCGTGAAAGTAGGTGAGCAACGGACGATTGCCATTAGTCAATCAACAATGTCAGATGACGACATTCATCGGCAAGGGCCCATGGGTTCATCTCCAGTGTAGCCGCCTCAAGCCGCCTAAAGCGAAAAAGAGAAAGTCATGTATTTTAAAAAATTCATTTGTTCAATTGATCGTCACATTTCCGTTAGTAAATGTACAATTATTTGATTGGGTTATGAGGAAAAAAAAGCTTGAAACTTGGTATTTAATTTTCTAAATAAAATTCGAACATTTTCCTATAAATCAATTCAAAAATAAAGAATTCCAATTAGAATAAAACAAATCGTTATTTGGAAGGGCAAATCCGTCATTTAATAAAAGGTTTCTTCTTCGCTTGAGAAGATTTATCTTCAGTCTATCTTGTAATCTGTTGACGGCAGCCTTCAATCTCAGTAGCTTCAAAATTCAAGGAAAAAAAAAACAAATAAACAATGAATTCTCTGTCAGCTACTGGATTTTCCCTAAATTATCCACTCATTCACTGCAGTAGTCGTCGTCGATTCGGCTCCAGGATGCCGGCCGTCTTCTCCAGCCTCAAATCTTCGACTACTCCCGGTAATTGCCCCAAATTTTTAGGCTTATTTACATGTTATTGAAAATTTTATTGTTAACATATTTAAAATGTGAATGCTAATAGTTTTTTTTATTGTTTTGATAATGGAAGTGGATGAATTGATTGGAGATGATGTCTTGCAAGCTTTCTTCAGAGAGAGGAAATCCGATGGCGATATTATTGCGAGAATTTGCGATGAACTTTGGCTAAGGGGTTCCAATGCAAATTATAGAAATTTTGAGGAGGTTTCTGATGATAAGAACTTCAATGCGCAACAGGCTTTCGAAGAGGTATACAACGTTTTGCCTCTTCATTTTTTTCAATAATTTTCTGCTTTTTTAAGCATTCTGAATATTAGTGTTGTTTGCATTATAGCTGCAGTTGTCTCTATGCAATTGAGGTAGATGCCTTACATGTATATATATGTTTTAGATTGTAAGCATAAATGTGTGTGTATCTATTTGTTATGTGAAGATTTTATGATGATTAGTCTACCAGCAGCTGTAGATATCCTGAGTTTTCTTGAATAAACTAGGGTTCCATTAAACTTAATCCTTATACTGGTACACCTCTAGCTCTATATAGATATTCTCTATTTGCAATACCAACAATTTAGATTTTTGGACAGGGAAGTGAAGGTGGGTTCCTGAAATTGAAGAGAACTAGTGAATGGCTGATGGGAGACACTGACTCGGCGCCAATGAATAAGAAAATGACCATGAAGGTTGTATACTAAGTTGCATTGATTTTATTGTCTGGTTTCTTTGTGAGACAAGCAAAATTGTAGAATGTGCAATTCTTGTTATCTGTTAAGATGATTCACTGACTTTGTTTACACTGCTTCTGCTGATGGTGAATCGATGATAGGAGGTAGCAGACGAGAGTGAGAAAAGGAAAAGATTGAATTTCCTCAGATATGAAGCTGTATGGACTCTGAAACTCTAGTTATCACTTCCACTAGTTTCATTTCATCTCAACTGTTAGGATAGCTTTAAGTATTACATTGACTGAATCTTGGTAAATCGTGTGGGGGAAATGATCAACTTAGATGCATTTTCATTACCTATTTCAACTATAATGTTAAGTGGTGTGACAAGACAATCTTATATAGGTCTTAAGGAATATACAGGCTCGCATATAGCACCTCAAACAGACTTAAGCATCATAGGATTTCTCCAGTCTGGTAATATGTGGACTTTTGCCATTTTGAATGCAGCTAAAAAGGGAGCTGCTTCTTTTGACTGTGGCCATTGGAACTGCCTGTAGTGGATACTGTCTCGTAACTTTATCAGTCCAGGTAAATAAGTCAAGACGTACATGTTTCTATGAGCTCAAGACATGTTATTCGGAAAGCAAGGAAAGAAAGGCTTATTATGCTCTGAAGTATATGACATATCTATATTTTGTCTGAGGGTATCTTTCACAACCTTGGCCTTTGTTGATTTTGAGACGTGGATCTGAATCCATGTTTGTTTTATGATTCGAAATCCTCAGAGTCCAACTTTATTCCTTTTTCTTTTATCTCTGTTTTTCTCATTGAGTTAGTTCTGATAGAAGTCCTTTTGAAAATCTCAGAACAAACTCACTTTACCATTACTCTGATCCTAAAAAGCTGATGCTTAGGAATCAAAATCCTTCCCAAGCTCAAAATAAGCATTCCCTTAAAAATATGCTAACCACATCCTGGGTTGCACAGGCTGCTGTGAGCTATGCAACGGGAGTTCTTTTCAGGTAACTCTTGGAAACATTTCTTCGTACGAATTATAGTTTGACGATTCTAGGACCCGTGCGCTTTTACCAACTCTGTCAGTTGACAATTCAACACTACCTATCATGTTCTTCATACCGATATGCTCACATGTTCTTCTTGGTAATTTTGCTCCTGCAGTTGCTTGTATTTTCAACTACTATGCAAACAGGCGGACAATGTATCACGAGAAATGGTTCCAGAAATTTTCAGAACAAAGAAGGCCAAAAAGTGAAGCTTTTTCCTCCTAGAGACCAATTCTGTTTATTCCATCAATGTGCTAACTAGTAATTGCATGATATCAGAATTGGTATAAGAAGCGAGGATCTGCAGGATTCGCTGGAGAAAACTCTGAAGGGTGCTGGTCTTGCTCTTTCATCTCCAAGGCTCATTATCCCTGCTGCAATATACGGCCTGTGGGAACTGTCACAGCATTTCACCCACGACATTTTTGATTTTCAGGTAATTCTCAAGACTGGATCACACACTCGATAATTTTGATTTGCAAAACACAGCTGAGTGACCTCTACTTTAACTGCTGTCCCAAACAAGGAATTCTCGAGCATTTCTCATTGTGGATGACTTATTCTTGTTGTCTTACAGCTCGTGCCAGCTATGGTCGGGCTGTTTGCATATAAGGCTGCTGCACTGGTGCAAGTCTATCGAGACAATGAAGACCTTCAGTTTATCTTTCCCGACAGTGCAGATGGATCAAGTGACTGAACTCATGGAATCTCATGCGAGCAGGTGAAGTAACTATTACTCAGACACAAGGACTTATCCATGGACATTAGCTGTGGATTTCATAACACCCGCCCCCCTACCTTTGAGTTCTGATAACGTCTGAAACGGTCAACCACACTTTGAGAAATGACACGATGGAGTAGAAAAACAAGATGATCTAGCTATACCCGAGTATGAGTAGAATCAGACAATGAAACGAATGTTGCAACGTCTTCGACTACTTCACCAACTTGTGGAGGTCAGATGTCGGAATTCTTTGTGAAACTCAAGTTTTGGCTCTCATATTGTGGACTCTTGCAGTAGGAAGTAGAGATATGTATGTATATAAATTCGCTTATACGTATTAGATTGATTTCATCTAACTCTTCTTGTATTCTCTTAATTTTGCCAACAGAAAAGTCTATTTTTACTAGTTGGTTTGTTTGTAAAAGGCAATTCTCTTGAACTTACAAACAGAACTTATCGCATTCGATGAGCGTACTTAGTTTGTAAAATGCTTCTTTTTCAAGAATTTAAGTAATTTATAATAATGCAAAATGTTAAAAAATCAATACAGTAAGATTTAGTTTTGTGGTTTAACAGTAAGAATATGTACTACTCCTAATACTGCTATTTATTTTTTCAGATTATCATTAGCGGCAGAGAACTTACCAAAGGAAGTCTAAATTTAATTAGTAATCAACCACAGCAGTAAAATACTAAAATTGATGATTGAGGAGTAATAAATACGGATAATAACAAGTTAACAACATTAGAACTCGCATAATTAATAATTTAATATTAATAAATACTACTAATATTAATGGCAAAAAATCTCTCACACACACATATAGACTAAATAGACTTGAGACCACCTACACTCTTTCAGATCAAAGCTCCAAAACCTCTACCAATGGCGAAATCTCAGTCGTCGGCGTTGGTGGAACCGGTGTACTCGTCGGCAATTGCGCTGCTGATTATAGTCGTGGCGTGCGCCGAGCTCTGTGACGCCGTCGCCGTCGTAGACGTGTACCGCCTCGTGCAGTACGATCTGGCCGGCGTGCCGTTTGGATCCAGACTAGCCGCTCTCAACCACCACGCCGCGTCTTCTCTCTTCTCTTCCTCCGCCGCAGCTGGCGCAGCTGCCGATCTCTCGCGCACCGTCCTAATACTCCCCGTCCGCGATTTGAATCTCACTTTCATCAGAGGTCGCTAATTTCCTGCATTTCGTGCTTTTTGCTTGTTTTTCTATTCATTACAAAGCAGTTTATGCTCTATTTTCGAGGTTATGGAATTCAGAATTGTTGTTCTCGGTGGACTTATGTGCTTGTATGTTTTGGATGATTAAGTTGATTGAATACTTGAACAATCCAGAAAAGCTGGAAGTTCTGGGCGTTAGTTAGGATTAAATTGCCGTTTAGTTGCATTCATTCTACTTAACTATTTTGTTATTCCTACTTGACTAAATCTACTTGAATTCTCAATTCCTAAATGGCGCATTAGCTCCTTTTCTCTAGCACATTGTAACTGGATAACCACACATGCTTTAGTATTGGTTGTGTTTATCACAATCCTCACCAAAAATGTTTAATTACTTCTGCAGTTGATTCGTTGATCATACTGTTGTAACCTATTTCTATATTTGTACTTATCATTGCAGAATATATTGAGGAGAAGAAGCCATTAGGTGGTTTATTGCTTCTACTCCCCCAGGTTTTCAATCCACAGAACATAGGTGGCAAGGATGAAGCAGGTCATGCTCCTGCGGTAGGCATCAAGGAAGTGTTGCTTGATCTGGAACGGTTGCTTATACATGCAAACATCCCTGTGAGTGAAATAGATTACTCGATGTACTTATGTAACATGTATTTATTTGATCAAATTCATGTTTTCTCTCTACTTCATTCAATGGAAGAAAATGAAGTTTCAGTTTAGCTTGTATATACAAAATAAATTTGTATCTGAAAGGCCAGGGAGGTTTTCTATCACATGCTTAGCTTCTTGGTAACATGTTTGTAGCTATTTGTTATTTGATTTATTGATTTATTATTTGATAAATTACTTTCTAATTTTCAGCAATTATCTGTTACCTGATTATAATTATCACAATTTTCAGTATCCTGTGTACTTCGGTTTTGAGGATGACCATGTCAATGCTGTCCTAGCTGATGTCAAGAAGAATGATGCTACTGGTCAGCTGGCGACTGCCACAACTGGCGGGTTAGTTGATGTATTTGTTGGGGAATCCTTTTCATATAATCTTATCGTAGCTTATTCCTTTATTAACATGTTTCAGATACAAGCTTGTTGTTGCTGCACCTGAACCTAAGAAAATTGTGTCTCCAACTGTATCAAATATCCAGGTTCTAGTTTTGCCTACTATTTTATATTGGGTTATCTAGGGCATGAACTTGGTGGCTTGTTTGATGTGCCTTTGAGCTACCCCTGTGACTTCAACTTATTTGTAAGCTTTCCAAATATTTACTTTTTCAGGGTTGGCTGCCAGGATTGAGAGCTGATGGAGATTCAAATCAACTTCCTACCATAGCTGTAGTGGCATCATACGATACATTTGGGGCTGCACCGGTAAATCTCTTTCTTACTTAAATCTAATTATTGCTGGAAGCTCGGTATCTTATTATGCATCTCTATGCTAACAGGGATTATCCGTGGGGAGTGACAGCAATGGAAGTGGTGTTGTAGCACTCCTAGAAATAGCTAGATTGTTCTCAATTTTATATTCAAATCCTAAGACAAGAGGAAGGTATAATTTACTCTTTGCACTGACATCTGGAGGGCCTTATAACTACAATGGGACTCATAAGGTGCTTACTTCTCCCCTTATTCCCTTTTTTATACAGTTGGATCATTGTTATAATATTCTGACATTTGACCTCTCCGCTATAGTGGCTCCATGGGTTGGATCAACGCTTGCGTGAGACAATTGATTATTCTATTTGCTTGAATAGCATTGGTTCTATCCGCAATGAGTTATATCTCCATGTGTCTAAGCCTCCAGAGAATGCCTACATTAAACAAATATTTGAGGTATGGCTCTAAGAATAAGACAGGGATTAACAGCTGTTCTTTGCTCAAGTGCTTCCTGCAGTATTTACAAATGCACTGCTGCAGGGTTTCTCTAGTGTGTCTGAAGAACTTGGGATTAAAGTTGGGCTGAAGCACAAGAAGATTAACATTTCTAATCCTCGGGTAGGTAACATCAGATCCAATCTGCAAGATTTTAAATATGCTTACTGAAAATATTATAAGACTTGTCTATGTGAGTTATATTTGACTAGACTATTATTTATTCGGACAATGATCTAAAAATTAGTTTGTACTATTATTCTAAGATAAAGTGTGCTTTTTCCTTGTGTCAGATTAAAGATTCCTGATATTGCCTTGTGGCTGGTCATTTAACTTGCACCTTTTCTATTTTTTGTGTGGTGGGTGTACAATCTTCATTAGTAATTTTGTGCTTTTTTATGATTTTGACAGTTATATTTCAGTGAGCAGTAGGACACAGGAGGCTTGTCTTTATCTTTAAAAGATGAAATATTTTGCTGATCTGTTTCTCTATTCATCAACTTCCGAGGCTTTATATTCTCAAGCTGTTTATAATTCTAGGTTGCATGGGAGCATGAACAATTTTCGAGGCTGAGAGTTACTGCAGCTACACTGTCTGAGCTTTCTGTTGCACCTGATTTTCTAGAAAGTGTTGGAGGTCTGTCAGATAGCAGGTTGTAACTCGAGGAGTGAAAATCACTAATTTTTCTTTTTGTGTTTAAAACTCCTTTTTCTTGTATGAATCATTCTATAGTCAACCCTGGTCACCTCTGCAGGAATTCTGTTGATGAAGATTCAATAACCCGAAGTGCAAAATTAGTTGCTGAAAGTCTTGCAGTAAGACCCTTGTATAGCTAGTTTTTGCTTGAATATAATTTTTCTATTGAGGTGATTGTAATATTTTCTCAGTTTTCTAACAAATGTTTATTTCCCATTAACAGAGGCATATTTATGGCCAGGAGGGCAAAAACATTGATGTATTTGCAGATGATAGTAGCTTATCAGTAAATCCTTCTTACATACGTTCATGGTTACAATTTTTGTCAATAACACCTCGAGTGGCTCCATTTCTTTCCAAGAATGATCCTCTTATCATGGCACTGAAAAAGGTATATATCACTCTAGTCTAATTTTTGACTCCTTGTAAAACATACATGATCTGTATTTTCAATTGTTTTCATCAACTAATCAGAACTAGGGGTGTATATTTTTCTACTTCAAAGAGCAGATCATGGTTGCATTGTTCCTTCCATATTGTAGTTTGTACTTTGTTGGTAGCGTGTCCTTTCTTATAGGATTCAGAAAATGATCTCGCATCTTTGATCATCATTTTGAGTTTCATCCACTAATAACTGGTCAAAAATTTCTGATAGGAATTGGAAGATCACACTGCTGATGTGAGAGTGCAACATGAAGTACTTGATGGGATGTTTACTTTTTACGACTCAACAAGCGGCAGATTACACATCTATCAGGTGCCAATCTGAAATTCTGGGATCTCATTCACTAATCCATATTGATCATCACTATTAAAAAACCAGAGTGCCACTTTGGAACTTTCTTCTCTAGATTCTTGTTCTTTTCTTCTCTCATGTCTTCCTATATTGGCTGACATTGCAAGCAAAAGAACATTTGTTGCCATCTACATCTTCCATTTTTACGGTACTTACTTTCATCGGGAACTTCTGCCTCCAAACATAGCATCTATTGGTCCAGTGACCAGTTGTGTGAATAGCGTCCTAATTCACTTTATAGGCAACATTCACCGTTCCCTGCATTAGGAAGTTCTTTTTGTGTGAAAATCAGCAGATCATAATTACTCTCCTTGTTGCAGGTTGCAAGTGTGACATTCGACTTACTTCTGCTGCTGGTTCTCGGGTCTTACCTCATTACTCTATTCAGTTTTTTGGTTATAACTACAAGGGTAAGCCAGCCTCGTCTTTCTCCACACAAACATCGTATAAGTGCAAAGACATCTGATAGTACAAAAAAAGGGCTCAAATCTGACATAACTTGAATGATAACAAGAAACATGACCAAATCTTGGCTTAAACTAATTTCGTTTTGCACAACCTGTTAAATATAGTAATGTTTCACTAGATTGTTTCTTGGCAAGATATGCGTTTCTATATTGTAGATTTGGGCTCTCGATTTGATTTCATATGTTTTCTGCAGGGTCTTGATGATCTGATCAGTCTATTCCGTCGCCCCACCTCCCGCAAAGTGAAGGCAGTTTAACTTGGTTAGTCCCGGCAGTTTGATTAATGCAGCACAGATCTCAGACAGGATCTGCAGCGCTCACTCCATGGTTTGCGCCTATGAGCAAAATCTGGCATATTTTGCATCCCTCATTAATTCGTCCCTCAATCGTTTCTTTTAGGGGATAGACTAGTAAGGTAGCAAATTTTTTGTTTACACAGAAATCCAGGAGCTTGCATGTAACGACTTTACGTTCAATATGTTTGTTTAGACTAATTTGATGCGAATGGAGCAGATATTTTTCTTTTCAGGTTTTTTAACACCAAACATCTCTAATTTTCAAAATATTTCATTAGTACAAGTTCTAAGACTTTGAAAGTGTGCCATTCTCAAGTTCGGAAGTAACGGTTGGAGATGAGCAATCAATCATTATTAAAACCAGCATTCTTGAGACCAACGTTTTTAACTCAACATGGTTGAAATTGATTATGGGAGCTAAGTTAATAAGTACTCCCTCCGTTCCGTTCCATAGTAATTGAGGCGTTTCTTTTCGGCACAGAGATTAAGGAAAATTATGTTAGGTGATTTAAATAAAGGGAGAATAAAGTGGAAAATGAAAAAGGTAGAGAGATGCAGAGAGAAATTTGTTGACTTTTACTAAAAAGGGAAATGACTCTATTACTATGGAACGTACCAAAATTGCAAAATGACTCTATAACTATGGAACGGAGGGAGTATTGATCAAGATGTGAAAACGAGACAATGTATAGAGGAAGTGGTGCGTAAAATCAACTAGTATTAAATAACGCAAGCTCTATACAGCGATTGTATAGGAACATTTATGGTATGTTGAAAACTACATAATGAACAGCGACTTGTACACTTTCCTTCTACTGAGATTAAGGCAGGATATGGAAATTCAAGCAGTAGACTTATCATGACTGTTGGTGTGAACTAAGCATCGCTCTGTAAACCATGTCGATGAATTGATTGTCCTGAGAGCAAAAATACCCGACCATTTGGGTGTTAGAAGGGTACAGACAACAACCCCCTCCACTATAGTATTGTTGCCGATATAATCTAGAAGGCACATGGAAGAACTTTGCTAGTAAAAAAGAGATTCTGTGAATCGTACTGCATACCTGAACAAGCAATTGAAGTGCATCCCGAACCTTTTCTCTGCTGATAACTGGCCCATAATTTGGTGTAGGAGCAGTTGGAGTGAGTGATTGCGGGGGTGTTGGTGGTGGAAATGGCTGGAGTAATGGCGCGCCATAAGGTCTCTGTAGATTTCCTTGAGCATTCAATGGAGGTGCAGTTGGCACTGATGATGATACGGGAGGTATTACCAGTCCAGCAGAGGAAGGGGGAGGGCCAAAAAAGGTTGATGGCTTCACCAGATCAGCTGAGCGTTGTGATGTGGTACGTTCCGTATTTTCAAGAATAGACATTATAGGGGTAGAAGCAGATAAATTAGATGGTGGCTGAGCAGTTGCCAAAGTGGGCAGAGTAACATTCTGTGGATGGGATGTAGGAATAACAGTTGCTGAAGGGTTGAAAGGCTGTCCTGAAATTGCTGTATTTGGAGCAGATCCTATGTTCATAGTGTTCTGCAAATTTATTGCTTCCTCAGTCAAGTTTATCTCCATATGTTTCAACACATGGGTCATTTCAATAACTGTTAGGTAAATTATCTCTAATACTGAAACTAAATAAATAATTAGAAGATTAGTCATTAAATATATGAAGAATTAACTCTCTATTTTGTATCACTACAGAGGGATTCTTGATCCCGAGTGGCGAGTTATGTTGACCAAAGAAGCAGAAAACTTGAAAATATTTTAAAGAGACTAATTTGAAAATTTAAATAAAACAATGCCTTGCAATTTAAAATAAAATTATCTCTCAACTACACTCTCTACACCTACGTGGTTAGAAGATGCTGCTAGCTCGCTTACATGTTGAAAGACAAAAAGGAAACAGGTTTAAAGTATTTCATTGTTAAAACTAGTTCTCTCGCGTCTTTTAATCAAAGACACAACAAAAAGAAATGTTTTAAAATGCTTACTCATTAAGTCTAAACTAATCCCTATTCCCTAATGCTCAAAACTCAGCAAACATCAGGAATTTATAAAGATAAAGAAAACGTACACTGAAGAAGTTTGTAAAAGAAGGATCCTCGGAAACCTCTGTTGTATTAGCTATGGAAGATGTTGGCTCCAAGGGACCATCCATTACTGCCAGTGTTGGAACTGCTTCTAGTTCTTCAAATTCACTGAGAAGATACTTTGGACTTAGTAGGCACCTCAATGGTCAATAAGAATTGATCAGGTATAAACCTGAATTACCTTTTCACAGAAGATACTTTGGACTTTGTAGGCACCTTCGAATATGCATTAAGTATCCTAGAAAAGGGAATCAGAGCATTAACATGATAAAGCAGACAAAGATAAGAAAATAGTCATCCTGAGGAATGGGCAACATGAGCCCATAAAACTTTCCCCTAACACATACACATGCATCAACACTACAGTGCATTTCTCGCACAGAAGAATATAGATATAATGTAAACATTAGTACATGGTAAACAGCCAACAAATTTTTGAAATGGCATTTTCCAACAACATGCTCCTAAATCAATACTCTAATCTAATAATTTCTCATTTTTTCCATGTAATTACTACACTAACCAAATAAGTACAGGGGAAATAAGCTACTGTTTCAATACCATTACGAAAATACACGCATGTGGCCTAGTCGCACTGAAGTTAGTGATGAGACAATATTACAAGACAATCCATAATAAGCATATAACTAAAAAACAGTTGGATAAATGTCCCAAGACAGCTACATAGTTCCTCTCATAATAAAACCAGAACAAATATTTATAAGTTAGCATGTTAACCATACTCTATGGAGTTACACACTAACAGATGCAAACAAAAACACTAGCAAATATTTGATATCACACCTGCTAAACAGATTTGCAACCTCTTCACATTCGCGTGCATTGTAAAACCAGATTCCATTTACTTCTTGTGAAGCATTTCGATATAAAAGATATGGAACCTGGACTTCATACTCAAAATCTCCCAAGAGATTCTCCACCAGATTATCTGCTTGAAACAGAAAATAGAGGCCATAAACATCCAAATATAGCTCTGGTAAGCTTAGAAAGTTAAACTATTGCATGATATTTAGTACAGTAGAAGATTATTTATCAGACAGGTCCACTGAATCATATAAATGGAGATACTATATTTATCAATCACTCTCGTATAACATGATATTGAGAACTCTAATTCTGAAAACTCAAAGTAGTCCAATTTGTTAAACATCAAAAAACTTAGTACTAATATCTAAGCATAGAGATCTAAAACCAAGATTAAAGATATTTTTTAAAGACTAGAAGCCAAAACCCCCCATCTGCACCGCAAGTGATTACAGTATGAAATGAGATCAGTGACTAACCAGTATTTCGTCGGTTCATTACTATGAACTGGAACCTAGGTTGGGTATTCCTGAACAAACAAAAATCCCAAACATCAAATAGCAAGCAGAATTAAACAACAAACTCACAAAATCCTCCAACCAGCATAAAAACAACACAATTTCATCCAAATAGCCTACTAAATCAATTCAATCTACCAGAAAATGGAAACGGAACTGAAACAACGAACGCCTCACCTCTTCACGACAAAAAGCGAACCTTCCACATCCTTCCGACTCTGCCAACCAAAATCCACAATCACCAAAATTAACAACACAGAAACCCCTAACCTAAACGAATCATCAAATTCAACAGCTGCTGTATAATGTGTTCAGATAGCTTACCCATTGGCTAGTGTCGATGTTGAATTCGTAGAAGGTGACGTGTGCGGCGGTGATGAGAATTTCCTCCACGAATGGATCGATCCGCTGCAGCACCGTCAGATTGAGGACTTTGGTGGTCTTCTCGTCGAGATTGGGCATCAATTTGCCATTCTGCGACATCGTTTCAGGGACTATCTCACTCCTCCTTGCGTCTGTAGAGAGAGAGAGCCCTAGATTATTTTTTGCAGCAGAACTAACTTCTACTCTTGTGAAAATAGATTTTCTGAATTAGCAGGCTTTTGTTAAGCTGGGTTAGGGGTATATCAGTCATTTCCCTCTATTATTTATTTCCAAATAAAAAATACTAATAACATTATAATTGTCATACAGTATTATCCATTTTACTAATTTTAATAATGATTATTGTTTCAAATTTATTACATTAATATCCATCTTAACTAATTCAAAATAATGTTAATAATTTTAGTCAAATAAAAGTATAATTGTTATAAAAATACTCCCTCCGTCCCACAAAATTTGGGACACTTTGAAAGGGCACGGGTTTTAAGAAATGTAATGAAAAGTGAGTTGAAAAAGTTAGTGGAATGTGAGCTCCACTTTTATATATTAGTTTTATAATTAAATGTGAGTAGGAATGAGTTAGTGGAATGTGGGATCCACTACCAAAAATGGAAAAAGTAAAATGGGTCAAATTATGTGGGACGGCCCAAAATGGAAAACTGGGTCAAATTATGTGGGACGGAGGGAGTATAGTTTTAAAATAGTACTGCACTAAATCACTATTAGTAAATAAATTAGCTTTTATTTAAATCAAAGTTATGGAAATAATAGTATAGTTGTATGGCATCATTTTTTTAACATCATACAAAAGGTACGTGCAACGGTGAGTAGGCGCCCCATCCCGGGACAAGACCATGGCAAGAACCGATGTGGGTTGGCAGGGGGATGGGCGTCAACGGTTTAAGGACATGGCTGTAGTCATTTAGAAGTCCTAACATCCAAATCTAGTACTTCCTTCCTCAATATCAAATTGACCAAACAAAACAGGACTCTTCAATAGAAGCATGCCCTAAAACAGGACTCTTCAATGGCTAAAGTAAGATATGCATAAGCAAATTCCCATTTTGTGGTTCGAGTATTTCTCATATTGAAAACAACCAAAAAAGCAGAGCAAGTTCAAAATTCCACAAGCTGTTGGCAAATGAGATTAAAGAGTCTGACTAAAGCTCTGCTGCATGATTCTTATTTCTCGGTTGCTTTGCCCTTATTTCTGCCACTACTGCTCGTTTCAATCAGGTAACAAGCCATGGAATCGACGTCGTCTCCAAAAATGCTAAACGCCTCGACCACCTGCAGATAGCTGAACCCCATAGATAGCAGCACCTGCATGCTGCTGCTGCTCAGAACTGGGCTGGACCCCTGATCCCGCTCTCCCTCCTGCCTGGAGACGCTTCCTGATGCTCCTGACACGACAAAAAGGTTACAAGTTCAGCTCATTGCAAAGAATTCATATAATTGTCCAAGCCTTTTCAGTAAGCACTCACTTGCTACAGAGGATGAGGGTTCAGCTCCAGAAGTCGAGGACTCCATAGGACCGACTGGTTGCTTGAACATATTACTAGCTAGATACTCTGCCCTTGAAGCTTCCATCGCCGTGCGTTCCATTTCCTTCTCAGTCAGCTCAATGTCCGAGTAGAAGCGTCCCTCAGCAAGAAGTGCCTACCGAGTGAAACAAATCTGTTACTAAGTTTCAGAGTACAGATGACTATTCCATTCTTTAGAGATGTTACATACTTACATTATCAATTTGTTGGTCCTGTTGAGCTTTGATTGCTGCCTTTATCTTACCCTCATCAATGTCCGTCTGTCGGATTAACACCAAAAGCGGCGAGCATCAGAATGTGGCATATGAAGGAACATTCAAAAATAGATACACTTACCCCTCGGAGGGAGCTATATCCAAGCCCAGCACCAATGGTCCGCCTATGTGGATCAACAAGAGAATTGTAGTGATTTCCACGGTGGTAGCTTAGCAGTATTGGAGGCTCGTCGGTATGGTAATTTCCGTGGAATATATTTATAGGTTCTACTACATCACATAAATAATATGATTTAATTGCTAGACTAACAAGAAGGGATCTTATATAGCATAGAAAGTCTGAATCAAAAATCATAAAATGCATATAAATTACCTGTGCTGTAGGAATATATATGTATAGGCCGGTTGTATATTTCTGATAAAGCCTGAATCTCCACATTATTTCCATAGACCTTCAAAACAAAAGAACAAACCCCAAATTATGAAGAACCACAACAACTCAGGCTCGGGTATTCCACTTCTTCCCCAATAGTTCTCTTTACAGTTGGGTCGAAAAATTATTAATTGATGATACACAAGAAACAAAATGACTTGGTTCTTCATTATTTCAAATCATAACATTTATGAGAACATGGTTCCCTCCATGATAGAGACTCAATTTCTAAGACATAACCAATAGGCATATATATAATCCCTATGTTCTAGCAACTCTAACTTGATCTGTTTCCGAAGCTCACATTTCAAAAAAGAAATATCAGCTGAATCTCAGTGAAATGGCGATGTGATGGGTCATAGAAGACATCATGTTTTTCCTTTTTATCATTAAAGTGGGTAGGTTGTTGTGGTGGGCATGCTGACTCTCCAAACTATTAGAGTTGGGGGATTTTTTATTTTATTTTTATTTTTGGGTGATTGAATAATGAAGTAAAACCTTCTATTATGAATGCTGAGACAACTAGCAAGATTGTACCTTATCTCTTCTTTTCCTCTTGCAATAGGGAGTAAAACCTTCTGTTATGAACTGTGAGAAATGATCTCTTTCCCGTTCCTACAACAGAATTTATCTAGTATGGTTAATGAACAAAGAGAACGTCAGGAAAAGATGCCTAGGAAATAACTATTGCATGTTAACTTGATCAGTTAAAAAATTAATAAGCATGTAGTCATAACAAATATTTATGGTTATATTCTTGAGAGGAACAAGCCAAACAAATACACAGTATGCTAATTGTTTTGCTCAAAATCAATCACTAACAGTTACAAAACGATACAGCACCTAATTACCGCATATTTTGAAAGGTAGAACTGTCAAAGACTAGTAAAATAACTACTGCTCAGGAAGTAACCTAAATAAATATTAGAAGCTAGGACCAAGCTTCTTCTTTGATAGTACAAGTGAGAGTGTTCTCAGTCAAAGCTCATGAGCAAATACATTTTTTCGTTAGGCGAGATGCACTGACCACAAACACAAGCAGGGTGTACTAATGAAAATAAAGAAAATCAGAAAATTACCATATAGTCAATGCAAATCTGTCTAACCGAAGCATATAGATCTGAATCACCATATACTTGATCTGCAACAGCACGAAAAAGACAGTTCCCATCCTCTAACATTTTTCTCACTTCCAAGCCTTTCACTCGCCTTAAATCAATTACAAATTGGCGTTCTTTTTCCTGTATCAGATAAAAGAAGTGGTTATCACACTACTCTGGCACATAAACTAATATTCTTTAGCAAGTTGTAACACATAAACATCAAGACCACCAGAATAATTTAACCATGCAACGGTAAATTTTTTTTTTAATAATAATAATAATAATAATAATAATAATAATAATAAAATATAAAAAAATGAGCAAATCATTGACTACTAGATAGATGCTTGATTTTTATTTGTATAAAGGTATAATAGTAGAGCTCAAGGATGTATAAATGAAACACAATTGTTCAAAAAGCTGAACCAAATAAAACTCACTGCATCATCATAGCCCAAACCAAAGCTCGGGCTCTGCTCATCAGCACTGTTATATCCTTCACCTTCGCAATGAGACCGAGGTGAAGATGGGCGAGATTCAGTTGGCGGTGATCTGATCGATACACCAGGCAAGGCAGCAGGTCTCCTGGATGGCCCTAATCTCATTGCAACTGGGTCTGCAGATGGAGATCTCCTAAAGGTCGAGTTCACAGAGGAACGCATTGGAGGTGGTGGTGGTGGTGGTGGATATGAACTGCCAGGGATCTTCTGGATAGAGCTTACAACCATTGCATCAGTTTCCCCCTCCACCGACATCCCTACTACCCCTTTAACCAAATCTCCGGTACCTGCACTATCATCATTATGCACTATCTCATCCTCTACCAATTTTTCACCTGGCAGGTTGCTGTTCAAACCTCCCGGAGAAAGATCCTCACTTTTGTTGTCTGAAACAGCACAATGATCTGACAAATCATCCAGTACATTCTGATCTTGCACTTCTACCAAATTTTCATCCTTTACTGTTGCTTGTGACTGCGAAGAAGTGTCAGTAGCTTGTGACTGTGGAGAAGCTTGTGACTGCAGAGGAGCCAAAGAAGACAATGGACTAGGTGGTGATGTTGATGATCTGTTTTGGTTGGATGATGATGATGATGATGATGATGACGACGATGATGAACCGGAAGAACCTCGCTGCACTACAATCCGAGTCATACTTACTATCTTCACTGAGAACCCAAGGAGACACTTTTTATCCTCTTATTTTTACCCAAATTAGAGATTAACAGGTTTCAGTTTGTCACGTGTTCTGGCCTTGGGAGCAGTCACGCCAATTCCATGGGTAAGTGATTTGTTCTTCCAGCCGGCTAAGCTCTGTTCAGCACGAATCAATCTCTGCATTCCCCTGACAATTCTCATGAGACCTAGACCTCCAAACCTTTTATTCTTTACCAATAAAACCCTCTTTTAAATGAGTACTCAAATTTACCAGCGATCAAGCCCCGGATAACGAATAATCACATCCAAGACTTCAAACTGCAATTGAAACAAAAGAAATAAGCACATAAGTAAAAGTTTCTGGACATTTTAACCTCAAGAAATAGACAAGCACAACTGTCATGATTCATTTGACAAAAGAAATCAACACATAAAAACTGGATTCAGGGCATTTACTAATAATTCAAGATAAACCATTCAAGAACAAGGCAATTCCCCACCGCAATCACCAAGTGATCAAGAATTTCAATATTCAAGAATTGCCAAACACACGTAAATAAATTACACTGCGCGGCATCAATACAGTAAACCTTCAATTAATAAGAAACACCACCCAAATCCCACGAAAAAAAAGGCCATTCATACATTTTACGCATAAAATCAACTTCGAATAATAAATCCAGGAGCTGGAGATTCGCAATTTCCGGATGAAAAATCACAAAAACAAAACCTAATTATTAGACGCATGAACTGAATTAAGAAATCAAACAGCCAAAGAGTTGACCCGTTTCCGAGCTGGAGACACTCACCTGATTCAATCGATCAAACAGATAGCTGTAGCAGTGTTTCGAAGGCTGACGAGCGAGAATATGACTTCGGAGAGAGTGTGTGTAGATGTGTGTGTGAATTTATATGTATGTATAGGTGGAGAGAGAATGATAGAGAGAGAAACAGAGGGCAGTTTTGTGGAAATGAAAAAAAATAGAAGGCTGAGTTTAAAGAAGAAGAAAATAAAAGAAGAGCACGTGACTGCGGAATTTAGTTTTTCTTTTTTTTGCATTTGCATCTCTTTTTCCACGTGGCATTTCGCACATGTCCGCAGCAGCCATTTGTTACTCGTGACTTGATTTTATGTAATTTTGTTTGTTACCTCAAAAAAAAAATATGCATTTATAATATATATATGGAGATACGTAAAGTCTATTAGTATTTGTTTAAAAGGGTAATTTAATTAATAGGAGTAATTAACATGTTTCCTCAATAGTCAGGATAATTCCGAATTAGTTTATATTTCTCAAACTAACTATTGAATATGACTATAGTCATCATTCATATCTCAATTTCTTATGATTCAAATTATCAATCATTTCACAAGCCAAAATAGTTGGTGGGTCAAGTCCTAGACACTTAAGATTGAAGTGAATTGAATTACTAAATTAAAAGTAATGCCAAAATTTAAAATTGAGATAGTACTGTTTCAAAACTTTTGCAACAAAATTGAATGGTTTTAGATGAAATAGAAACTTAATTTATTTTTACTATTTTTAACAAAAAAACATCACTAGAGTCGAATGATGAGCCGAAATCTTTACATTAGAATATTGGAAAATAGGTGACAGAGAAAAGCTTTTCACATTTAACAATATTCAATACATCTCCGAATAATTACATGATTTTTCACAATCACAAATATCCGAAATTATAAAAAGAAATTAAAGTGGAAAAACAAACTAGACAAACAAGCTCCTGAAAATCAGTGGCTGCGCAGCGCCACCGCGGAAAGCACGATCAAGAAGATGAGGATTACGGCGGCGATGAACGACGCCACCACCGCGCCGCTCACACGCTGGCAGAAATCGGTGAACTGCTGGCAGATGGCTAGCCAATTGACCGTCGAGTTGCCGTTGTGCGCTAGGTACACAATCGCCGCCGCTGCTGCCGCCGCCGCCGTGGTAAACGCCGCCACCGCCTGCTTTCATTATATTAAAAAAATATTGCTAATAGGGAGGGAGTATACACAATGTAGTCTATAATTTTCTATTTCAATTTGTTTTTTCGTTGATTAACAAAATAGGAGATGAAATGTAATAATAATAATAATAATAATAATAATTATTATTATTATTATTATTATTATTATAATTAATTACCGTGTCGAAGATGAGAAGAAGAAGCTTGATTCCTGCTGCTTGAGGTCGAACAATTCCAATAATGGAGAAAGGCAATGATAGAACTAGGTAGCTACTAGCAATAGCATTTGCCACCACGAAAAACCTGCGCCAAAATAATGTTCCATTTTGTACCATTGTTTTAACATTTTATACTAAAACTATATCAACCAACGTTAAAAAATATTTACACAATGCAAAATATAAAGAGAATCTCGTACCATAAAATCATACACTAGAGTTTAGAATATTCGCGACCACTAACAACGCACTAGAGTTTAAGTCAAAGGTTTGAAAATTTCGAGACATTATCATAGCTCGATAAGGGATATTAGTCTCTAAAACCATGAACTTTGCCTAAAATTTGATATTTCCCATAAACTTTGAAATTGGTATATAATATCACAAACTTTGCATTTTGTTTGGTATTGCTCATATTCACTCAAATAAGATATATTCATCAAAATCTTATTTTATGTAGGCAACCGTGATACATTTTATGATATTTTAAATCTCTTTTTAAGTTCATAACATGTAGGATAAAAAGTCACGTTGAAAACCAAGTTCATTTAATTGTGTCAAGTATGATAAAAAAAAAGTCTCGTAAGTTAGTCAAATATAGTAATAAACATGCCGTGGGAAATACCAAACAAAATGCAAAGTTTATGATATTATATACCAATTTTAAAATTCGTGGGAAATACCAAAATTTAGGCAAAGTTTATAGTTTTAGGGATCAATTTCCCGCTCGATAAATATTCGATTTTGTACCATCGTTTTAACATGGCATACACAAAATAAATAAACCTGACTATAATTGAAAAAAACAAACACTACGCATGCAATTCGAGTTACCACCAAAATACAGGCTTTAGGAGCATAATTTATCGAGCACTAAAATTGGTCGCGGATATTAGCTGGTGCTTACCAACTAATATCCGCGACAACTCACCCATCTCCAAAAGTCAAATGTCTAAAAATTTCACGAGCAACACATAATTGCTCGTGAAGTTGTCTATTTAGCGAGCACTTTGGATTTCGGCTAAAATTAATTACTTGTAAATTAAATAACGTTTAGTGTGATTACGTGAAAGCGGGGAGATCGTCGTAGCTGGCTTGGAACTGGAAGAACTGCGTGAAGAAAGGGAGTGTTTCGTCGGTGGTGCCCATGGTGGCGGCGGCGGCGAGGGCGGCCGCCGCCGCGCATAGCCGGAGAATGAAGTCGAAAATGGAGGCGCCTCTCTTCCACGGAGCTTGCCGGAGCGGAATTGCGGATGTGTAAGCCAAGGCTTTGTGTTTGGTGGATTTGGAGATGTTGATTGCTGCTTCGCCGCTGTTTTTTGTCGAATTCATCGTGTTTTTTTTTTTTGGTGGATTTAATTAGATGGAAGAAGGGAATTGGATGATATTGCGTTAAGGAATTAGTGAAGAACTTATAGAACAATGATGTAGTGGGAATATTATTTTGGTTGAAGATGGGTTAGTTAATTAATCATTTCTATGGATTTATGATAATATGAAGAGATTAGGTTTTTTTTGTGTGTGTGGAGGAGTTGTGATTAACTTGCTCCACCTTAAATATTTTGTGAGTAATTTTTAATATGGGTTATTGATAAAAAAAATATCACGAATTATTACCGAATTCTGGAATTTCTGGTAGAACTTGATAGTATAACACATGCATGATGAAATTGAATCTTTCACTTGTTTTTAAATTGAAAGTACAGACAGTTACCAATTACTAGATTATACATTTAGGAAGTGTCTGTTTTGAGGATTGAAATATTGATATTTGGTTTCATTTAAAAGCTAATTTTGCTGGATTTATACTTCACTAAAACGGTGGATTTAAAAAAATCATAGCGATAGAAATAAAAATGCTTGCATAATCATAAATCATCTATTTTATCCATTACGAAAAGTATATTGGAAACACTCTCTCATTATGAAATTACAATATGTTATGGAAAAATTATTAAAAATAATCGTAATTTCTTGTTAATTCAAAATTTTTTTGCATACGACTTAACTCAACCACCACCAAAGTACCATAAATAGTACGTATCTGTCACCTATTCATTTAAACTATATTCCACATTTAGTTGACAAAGGTAAAAAAAAATCACAACGATGATATAGGTGTAGTCAAGTTGACTCCAAATATAATGAAATTTTAAAATGAAATCCTACCTGTGATATAGGAAGTATGAAGTGTAAAACCTCACAACTATAACATAAATATATAGAAAACAATCTTGCTCAACCATTTTTCACATCTGTACAAAACCATGCAGAAAGTGCGGTTCTCATCACCAAATTTCTCATAAATTCTTGAAATCAATGCAATCCCCTCTATAAATGTAAGTCAATAATGTTTGCAATTTCATCACAAACACTTGTTCATCATGAGATTTGTGAGTGCTTTCTTGAATCTCATTGTTGTAGTGTTTGTGATCTTGCCTAGCTAGCTTTGTTGCTTCAACAAACCCCCTTTGTCCCTTCAAATGGCCAATTTGGCATTGGCATTGGCATCACTACTTCCATCCACTGCCTTTTCATAAACCTTTGCTTCCCGGCGATGCACCGCCATCTCCGACCTACTCTCCACCACCAATTCCGGTTTACACTCCTACACCGAGTGTGCCAAATGTTCATCCGCCACTAATCCCCGTCTATAATCCACCACCATCAACGCCAACATATCATTCCCCTCCGACTCTTCCACCACCAACTCCGGTCTACACACCTACACCGAGTATACCAAAACTTCCTCCGCCTCTTCCTCCCATAGTCCCGGTCTATAATCCACCACCATCAAAGCCACCCCATCTATCTCCTCCAACTCTTCCACCAAGTGTACCAAAAACTCCGCCTCACCACCACCATCACCACCACCACCACACACCCATAACTCCATACAACCCTCCATCGACTCCACCAACCTATCACTATCCACCGCCTCTTCCACCACTAATCCCGGTATATAATCCACCACCATCAACGCCAACCTATCAATCTCCTCCAATTCTTCCACCACCTAGTCCGTTTTACATTCCTGCCTCAAGTGTTCCAGAAACTCCACCTCACCACCACCACGGCTGGCACCACCTGTTCCACCACCACCACATGCCCAAATTTCCAAGCTACAACGCTCCCTGGACTCCACCACCATCAACGCCTATTTGACATACGACTTTTCTCCAACGACACCATCTCCATGAGCTATCATCTGAACTAAGCTTGTACTAGTAGCTATAGCTTAATGAGGTTATTTTTGCATATTTATCTTTCCCTTATTTTGAAATTCAACAGAAATAGATATGGAGATTGTTGTACCCTACATCTCTCAATCACAAGAATCGCTTTGCAAACAAAATGACACATCAACACAGAACAAAAGAAACTTCAAATTTCACAAAACAAATTAACTTTCCACTTCTTGCCAACTGTATATCATCACCACTTCTTGCAAATGAACTTTCCACTTATTTTGAAATTCAACAACAGAACATCCCTCACTCACAAGAATCACTTGGCAAATAAAATAACACTATTACCACAGAACAAAAGCAAATGCAAATTTCACACAACAAATTAACTTTCCAATTATTGCAATTTGCAAGAATATCTCATCACCACACACAGTCAAGAGCCATTTGTATTACTTCAAAAACAAAAAACTAAAAGTATATCAATCAAATGGCCTCAAGGGAAAAATTCCCCGCCATTTCAGCCATTAGCACAGGGCATTTTGTAGGAGTTGAAGATTACCTAAAGAGTGACAACCTTGGCATCAAGCTTAAAGAGGGCATCAAAAAATCGAGCTTCAGCCATTTCAAATCTTCCCTATTCACCGAAATGAAAAGCCCAACCATACCTTTTTTTTGGGTGATATGGGCCTTCTCCATTTTCATACAATTTGAAAAGCCCACCAAGATAGAGTCTTGATGAAAGGAAGCCATGGCATCAAGCTTAAAGAGGGCATCAAAAATCGAGCTTCAGCCATTTCAAATCTTCCCTATTCACCGAAATGAAAAGCCCAACCATACTTTTTTTTTGGTGATATGGGCCTTCTCCATTTTCATACAATTTGAAAATTTGTGGATTGGATTTTTAAGATTTGGATTTCAGCATTAAAATAGGAAACTCAGGTTGGTTATTCTTTATTGCTTTGAAAATAGTGGATAATTTATTTTGGAATAAATAAAATATAAATACGTATTTCGAGTGAATAACATGATAAAAATAAATATTACTACTTCTTTAGACAAAGAATTTAAGTAATAAATGTTTCATAAATTAAATAGAATAATAATAAAATAATAGAGAATATTTTAGACATTTTAAAAATAAAATAAAATAAATAATTAAAGATTGCGTAAAATAAAAGGGAGTGAAAATTTTGCCGGAATTACAAAGAGTGGAGGGCTAAAGTCTTACTATCAATCAGATCAAATTTTTTCTACTATTGAATTTATTGAAATTATATAAAATTATTTTTGACCCTTTCTAGGTTGATGCTACTAAAGATTAAATTGATTGAGGTTGGAATATTGAGAAGTTCTAAAATTGTAAAAGGAAAGAAAAAAACTTAGCTGCAAAAAGTTCGAGTGGAAAACAAAAAAATGTTACAAAGACAATCGTAAAAAACTAGATATAATGTAACCTTTATCAATACTTTTTATTTTTTTGGCATGACTAGAAGAACTCTCAACTATCCAAATCTTTGAACTTTTCAAAGCACGCTATTAGGATGGAACAAATAAACAAAACTAGATAAATATAAATAATTTTGTAGTCTACTTCGTAATCTGATTGACTACAGTCTTCGTCTTAGTGTTAATGATGTCCATTTGCAAACTCCAAGGTATAGTATCACATAATGATGTACAAATTGACTAAACTAGCTAGTAAATTAAATTATTGATATATATAAAACCATCAAAATTAAAGCTTAATTATTTTTTTCTCTTTCGACTTCACATGTATCTAAAAGAGAATAAATTTGATCAGTAAGTTTGTCAAATAAATTAATACTACCATTTATAACAACTTATAATATAAGAATATTAACATAAATATACGCAACCAAGCTTTAACATGGTTAAATGTGAGCTATATATTTTTAAATGGAAAGAAAATAAAGAAAAGACCATAAGTGTCCCGATCTGGACTTGTAGTCAATCTTTGTGAAATTATGTAAGTGCCTACAAAAAAATATATTTATTTCATTTATAAAAAGATAAATTATTATTTTTTATTTACTTGAAATAGTCACAACTACTCACAACGACATTAGAAAAAACATCTTTTTCCGTAAATGAAAGTACAAGAGTGACACCCATGTGGGTATTTCAATCTTATGATTTATTTCAAAGCATGCGATTTTTAAATTATAAATTAAAATATTTTATTATAAATGAGACATTTCAACATGATTTTTAAATCTTGAAAAAGTGTACGGAGTTTCACAGAGAATATAGACTATGCTGCTATAAATATATGTACTGATATACACACGATGACACGAATACGTATACGATAAAAAATGCAACATGTTGAAGTTTGTCATATCTTATGTTTAAGAATTAGGATTTGGAATTTGTCACATCGCTTTCCATGAAAGATTTTCTGTACCATTTTGGTAGTTATGTTTCTCAAAAATCGGAATATATAAATCTTAAATTTTTGAGTAATGTAAATAATAAATTGACTATGAGGACCAAGTCATTTATAGCGACTGCTCTACGCCTATACCATAGAAAATTCATTTGCCCCATTAAATATGCAATCTTCCACAATTATTATTATTATTATTATTTTATTCTCAGTTTCAATTAAAACCAAATTAATGTTTACATATATGGAACATAAAGTCAAGCACGAGGGTTTTGCACTCTCCACGTTGCGATATTGTGTAACCTCTTGAAATGGGTGTGTATTCCTCCAATTCAAATACTACTGTATACTCTAATAGTGTTTAATCAAACCAATTTATATAATAAAATGCTCAAAAATCTATTGTGTCTATGAGAGATTCGTCTATTCTTTAATTAATTGTGCAATAAAATCCTTAATTTAGTGGATTTCAACAAATTTTTCGATATTACCTATGTCTACAAAAATTAGTAGTATAAGAATAATAGAGAGAAAATGTGCTTAAAATATTTTTAGTGAGAAATGGAACTTACCTTATTAGAAGAAAAAACTTAACACAATAGATAATAACTAGTTTTGATAGACAATGTAAAATGAAAAAAATGCTTATTTTTCGTGAACATACTGACATACTGGCAACAATATTGATGGTAACTTAAAAATAAAATTTCCTTGCATGAATTAATGTACAACGTGTATATCTTGCAACATCAACCTTATTATTCAATAAGCACTGTTCTAATTAATACAGTAAGCAGTAAAATTCAACTACACCCCACATTTTCATTAATTAGTAGTATCATGAAATAAAAATTGTTAATGCCACAAACTAGCTATACTAAAATCGCTACACGATTTCACTTCACAACTCCGGCTGAAGAGGTCTCCCCCACGCTAGTAGGGCGGCGATCGAACGCCCTCGAGCTCCCCGACACGACATAAACCCGACACAAACACATTTCGTGCCTCAACTGCAATTTCAAGTAAATAAATAAATTTAAAATCGCATTATTATAAAAATAGACACACAATAATTTTTTAAAAAAATGAATTGACCGAATTCATACCATAGGCGTTGAGCTAGTAGGATCTTCCTTAATAGCCCTATATTCATTCATTTTCCACTTAGTCTTCCTCCCCGTGGGAGCCTTCCCCTTGTAGAACACCATGCTCTTCTTCATCCCAATCACCTTATTCTCCGAAGAATAGACGTGGCTCGGGGACCCCGTTGCCTTCCAGTACCCGGAGGTGGTGGTGCGGCTCGGCCTCCCCCCGTGCACCTCCCTCTCCTGCCGCGGCATGAAGAAGAACCACTGCTCCGTGTCCCCGTGGCACAGCTCCCCGCAGTGAGCTGCCAAAATTCGAATAAAACAAATAATAAGAGAACGAATTGGCCGTGTCGCGTGTATACTGATGATGTCATTAATTGCACGTACACGGGAGTTGCCATGGGTCGAGGCGGTAGATGTCGAGGATCGGTATCACACGATGAATGTTGCTAGTCTTGTCGTCTTCGAACTCGAGCTTGTTGTGGAGGTAGAATGAGATGAGTTCTTCTTCGGTTGGGAAGAATCGAAACCCCATTGCCATTTCTTCCATGTTTCTATTTTTGTTTGGGTTTAATAGTTTAGGGTTTTGGGAGATGGGATATATAGTTATTTAAATAGGTGGGGATTAGTTGCGTGTTAAATTGGAAAATAAGGGGATAGTGAATCATGTCACGCGGTGTGGGGAGAAAATAGGGATACCTGTGTCCAATCATATTTTTATATGTAATTCTAATTTGGGGAAGATGGATTTATTATAAAATAAAATAATGAATTGGTCAACTATATAGTATACCCCACTTAAAATGGAGAAAATGGCTTAATTATAATTGAAAAATGTTAACAATCACTTTATGTATGATGATTTAGCACTCAGAGTCTCTCAGACTACCACTTTTCTTTTTTTATATAATTAAAAAGAAGAACAAAGAACCAATGAGTCGTAGCACAGTTGACAGCGCGGAGTTGTGGTAACCTTGAGGTCACGGGTTCAAATCTTGTCATCCGTTGAGAGACTTTCGGTCTTAATCCGCAAACTCAGCCGAGCAGGATTCGCCGGATTCCGCCAAAGGTGGGTTCAGTACACATGTGGTAAAAATAAATAAATACTCCAAATAAAGACGGCATAATGATTAATTATTCTAAATTCATCACAATATATATTAGATATTGGGAAGAAGAATTGCTTAAAAAAGAGGTGAGTTTGGTACAGCAGTGGTAAAAAAAAATAAAAAAAAATAAAGACAGTATAACGATTAATTATTCTAAATTCATCACAATATATATTAGATATTGGGGAGAAGAATTGCTGGAAAAAGGGAAGAGTTAGCAAGAAAACAATGGCTGCTAATTGCTAAAATAGTTTAGAGGGACTGAGGGAGTATGAGACTTATCATTTAATGGTTAGATATATTATTATCAATTTATATAAATGTATGTAAAAAATATACTAGAATAATCCGGTTCCCAACAATATTATTTCTTGTTTTCGTTGTCATCGTGACCGCATCAATATATAGCTTGTGTATAATATTAGGAAATTAGCACAGATGATATATGAGAATATCGAAGGCGACACATCTCAGGCGCGATATTAATAAGAGATTTTTAATATTTCTTCTGTCCTATGAAAAAAGTAGTATATAAAATATTTTTCATTCTGAATTATTTTATAGAAAATAACATATTTCCTAAAATACAAACAAAATCATTTTGATTTTTCTCCACTCAATTTATAAAATAACATTATATAAAATCGCATATTGAAAAGCAAATGTTTCGTATTTTATGGGATGAAGGGAGTATAATTTTCAGATAATGGGCAAAAGGTATAATAGAAGAGCAAATATATATATGTACAAAAATAATGAAGCAAAATCAAGATAGGATTTGAATTAAGCCTAAAAATATAATTGTACGACAACCCAAAATTGCTGCTGGGGATTATATCTATCGACTATCAACCAATATGGTTGGATTTATGAAGTGGGCATGATTACATTAACCTTTGTGTCAGTATATATTGCGACAAAAAATTATGTTGAAAATAACTCAGACGACTTGACTTGATCAGTAAAGTGGTGAATTTACCACTGATTTGAATAATCCTATTTTCACCACTTATATCGAATTACGCTCAAACCAAAGATTATGGCTCTTTTAATAGTAAGTAGATGCTAATAATGAGAAAGACTTTTATCACTTATATAGAAAGAATGAAAGGTCAGCCACGCACCATTCATGGAGAACTTTGTCAAGCAAAAGACTTACTATTAGACCAATATATATCTCAAGTCTTCAAAAAAGATACTCTCTCTCTGTTTCACTTTCAGTTAGATGTTTTTTTGTTACAAAAGTGATCTTTAGTAAATTAAGTCAGACAAGAGAAATAAAGTTAGAGAAATTAAAAGTGATGATTTTTGTAAAAAAAAAAAAAGAAAAAAGAAATGACAATCACTTGACAAGGGATTGAGAACATCTGCAGGTTCTAAGAACACGGTTTTATTCTACTCTCTCCGTTCTATTCAAGATGTCCATATTCTGGAGTGACATGAAATTTTAGGAGTTATTAGGTGGAGTAAGTAGAGATAAAAAAGTAGTTGAATATTTGAATGAGGAGAGCGTGATTTATTTCCAAATATTGAAAAGTGAATATCTTGAATGAGATAAACTAAAAAGTAAATATGAAAATCTTGAGTGGGACAGGAGGGAGTACTAAAATTGTACTCTATTTGTTCCAAGTTATTTGAGGTGTTTCATTTTGGCATGAGATTTAAGAAATTGACATTTAAAAGTCGAGTGTAGATAGAATAATGTAAGAGAGAAATATTTTAGCGAAAATAGAAATGACTTTAGTAATAACGAAAAGCTTAAAATGGAATATGAGTTGAGTAAGTTAGAAAATAGAAAGTATATATATGTCAGGTATGGTTTTCTTAGACTAATGACAATGTGATAAATCTGTCTAATAGATAAACTACTATCAAACAAAGGCCAAGACAGCACATGTGAAGTATGGTTTTCTTACTATTTAATGAGAAAAATAGCAGGAATGCTGACCTGGCAAATTTGCTACCTTAGGTATTTTCAGGTCAGGGCAAAACTATAGGTCTCATCAATAGCAAAACAACTTATCCTTTTCCCTCATCAAAGAGGGAAATAAACAAAGGTAAAATAGCAAAAGTCCGCAAGAAAGCAATCAAAGCATCGAGGCCTAACCAATTCGGCAAACTTCACAATGATATAACTACCAACAAGTCCGCAACCGCAACTAGTCCAAAAAGGTGGCATCCGCTACTTTATCTTGGATTAAATTAGTCATAGAGGGGTGGGATGGGATTGGATGGATAATCACGAGACATGGTGCAATCTTAGCACGTTGGAGACGGGCCGAACTGGTCGAAAGTGGTTTACTGATATCACTAACTTCGTAAGGTAAATCAAGACAGGTCTATAATTCTGGTACCCTAACCTAATTAAGCATCAATGAGCTGGCATGTCCCTACAGAGTTTACTTATCAGCCAACAAGAGACACTTCTCCTAATTTTATGGAGAAAAAAGGTGTTATGACCACAACAATGGCAGGCAGCTGCATGATTATAGTAACACCCAAAGCCTTACAACAATACAAACTGTTTCAAAGCATGGTACAAGACATAAATGTATCAAAAAGTGAACGACTTTGAATTTTCTTTACCAAGTGAGACATTTCTACGCAATAATCAGTACAAAAATAAGCATGTTTGAATATCAGTGAAAAGCTGACACCGACATATCCAACTAGATACATGAACTGGGTGGGTGCCCTTACAAGAAAGGGCACCCACAGCTTGCAAATCATTAATCCCACCAGCATAAAAGTCAGAATTATATTTATTCTATGCATGTCTATGGAAACCAAAGGTCCACCCACAACTTGCAAATCATAAATCCCATCAGTATAAAAGTCAGCATTATATTTATTCCATGAATGTCAACGGACGCCAAACTGGACGATTCCAGAGAATCAGGAGATATATATATCTCCGACACCATCAGTATTATCACTTTAAATTAGACAGATAATCAAGAGAGTGGAATGCTTAAAACCTTTGCAAGCCTAGGCAATGTTTGGCCAATCTCAGGAGTAATCAGCTTCTCCTACAGACACAGAACAGGCCAAATTTATGCCAACTTGCCAAGATCAGAAGCTTAAAGAATCAGGACACATGAATGATAAATCTAACTTTTAGCAAAATTAAGCTGAAAATATATGAGTAAGTTTAGAAATCGTTACCAAATGATTGATAAATAAGGATGGAGTTTCATCTTCTCGGATGAGAATTCACATATTTAAGTAACAAAAGCTTTAGCACATGATCCGAAGGGTAAAGAGAAGTAGTGTAAAAACTTATCCACAAAAATAACAGTTCTCTTACGTAGCCGGAACAGCAGCAGCATCGTTGGCTACCTTATCTACGGAATCCTCTCTACCGAGCAGATAATCATCGTATATAACTGGCATTCGTATTCGTTCATGAACAGATGCACTTTTCTGTCTGGCTTCGTGCTGGCTTTGATCATGACGTGCAAGCTCCAAATTATCAGATGGATTACCCTCTTTCTGACTGCCAGCGAGAGGCGCGGTTGTGGAGGGAGTTTCACTGTGTTGCACAGCTGGTTCTTGCTTCTGCTGCTTGAATCGTGTCTGCAATGTTGTAAACAGAGAATAATTGAACAGGTTGATTCTAGCAAAACACGAACAGTTGCACCAAAAAGACGTATGAAGGTGACATGATGGCTATGATGTGACTATGAGACTGAAGCAAACCTAGGAAAACTGTCATCAAAGCAAAAATGCATGAACATACCTCAAACTCTCTTCCTTGTCACATTATCTCTCTGTAAGCATTCGGATCACGTGCTTTGATTATATTCCATAATGCACCACCACCTCTCCGGAATCGGCTGCCATCTGAGGTCTTCTGACCTCCACAAGCTTGGACCACATCAACCTATAAGTTCGTGTTACACGTTAATTGTCATAAGAGCTAATCTGAATAAAAATGAAACTCACACGTCTTGCTAAAAATGAAAATAAAACATAAGGTGAAGAGATTGACAAATCTCATCCAAATAGGATACTGTGGAAATTTTCACCAAGTGCATTGCATCAGAAATTTCTAAGATTTTCAAATTATGAAATTTGCAGACATAAAACATAAACATGATCCTGACAATTAGGCATTCTGCATTACTACTATTCCCAACATCATCAAACACAAACCAACATGCATCATCCAAATAGTGATGATATTTGAAGAAATCATATGTACCATCATCTCCCTCTTGAAAATTTGAAGCACTTCACTGGATTCACATACCATATAATGATTAAATAGAAGGAAAAATCACATTGCTATAAGAAATCCACAAGTGAAAAAATCATTGAGGGGTCTACCTATTTCTTCCAACTTGTATACTGAAATCCTTGGATGAGGGACTGGAGGTGCAAATCCCTCATGTTACATACTCCTTACAAAATCCAATACAACCTCAACATCAATAACTTGCCTACTGAACTAGTACTTCAGAATGACCTAACAGAACATGAATGACTTTTTAAAATGTTCCAAGGCAAACACACGCTGCATATATGCAAATCTATAGTAAAACTCAGAACTTCCCATTACTTATGCAATAACATAAGTAACAATTAGTAATATTAAACAGATGTCATTTCACAGGTATTGAAGTAGCAAGAGGTTGAACAGCTATCTCTACCGAGAATGTAATGTATATAACAACTTGAAAGGCAGTTTACCTCTTTGATAAGATTGCTCAAAGCTGCCACTCCAAGACAACCAACAGCAGTATACATAAGAATATAAGATACGATTTTGGCTCTCGCAAACGCTTGCATGCATCAAGAACAAACCTAAAGAAGGTGTCATAAATAGAAGCAGTTCACCAAACATGTGAAAATGTTTAGCTAATACACGTCAACGAAAAACTAGATGTTTTTATAAAACCAACTGTAGAAAGTGTGATCTGATGTATCAAGTAATTAGATAAAATGACTAGGGAACATGACTCAGAAAATATACAAGACCTGTTAATATTAGTTACATTTGGACCTGCACTGCCACCTCTCTTGTGCTTGTTTTTCTTTTTCTTCTTCTTCTGTTTTGAACTCTGCCTGTTAAATTCTTGATTTTCTTGAATATCATGAACATTAGAACTTTCTCCTGCTCTAGTCCCTTGAATCGCTCTAGTCCCTTGAATCGGTTCAATGAACTCACCCTTTTCTACAACAACCATTTCAACATCTTGGCCATCTTCAAGAATTTCCTCATCAAAAAGTGTGTCAAGCAAGCTCTCTTGTACTTCCATGTAACTACTGCAGTTCACGTCCAGGTCAAATAAACTCGTCAAGCAAACAAAAGCATGACTTACACTAAACGAGAAGTAACTTATCATTGGAACCTTGGTTCAATAGAATAAATGAAGAAAGAATAGTTTGGGAAACAGCATAACCAGTAAAAACCTCTAGTATTGCCAACATCAATAAGTTCAGCTCATACAAGGAAAACATTGCTATCCAAAGTCTAACCTGAAACCATTCCACAGTAAAAAGTTATAATGTTCCAAAACTCAATCAGCTTTAATCCACATACTACAGCTTAATAAGTTCTTCCCCAATACCTATTGAATAATTTCCAAGAGCCATAATGCACCACCAATCAAGATGAAAAGCAACATGACAAAATCAGCTGTATAGACAATTGACTCACTTGTGATCAATAAATCTGAACACATCCTCAAATTACACCAACTGAAACCAGAACTGCTCATGCTAGATGCTGAAAAACATGTAAAATCTGAAAATTATATGTAGCATCTCAAAGAAGGAAACACATGCAAATGTATTTCTTCAGCATTATTTCCGCGAAAGTAAACTGCTATCCTTCAATCATCAAGCTTCTGATAAACGTAAATTACTAACAGAAATACAATGAAAAATCCTGGAAATAAACACTTAATCTTCAGCTACGCAAAAATACCTCGAAACCTCCTTCTCCTTCTCCTTCTCCTAGATAAATTATTTGCGGGAGTTTTTCCTCTATAATTTGAAAAATTGGGTGTTTGATCATGCAAAATTCGAAGCAGAACTGAATACCTATCTGTGAAGGGAAATACAAATTTGCTAACCGCGGTCCATAACTTATTAGGCCGAATATACAAAAGCCCAATAAAGATTAATTGGGTCAAAATCACGAGGCCCATTACTATTAACGTGCCTTATTTAGCTTGTAAATTTTAATAATTATTCATATATGAATTTTCGTTAAATTTTATATGATTTATGTAAAAGATTGAATGGTATACAAGATTAATTTTGTGATAGAGTAAATTAAGGTTCATAATCCAAAATGAATCACGCGTTGCATTATCCAAGATTAAGTAATAGGCAGACTCGTCATCGAATCGAACATGCCCAGTTGCCCACACAAGATAATTATAGTATTGCTTTCAATGATAGGATAATGTGTGATAAAAAAAAACAAATTTGAAAGTACAAAGAATTTGGTAATAATCAAATGGAAATCTGAAGAGTGAAAAATTATGAAGCCGGTAAGCAAGCGTCTAGCTCTTGTTGACTGCGCGGCAGGAGCGCCTGATCTGGCCCTGTGTGCCGGTGAGGACTTGAACGCCGCCCAATTTGATCATGGCTTGGCCGAATTTCTCGTTGAAGTTGAACCCGCTAGCAATGGCTTCGACGCTTGTTTTTGAAAGTGGATCAAGGGCCAAGTCTTGATCGATCTGCAGAATCCCTCTCTTCTTCACTATTTGCTTGTAGTAGGAGTTGTCAACAACCATTGAGCTCAAGGGGTTCTGGTCGAGGTTCACTTCGTTGTCGACCTTAGCATTCTGAGGGCACCGTGTCCTCAGTGCCGTCAGAAGCGCCGCCTCCATGTTTGGGTCGGGCTTCTGTGTGCCTCGGAAGTTGTAGAGGCGGTCCTGGATGAGGGAGCAGTGAGTAACACCAACGGTGTGACCTCCTGCATTCGTTGGCGGCAAAATACTTATTTTAAAGCGAAAAAGTTATTTACATTCGAATGAATTGCTGACAGTTGACAAGTCAAATCATGCATAACATATCTAGTTAGTCGTCACGTGTCAAGAAAATTTAAAAAATCACATACAATGCTAATTTGTTTGTAGTGATTTAAATTTTCTTGGTCACGTGGATACGACCAGAGATGTAGTACAATAGTATTGTAGTAATATAGTATGATCGTACTTAAAGTGTACGAGTGTAAATAGATTAGAGTATTTGTGTAAATACCAAGAAGATAGATCATATCTGTGGCATTGAGTCCTTTCTTTGCAAATGCTTTGATGGAATCGGAGACTGACACTGAGGGAGATGGGAGATCCACATTCTTGAGTAGGGATATCGTCCCGTCCCTCCTTCCCGTCTCGACGATGTATCGTCCTCCTCCACTCTACACATTTATAACGTCATCCAATATATTAATAATATGTGAAAAATCAAACATAAAAATGTTACAAAAAATTCGTACCAGGGCAACCGCATCTCGTGTTGCCATGACGATGATGTCAGCACACGAGACGACGCCGCGGCATACGGCCTCGACCACAGCTTTTGCCGCGTCGATGAGTTCGTAGCCTCGGACACTCCGATTGGGGATTGCCGCTTTCTCAGTAGTATTTCCCCCATCCAATAAAAGTGAAGCATCGCATCCCTTGAAATGTTATGACATACTACTATAAGTCTAATCATACATACATGCATGTGTGTATTTTATTCTACGATATTGTCACATTGTTTTGGGTAATTGAAGTGCATTTTCATTATTATTATCATAAACGATACGTCGACAAATGTTACATAGAAATGAAAATAACGAACAAACAACTCACATTGACAAAGCAGTCGTGAAACTGCAGGCGTAGAAGCCCGGCCGCAATGGTTTTATCTTTATAGTCATACCAGGCTTTCACGACGCCGCCAACGATGGCCTCGACGTCGGCCGAGGCGCACTTCCCTTTGTAGAACCCCACTTGAAGAGGGGGCGTGGCGCCTCGACTCTGGCCGCACAAGGCGGCCGAGACTATGGCTGCTATTACAATCAAGCTTAAGCTCGGGCTCGACATTTTTTTAATTAAAAAATGTGTACTTAATAATATTTATTTAGGTAATATTAGAAGGATTAGTCGATATTTGGATTTGGCATTTGTGAAATATTTATAAGAGTGACAATTTTGTGAATTGCTTGCACGTTGGAAGGGATGTTCTCTATTCAAACGTGCAGCCCAGTAATTTCGAAATTTTAAGTCTGGATGTTCACGAAACCTACTCTAATTACATTGAATTTGGTATGTGAATTTAATATTATTTAAATTGTGAATGGGTGTAGAAATACACATTAATTATTATTTAGTCCATACTTTTTTTGACGGTTTTATGAATATATAAAGAACTCAATTTGTATTGATTAATTTTGTTGGGTGGTCAACGAAGAAACTCAAGTAATCACCACCAAGAGAGGAGTTTAGAATTTAATTAGTATATTTTGACAATCACTACACTAATTAATCAGCTATGATGATTAAGCAAGACAAATATTTGGACTAAATGGTTTGTTTATTAGGTGAGGATTAAGATTACTTTTAAATTGATTTTTTGTGGAGTAGTACTTTGTTTGCTCTTACAGTGGCTAAATTATTTACAGTTAAACAATAAAGAGTAGTTTCTTTAACGAGTTAATTAACATTAATATAATAATCAAATCGCTTGAAATGGTCTTATAAAAGGATATACTACTATCATTCATGTCGTGCTTAGTCCTTATTTCACTAAACAAAATAATTAAAAAGTCAAGCGTTCAAATGCAAAATATTATTGATTTAGCAAAAATATTGGGCAAATTTCCAGAAAAATCATGATTTTTTAATATTTTAGTTCTTCTCGCAATTTTAAAAGTCGGTCATAAAATTATGAATTTGAACAATTTTATAAAAAATTTCCACCGGTGTCTAATTTGGATGAAATTATATTTAATATGGCATGAGATAAATTCTACAATGAGACCACTGACCACCCATAAATTTTGTCATTTTTCTCATTAAAATGCACTGTAGGAAACATTAAGAACAACATTTAATTTCATAGTTTTTACCACAAATTTAAAATGATAGGACAAACCAAAATTAGTTATTTTGCTAATTTCATTGTCTCATCAAATATTAAATATTTATTTTTAGCATTAAATTTTATATAGTGTTGTTTTTTTAGTTAGATAAGAGAAAAAGTAATATTGTTTTCATTTTTTGAAATATGTTATTTTTAGTTTAAAATACGAAAAAACGTTTCATTTTTAACATTATAGATAAATTAATATAATATAGTAAGTCTCTTCCACATATATTCTTTGTTTATGCACCTTACTATATTTATGTGTTATTTTAACAATTACACAATTTAGTCCTCTCAATTTCTATCTATCAAAATCAACTTTTTGCCATGTGTATCATGAATTGAAATCCCATAGGCAACACAGCCATATTAGTTGGCAAATAATTTCCATCACTATCTTGATATTCATGAAATGGAACTAAATATATCTAGATATTTAGTTAAATAAATGCTTCAAATTGAAATGTAATACTAGTATGAACTCTATTACTACATCAGCTTGATGCCCGCCAAATGTCCCTAAGATCAGTGGAATCAAGCAAAAGGGTATCACGAAAATGATGAAATTCTCACAAAAAAGTTAGAGCAAAATACCTGTGCATTCATATGATTAGTTAGGTGCCTTATCTTGTGATGGAATAGATGCACACCACCTGTTTGTAAAAAGTCCTAGGTGAATTCTCCATCCACTTGGTAGATGAATGGCCTCACAATTTCAGCCTCACTGAAGCAATTATCTAAAAGAAAAAAAGGTTTTATTCCTCTATCTCTTGTCCCATGGATTATATATGCATCATTAGATTTTGTCTCAGATTTTGAAAATGATTTTGATCAATAACAATTGGAACTTTTCATTACACTTTCATGTCTTATTTTCATTCCCATAATTTTCCAAAGATTCTGTGCTGGACCTAATCATAGGATCTGGTCCACTCCAATTACTCTATTTCAACTCTTTTGCAAAATTTCTAACAGGTATAATCTCTTTTGTTAGTTCATAATCATACAATACGAAGTATCTCAAATCTGAATTTGAATTACAATCTAGTTCTACTTCACTTTATTTTATCACTACATGTCACGTCATGTACGACTAAAATTCAAACTAGTACAATCTTCATTTTGGAGCATCGAATCGATGTTAAATTACAATTATTTTTAAAAAGAAAATATTCAATTCGATGTGAAATTACAATTCTACTTTACTTAAAAAGTAGAAAAACACTCATATTCACTTCCAGAGTGTAAGACCATCCACAACGGGACTCGCCGGCGTCTCGCGTCTCGTCTCAGCGAGACGAGACCCCGGCGAGACGCGTTGCAGCCTCCATCTCGTCCCGTCTCGTCGCGCGTCTCGTCGCGCGACTCGTCTCGCCGAGCCAGGAGACGAGCTGGCTCGCCACGCGCCTCGGCGACGTGGCGCAGCCCGGCGTCGTGCGTGACGCCCACTCGCCGGCCCGCGAGTGGGCGTCGTCACGTGCTGACGCAATAAATATTTTTTTTTAAAAAAAAATCGAATTTAAATAAAAAAAAAAATTTTGTAACGGTATTATTACCGTTTTTTTGTTTTTTTTTTTATATTTTTTTTGTTTTTTATTAAATTTTTTACTCTATAAATACTCCTAAACCCATCCTCATTTACACACAACTACACATCTATTCTTCATATCATCTAAATTTTCTCTCAAATTTTCGCTGAAATTTTCATAACCCAACTCAAGATGTCCGGCGACGGCGAGGGCAACTATGGCGGCTCCGGCTCCGGCGGGTGGGATCTCAACTCATTCGGCGATTGGGAGAACATGATCAACACATTGGGCGGTGGAGGTTCGTCAACGCCGGGGACCCAGGGTTCGGCGACGCCGGGGGGGTACCAACCACCCAATTTTGACCTTGATGCATATGTTCGTCCCAACGTCCCGCGGTTTTCGCAGGGATTATCCCAGATCCGGGAGGATTTTCCAGTTGATCCCACGCCGGGAGTAGGCCGAGGCGGTGGAGGTGGCCGAGGCGGTGGAGGTGGCCGAGGCAGTGTACAACCCCAGACGGGCGAGGACGAGGAGGAAGAAGAGGAAGAGGATCTTGGCCGACATCCGTACAACAACCTCGAAACGATGGCGGTGTACAACGCCTGGATCACGGTCTCGTACGATCCCATCGTCGGGAATCAACAAACCCGGAAGTGTTTCTGGGAAAAGGTTGTCGAGGTCTACCACCAAATAAAGCCGAACCGCTCCCGCAAGCGCACAGTTAAAATGATCCGCTGTCACTTTGACCGAGTCGACCGACAGGTCAAAAAATTCTGCGGCATCTACTCGGCGGAAGAGGCGCGCTACCAAAGCGGCGCCACGGCCACCGACATTTTGACGTCCGCTTTGCGCGCCTACTACCAGGACGAGGGACATCAATTCAGATTTGTTGATGTTTGGCGCGCCGTCAAGGACGAGGAACGATGGGCCGGCGGTTTCCGCTCCAGCTCGGGCTCAAACTCGAAGCGCACGAAGCATACGGCGAGTGGCCAATACTCGTCTAGTGCTGGTGCGTCTGGTGGTGACACTGCTGAAGGCATCAGCCAACATGATGTTGAATCCCAGGAGTTTGCGGGTACGGTCGGCGATGCAGGAGGATCCGCGAGTACGCGTCGTCGGCCGCAAGGGACGAAGGCGGCGAAAGCGGCTAGAGCAAGGAAGGGCCGAGGCGAATCAAGCCAGCCGGCCTCAGGATCGGGCTCGCGAGGAGGCTCGGACACACTTATGGTGGCGTACATGACCGCCACAATGGCGGACACTTCCCGCTTCTCGCACTCCCAATACGCGGCCTGGTGGAACGGAATTGTGCATATGGCAGCACAACTTGGCCTTCCGACTCCCCCTCAACCTCGACCGCCTCCGGAGGATGATTAGCCCTTCCGATTAATTTTTTTTTATTTTGTGTGTTTTTTTATTTTGTGTGTTTTTTTATTTTGTGTGTTTTTTTTATTTTGTGTGTTTTTTTATTTTGTGTGTTTTTTAATTTTGTTTTAATTTTAATAAAGTGTGTTTGTTTAAATTGAATTGGGTTTTAAAAAAAATTATAAATTAAATTGAATGAATAGTAATTAAGAGACGGTATAGAGACGGTTAAGAGACGGAGCGTTGCAGCCTCCGTCTCTTAGTTAAGAGATGGAGGAAAAAAGGACAGTGGGGCCCTCAAATAGTGCTCAAATAGTAGTTAAGAGACGGTTTAAGAGACGGTATAGAGACAGCGTTGTGGATGGCCTAAACCATTTCAACCAAATTTTAACTTATGTTGTGAAACTACAATTCGTCTTGATCGTCAACGACCTCCGCCTCGAGCTCGTCCTCTTCTCCGACAGCCTCGTCCTCGTCGTCAGACTGCACGAACCGCAGCTGGAGGCGGCCGTCTTCGCGGCATGCATGCAAGAATTCCTGCGTGGGAATCCGAATCTCTTTGAGAATAAACCTCCCATCCTCCCTATACGACTTGAACCACACCCACGGCTTCCCGCTCCTCCCGATGCACGAGATCGGCGGCGGAAACGCCGCCCTACTCGCCCTAGCCGACTCTCCCCGTTGTTTCTCCAAATCCCTTGCCACGCTCCTCTCCCCATCCCTGTGCTCCCGCACCTCTCTACAACAGAATTCCCCGTGCTTCGAAGTCTCCTCCACATCGTCGAAGCTCTCGAACCCTAGCCCCTCCGTGCACAGGGAGAGGCTGTCGGAGGAGAAGCTCTGATTGTGCTTCCCCCGACCAGAGGGAGGGTAGTAACCGCCCCTCCCTCTCTTGATATCTCCAACCGATGAAGACGAAGAATGAGTTTCCTTGAAATGCAATTCACCGAATAACTCAGTGTTGGACTTCAAGCCTTTGATGTGTTTCCACGGCGAAAGGGCTTCTAGAAAGTTCTGAGATTCCGGCAATGGCTTCTCGAAGATTTGCTCTATGCCGCCGCAGGCTGCCATGTCAAGAGCTATACATACATACAAAAGTATCTATCAGTGTGTGAAAAAAGAAGAGTGAAATGTGCACAAGAAGAGCATGAGATTATTGGTGAAAAAGTGGAAGAAAAATGGGAAGTATTTATTGAGGAAGCTAAATAGGATGGGTGGCTATTAGATTTAGAGCCTTTTTTTCTGATTTTTTTGGTGGTCACAACTTATAAAATTCCTCATTGCCCACCTTATCTTTCTCCTTTTCATTATAATAGGCTCGTCTTTCTAGACGTTACATCTGATGAAATATACGCATAGCCCCTCCATATTCAAGAATGGGTTCGATTTCGTAAGATGTTACATCTGATGAAATACTCGCGTAGCCAAGCGATAATTCAAGAATTCGTTCGATTTCTTGCAATTTCCTAATCACATGAGGCTATTCATGTTAGTAGATTGTGATTGGCAGAGGAAGATAAGCCCAGCACACCATTATCACCTAATGATGTTGCTGTAAATTTACCAAGTTTGGCATGTTTTGAACTTGTAAGGAACTGATATTTTTGGAGGGGGTCAGTTTCAGGTTGAGGTGACCTTAAACTGCATCAGAATCTACACAAGATTTTCATGTTCTGCAATGAAAAAACATTAGGAATATTCGAAATTGATCCTTCTTGATTGTTCCATATATTTTTGGAAAATGATGGCTCAATTTTATGTAAAGTAGTCTTTAAAGCTATGAGATTGACAGCAACAACAGACTGTAATGTCCAGCCCTAGTGGCTTTGGTGCAATCACGGATTGTCGGACCACAATCCAAGCGAAATACGAGATTTTCGACACAGGCTTAAACGGCCCTTTGCCTTGTAGTGAAGAAAGACACATCTCAGTTGCAGTTAAACTGTTCTTTTTTTTTTCTCTCTAACAATAGATACAAACTTGGATGAAGTGAAACTCAAAGGACAGAATAGTAAATAGATACACACACAAACACACAAACACAGTGTGGGGAATTGAGAATCTAAGTGACGAAAGGTTATAAGAAACCATGGACCTTCTTTCGTTCAACGCCACGCTTCACATCGCTCTGTTATTGAATTTATTCGGCTGAGGTTGCTGACGCCCTTGCTCAGGTGGCTGGCTTTAGTGGCTGCAGCGTCCGCGGCTTCGTTCCTTGATCCGGATCTTGTCTGGTTAGAGTTGCTCGGTTGGCTTGTTTTGCTCGTCTTCTTCTCCTCGAGCTGATTCTCAGCTATGTTCGGTGCAGCTCTTGCTTTGTGTTCTTGAGCAGCGGGAGTTCCACAAGACTCGCTTCCATCGGATTGCTCAATGGGCGTTGAGTGGCTGAAATAGTCCTCATCGGATGTGTTTTCGACCTGGCTGGATCGCGGGCCGTGCCTTGAATGTGGATCCTCTGCGACAAAGGTCTGCTTAGCCTCTTCGTGTGATTCAGCAGGGTTTTTGTGGCGGACCTGCGAGCAGGCCTGATGGCCGTTGTCGTCAGAAGGGTTCGTGCGGGGCGTGGAGGCCCGCTGGACGACACAGTCGCCTCTTTCTCGTAGAGTCTTCTCTATCAGAGTCTTGAGGAAGTTCATAACTTGCACCGCGTACATCAATGCCGTCAATGGATCGGCCATCTGCTCGAGAAAATTCAAAGAACGTTAGAATGATGGGAGAGTCTTGCGTCAGTCTGTTTGACAACCTCGCGCGTCTAAGAAGAAAATCAGCACGAAGTCATCACCTGAGTCATGTTGGGAGCAAACACCATGGCGATATTGCGTGAGTTCATCTTGTTCCGGTGTTCCTCTAGGACGACATCGGCCATTAGGTTGATCGCCCAGTCCAACAGTGCAGCTTCAGTCGGGGGTAGAAGCCCGACTAGTTCATCGCAAGCCTCTTCCGACTGGCATTGCATCACTTGCTCATGAGAAAGAGAATCCAATACCCCTCGGGGGAGCTCCCGGAACCAAGCCTACACAGATCAGACGAAATATGTTAACACACGAGCCAGAACACAACATTCATTCTACAACACGACACTTCCAACACGAAGCACAGTGCCTTGTGAAAGATCATACTGCTCTAATCCAATCAGCAAGACGAAAAAACAAAATCTATCAAGAGGCACCATGTTAAGGTAAAGTTAGTTTACCTTGATCAGGCCAGCTAAACAGTGCACGTCGATGCCTTCGGGGATAACTCCTCGATTCAATTGGTCCCGAACATACTCTTCTTGGCTGTTTCCTGCAGTTATTCTGAAAATTCCTTCAGCCTGCACATGTGTTCGTAGAATAAGAAAGGTCGGTCGTATGCATAATATGTATGGGGTCGTTCAATGCACCACGCATAAACACCAACTGAAACGCAACGACAAACCTGCAAGCCGCCTTGGGAATACATATTCCTCTGCAAAAGAAGGAGGATAGTCGGAATGCTGTTGCCTCGCGGATCATAAGAGAGCTGCATGGATTCGGTAGAAACTCCGAAAACAGTGGCACTATCCACGGATTTTTTCCCAAACAAGAAAGTTCATTAAGTGTAGATTTCCACACAAGCATAGTTTAAAGTAGGAACTAAGAGAAAGTGAAATGGCAATTCGACTAGAATCCATAGACCGAGTTCTTTTTTCCGAGCAAGTGCTAATCCGCTAGTCCTCTTAAATGCAGGAATGCAACAAAAGGCGATAGAAATAATGACAAGAAGCTGAAATAAGCAACGCACGTTGAGATCATAAAGTCCTGGATTTAACTTCTATACAAAGCTCAAATCGCTGCCATTTTACTTCAAATCTATTTCACTACAAATTCCATGTAACTCTAAAATATCTAAGCTAATTGTATGCACATTTAATGAGCTGCATTATGAGGATTTGTTCATACTAATAAATGTATCTTTTCCAACTACATTTAACCATACTTATTGAGACGGTGACAACAGATTGCCTTAAAATAGTAAGAAGCAAGACCAACCTCCCAGACTCATTAGGTAGATTAGAAATAAATCATAAATGAGATCTAATTGCGTCAAAGTGCAGTCATAACAGATCACATCAATAAATTCAAGACTAGTAGAGCACTAAACAACGATACAACGATACATCGATCAATTAAGGATATCAATCGAACTTCATGAAACCACCACAACTCAGAACCTTATCCAAACTCGATGCCTAGAAGAATGCAATTTTCTCCTTTCCATCAATATCATCAAAGAGCACAAGTTTTGTACTTCTATAATATCATATCAACAAAGCAACCTTCTTAATAAACATTACATGACAAACCAGATATGAAGAACTTAAAGGACCTCATCATCATGTACAAACAAAATATGCAAGATAAGAAGCGATTATCATGTGTTGAACACAAACATAGCAGGAAAAAAATCCACACTGTCGGATTCATGAAAACGGTGAACACTACATATTAGCATCATAGAGAAATAGAACCAAACATCAAGATTGAACCTAAGAGACAATTATCACACATTTGACACAAACATAACTGAAAAATCAACATAACTCAGCACCCAGACATCAAGAAAAGAAAAGAAAAGATCATCACACACCTACTTAAAAACTGCAAATATACACATTACTTAAGAAAAGGATGAACTCCATCATTTCATTTAGTACCAAAATACCAATATAAAAAAAGATCATGACACATCACTCAAAAACTGCAAAAATACACATTACTCAGATTCAAGAACACCAAGAACCCTATTATACCACATTGGCAGAGCCCAAACATCAAGATAAGATAATATTACCACACACCTACTCAAAAACTGCAAAAATACACATTATTCAGATTCAAGAACACCAATAACCCTGTCATATCACATTGCTAAAGCCCAAACCTCATAATAAGAAACAAGCATCACTGGTCTAAATTTTCACATTTTTGGGATTCAAGAAAACGAAGAATGTACCTAGCACTAGGAGCCCTCCTCGGAACCTCAGGCTCGAACTCAACAGGCAAGCCCAAGAACCCATCAAACCTATCAAATGTGACATGGTTAACATGCTGCACATCGGTGGGCCAGCCTATCTCCATAACCCCACCACCACCACCGCTAGAGAAAGTGTCTCTATCCGCTTTGCAAGCCATCCGAAACCTCTTCCTAAAGAGGGTCAGCAGAAGTGCTAGAAGCGACAACTGATCTCTCCTATCTTTCTCTCTCTCCTCCCTTACCCTAATTTCATCCTCCTCTCTATCTAACTCGGTCTGGTGAAACAACGTGGCATTGTGGGTGGGAGTGGATATTGAAGTGGGGGAGGAGGAAGAGGGGGAGTGGAGCACCTCTGTCATTGCAACAAGAGTTGAATAGATCAACCAAAGCCGGGATCTTTCCGAAATCCCACTTTTTTAATTCAAGAATTCGGTTCTTGGGGAATCTATTTACGAGTGGTGGGATTGAATTGAGGAAAGATTTGGTCTTTGGTGGGAATTTGTGGGGGAATATATTTGTATTTTTTGAGGTTAGTGGAGTTGGATTGAAGGAATGGTAAAGAAAAAAGGAAGAAGACGTGGTAATCATGAACTGATTTATTTATTCAACTGGCCTTTTTTGGTTAACTGTATTTTGATATTTCTGCAGATGGTTCTTGGCTGTCAATTAGTGCATTCAAGAGGAAAAGGTAAGGAGAGGGAAATCGGATTTGTGTCATCACCGGGATTGGGGGGTGTATCAAGTATGTATTGTTGGATGCTAGTTGGAGGTATCTCATATCGAAGCACATACAATTTTATGGTCTTTAATAAATTTGGGTTGAATTTTTTAAATAACTGGATTTTTTATTTACATTAAGAAATTACTCCATGATTTTCTTTGCGCAAGTGATTTTGGAATCGAAAATACTAGTCACATTTATTTTTTTGCACTTGTTTTATTATAAAAATGACAATAAATAGTTAAGATGGAAAAATAGTAAAGTAAAAGAGAAAATAATGTAGAAAATAGTATTTTTATAAAATGAATGAAAAAAATAAATGCAACTCCTAATACAGGAGGACGGAAGTAGTATGAGTCAAAAGAGAATGTAATTGGATAGGAAAATCTAGAGGTGTCTTAAAATAAATACTATTGAATATTTGATATTATCTTATCCGACTCTATATGACTATATCCATAAAAGTTAGACGAGGAGGTTGGATCAAGTATATAGGGCATGTTAGTAAAATAGTAAGTATCAGGTATAATTGACCAGGTAACAGGTATACACTTGAAAAGGTTTCATTTGAAAAGAACACACTCGCGTAAAAAACAATCAAACACATGCACAATAACATCTCACATATTACTTGCCACTTGTCTAGCGGCATCGACTGATCATTGGTCTCATGCCACACCATCTTTGCCTATGTCTCACCCTGTGTGTCCGACCATGTACGTCGGTAGTCTCATCCTATCACGCACCTGCAAAAGCAGAGATCGCGAGTAGTTGTTGACCAATGAATGTCTCTACTCGGTTTCGTTACGTGAGTCCCCATTGTCCATCACACAACCACATCATCCAAGTCTCCGTTTTTAAACCATTGTATTAATATTAATATTGGGTGTACGAGGTGTGATCAAATACAAACTCATATCTATAATACAAACTACAAACTTTAATCATGCACACTTCTTGGAATTAATCAACGGTTAGCAATGGGATTGATATATCGATGTCAACACCTAATACAATTTCTGTCACTGGGGGTGTATTTGGAACTCGGTTCTTTCGTTAGTTACTTCATCCCTCATTTCACTCCAACATTGCCATAATATTGACAACAATATTATGTAACGACTTATTGACGTGAATGGTCAAAGATGAGTCCCTAATTTATCTCCAATCTACCAAACTATCATTATTTTAATTTTTGAAAATAGATTTCATTCAACCCGAAGCATCTCTCTCATTCAGCCATAAAATATAAGCAGTTTCTGAGAATCAACATTTCGATATCGACGTTTATGAGGAATCAACATTTCGATATCAACGTCGTTCTCCCGTGGAAATTGATCTCATAAACCCTAAACCCTAAACGTCCACACTTGTGTTGAAATGGAGATATCTGACTAAGCTCAAGGTATTTTTCATGCTAATTTGAACTAGTGGTATATCATAATGTTGAAACCAATGACGATTATGTTGGATGTTTCTGCGTTAGTTAATGAATGAGGTTGAGTAGTAGGCTATATATCGAATTGGTCGGTGTTGTTAGGATATATTTGGTGACTTTTTTTGGTGAAGAATTGGTTGTATATTCTATACGTTTTGATGCTTGTTTCGATGCTTTTTACATAATAATGATATGTTACGATATTATGGGGAATTGGTTGAATATTCTATACTTTACATAATAATGATATGTTACGATATTCTGAGGAATTGCTAGAATATATTTGGTGACTTTTTTTTTGGTGAAGAATTGGTTGAATATCCTCTACTTTTTTATGATTATTTGTTGTGTGTAACATATCAGCACGTCAGTGTTGACATGGTATTTGACAAGAATGATATGCTGGTATTTAGTGTAGATAATGTTCTACTTTGGCAGTCTTACCGGATGTAGACAAGAGTGTATGTGTTGCCGTTCACATTTGTAAGAAATCTGTATAAAAGGAGATTAAGATGACAACACCTTATTTGTGTGTTATATTCAGTTCTTCCGGTGTCATTTCATGATGATATTCTGCCCCGGCAGTCTTTCCCGTATAATTACTTGATGAGTTTCTTCGGTGACATTTATTTATTGTGTGTACCGATGCAGTTATCCCAGATTGCAGACCCGAGCTGAAACCTTACGTTGGTCAGGTCTTTGAAACATTAGCCGAAGGAATTTCCTTTTATGAAGCATATGCCAACGACTGCCGATTTGATACTCGTAGATTCGGACACAAATACTCAAATGGTGTCAAAACATGGTTGACTATTGTATGCAGCAGACAAGGTGAAAAGTGGGATGTCGACGAAGAGGGTAGTTCTACCAAACGTAGACGCCGTTCTAGCAGATGTCATTGCAATGCCAAACTTACGTTGAAGTATTCAACCGATTCCAGCAGTCCTCGCTATGTTGTCAGCAACTTTGTAGACCTACACAATCACGGGATGGTAGATAAAAAGCATGTCCGATACATGAAATCCAACCGTAACCTTGGGGATATCCATTATAAATTCATGCAGGACTGCACAAAGGCCAACATTGGACCTACAATGACTTTCAATTTACTGAATGAGTTCTTGGGTGGCTATGATTCTGTTGGTTGCACCGTTACTGACATACGAAATGGCAAGCGCGACATATTGGAGAGGAAAGACGAAAAGTTGGAATGAAGGGAAAGAAGAGATAGGAGACATGAATAATGGGCGGAGGTTGAAGAGACGCGATTATCTGGATTGCATAATCTCAACGAAATTAATGATTTTGACTGATTAATTTATTCTCTAAATTACCCTTTGTTGACAGATTTGTATGAAATGTCAACATTAAACTATTCGTTGATTAATTGTACTAGGTGGGTAAGATTAAAGTTTGTATAGTTTTTATTATAGGGTGTTTGTAGATTATCATGCATAATATATCATTTATGAGATCATAGCTGAATTGGTAAATTAATGTTATGTGTTGAATGCAATTCAAGTATAAACCCTCAATTTTAAAAGAAAATATGTGTAGGTGTTGTGCATATATTAGTCAAGTTTTAGTGTCATAAAAAAGGAGCAAAACCGACTCAACCCGATTAAATGAACCAGCTAATTTAATGATTCATATTGTTGATTGATTGTGGGGTTAGTGATATGAATAAAAATAAGAGAACTTTGAAACTTGTTTTAGTGCAACTCTATTGAAATATCAATATTTTGTGTTAAAAAACTCGGACCTAATGTTGGGTTATTAAAAAAACACAAAATCGAACTAAATGTCAAGCTGTTCTAACCAAATACTGATACTAGTGTATGTCAACGAATTATTACATGCATGGACCAACGATTAAAGACTAGTGGATTGATTTGTGAAGAAACGAAGTCAAGAGAATTATGAGCCTCATTTTCGAATATTGCAAGACATGTAGGCTAAGCAATTTTGTTTTGATTTAATCATTTCGTTGTTATTAATTTTATTTCCCTTTACTAAATCAGTGTTTCCTTTTAAATTTATTTTCTTTTACCAAATTAGCGTTTCCTTTCAAATTTATTTTCTTTTAATTCTAGAACTAATGCCTATAAAAGGTTTATATCTCTTGGCATCAATCACTAAATATAGAACTCCTACCTCGTTTCCAAGCAGATCTGTCTTGAAGCATGAATACAAGAATGATGATCATAAAATAATTATTTTAATAGACGATAAGGATTTTGAAGACTATGGTTGAATAATTTATCATTACTTTTTTCTTGCCATGTAGTAATTTTTTGAAATTTTCTCGAATCATATAGTGAATTTTATGTTTTACATCTGACCCATAAGTAATTTTTTTCCATTAGTGATTCGTAGAAAACTATCCACCGACCCATAAGTTTAAATAAATATTCAACTTACCAATTCAACATTAAAGTTAATTGCAATGAATAATCCAAGAGACGATCTCGACATAATTTTTTTCTTTTAGGGCGTGTTTGATCTTAAATATTGGACGCATGGATATATATATGTTTGAAAAATTACATCCCTCTCCCTAGATAATACAGTTATCTCCTTCCATGTTATTTTCTTGACGTTATATTGTAAGAGGTTAAAGTAGTAAAATAGTCGATACGAGAGATATTATGTAAATCTTTCTGTTCTTTTGACTTTTGAAGAATTAACGATTGAAAGCCTAAACCTCTGTTCTCTCTATCGCCGCCACCCCTTCACCGCGCACGGCGGCTCATTGGCCGTTGTTCACAGCAGCACGATTCGTACGTATATTATTCGCTCTCGTACTTTGCCGATTCAATTTACGTATTCCTTTTTTCTCTCGATGAGTTTGCTGATTGTCGTTGGAATTTGACTAGTGCAATGCTTGTGGATTTTGATTTCTCCAAGTGCCGCAGTGGATTATGAATGCTGATAATTTTACATTATTCCGAAAATTGAATTAGTTCTCGTTTGTAATTTTTTCTCGATGTGTTTGCTGATTGTCGTTGGAATTTGACTAGTGCAATGCTTGTGGATTTCGATTTCTCCATTTGCCGTAGTGGATTACGAATGGTGATAATTAAACATTTATTCCGAAAATTGAATTAGCTGCCGTTTGTAATTTTCTCTCGATTAGTTCGCTGTATTGTATGTCGTTGGAATTTGACTAGTGCAATGCTTGTGGATTTTGATTCCTCCATTTGCCGTAGTGGATCATGAATGCTGATAATTTAACATTTATTCCAAAATTTGAATTAGTTCCCGTCTGTAATTATCTTATCAGGAGCTGTAGTGTGAGTTTTGAAGGTTTATCATCATGGCCGGTAAAGATGCCCCGGGTTCTAATAAATCAAGTACCTCTGGCGCCAGTGAGTACTGTGAAATTATGTTACGAATTTTCATTGCTAATCTGTTTAAATGCGGTTTGGATTGGCTTTGTTCTGAGGTTGTGAGTGATTTTTGCAGAGGGTAAGAAGAAGGAAGTGAAGAAAGAGACTGGATTGGGGCTTTCTCATAAGAAGGATGAGAACTTCGGGGAATGGTACTCTGAGGTACGAGTATGGCGACATTTTAATTTAGTATATTTGTGTTTACCTGCTTGGGGTTTTGGATGTTTATTCAAGTATGAAATACCAAATGTTTGGTTCTTTTGCATATGCGAAATAGTTTTATGGAGACGGAGGGTAATTTTCGTGGCAGAGATTGAATGTTTTATTTGATTATTTGTGTTATGTTAGTTGTGCACAAGTGTCTAGTATTATGGGGTTTCTTAAACATATGATTTGGTCATTCGTATTCATGTCACCGATTATAAATTTGGATGCTAAAGTGAACTCAATTTTTGTTGCTTTGAGTTGTTTGCAGGTTGTGGTGAATGGGGAAATGATTGAATACTATGACATATCAGGCTGCTACATTCTGCGGCCATGGGCAATGTCAATTTGGGAGATTATGCACGTAAGGTTTACCTGAACCTTAAAATCATTAGTTATGTTGGTATTTCGAATGATGGAGTTCATTAATTACCCTAGCCGACTTGATATTCATTAATATTTGTCATGTTCAACATGACATGGCATCCTGTGTCTAATTTTCTCTCTATTATAACTCTGCAGAACTTCTTTGATGCTGAAATTAAGAAAATGAACATTAAGAACTGCTACTTCCCTCTCTTTGTCTCAGAGACTGTCCTACAGAAGGAGAAGGACCATATAGAGGGGTTTGCTCCCGAGGTAAGATTACTTTGCTTTTGGTTCATCTTCATCATGACCTGGACCTTTTTTCTTGTATATGTGGGTATGTCGGAAAGGCATGTACTGTCCAGTTCAATGAACTATTTTGGCCCATTACCAGTTACTGACAGACTGTTCATTCCTGGTTTGGTACTAACTACTAAGCTTAGTTGTTTGCGGCTTGTGCATGAGTTATTTGTCCAGTGGTCTCACCTTTTTGGTTCTAACTATTTGTTTAATTGTGTGCAGGTTGCATGGGTTACTAAGTCAGGAGAGACTAAGCTAGATGTGGAGATTGCTATCCGTCCAACTAGTGAAACAGTCATGTACCCATATTTCTCCAAGTGGATTAGGGGGCACCGTGACTTACCTCTGAGACTTAACCAGTGGTGCAATGTTGTCAGATGGGAATTCAGCAATCCTACACCATTTATAAGGTACTTACTGTACATTTTATAAAAGACTAATTTTTCACTTCATTGATGGTGTGGTGGTATGCTATTTCTTCAATGCTCCCTTGCTCACATTGCGGATTCTGACCTGTTTCCTGGAGGCTTAAATTAAATGTTAGATAATGTTTATTTTTTATGAATCCTCACAGCTCATACAGTGTGATGGACACAATGAGAACAACATGATTTCGTTGAAAGCTGTTTTTTATCAGAATATTTATGATAGCTTGTAATTATGCAGGAGTCGTGAATTTCTCTGGCAAGAAGGACATACTGCTTTTGCAACAAAGGAGGAAGCAGATACTGAGGTAATTTATGGTGTTATAGGTGCTTAGTATTGAATGTTTAATAAATGCAACAGTTACACCTTTAAGAAGTCCTCAAAAATAGTGTACAAGAGCCAGGGACCATAGGAATTTATATTTTTGGAAGTGTGAGATTGATGCCTTACTTGTATATTATCTCAGGCATAATGTTTCAATAGGTTGTGGAAATACTTTTCTCGTGTCACGTGAGAGATGTGCTGTTTGTATACACCACAGAGCAATTGCCTGGCAATTTGGCCGACTTCACTTCATGGATCAATGAAGAAACGCTACTTGTGTACAAACAGCACATCTCTCATGTGACACGAGAAAGGTTTTATATTTCTCTTTTACTCAGTTTGTCTTCAATGTATCATGTCTATTGGGCGATGAGATTTGGGTTCTTTTCATGATGTAGCTCTTCTCTGGTTGTCTATTGTTCAGGTCCTTGACATTTTGGAGCTGTATAGACGCATCTATGAAGAGTTCTTGGCTGTTCCAGTTATTAAGGGCAAGAAAAGTGAGCATGAGAAGTTTGCTGGTGGACTCTATACAACTACTGTTGAGGTCATTATATTAATTTTATTGGATATTACTCACATAATATTCCGTTTCAAATTATCCTTATAAGAGATTTCCCTATTGTTATCTGAGTGGTGGCTTTCCTTCATGACAGGCATTTGTCCCAAATACTGGTCGCGGTGTGCAAGGGGCAACTTCACACTGTCTGGGTCAAAACTTTGCAAAAATGTTTGAGATTAATTTTGAGAATGAGAAAGGAGAAAGGGCTATGGTTTGGCAGAATTCCTGGGCTTACACTACGAGAACGGTAAATGATCTGATGCTTTGTAGTTTTCTTATAATAGCAAGGGCTACACATTCTGCACGTATCTCCTTCTATATAGCTTATATGGAATTTGAGGCTGAAACTGTGATTATGTGATTTTCTTAGATATTAATGTTTGGAGATAGATATTAGAATACCACATTGGATTGTAAATTAAATGGGTAAAATAGTACCTGATGTGTAAAATAGTAAGAGTTTGACAATGAAATCTTAGATGGAGGAAAAATTCGTTTTGAGTTTCTACGCTTTGTATTCCTACTCTGATTTCTTTGCATATTCAAAGATTTATACTGCATACTCGATTTGAGTTTTCATTGCCAGATTGCTCTTTTCCCTTATACCTGTTTCTTTGTGATAAATTTTTTGGCACAGATAGGGGTGATGATAATGGTTCACGGGGATGATAAAGGCTTGGTGCTGCCTCCTAAAGTAGCATCTCTCCAAGTAATCGTAGTCCCCGTGCCCTACAAGGATGCAGACACTCAGGGGATATTTGATGCATGCGCATCCACAGTAAAATCCTTGAATGAAGCAGGATTTCGTGCCGAGGCGGATTGTAGAGATAATTATTCACCTGGATGGAAATATTCTCATTGGGAAATGAAAGGCGTTCCTCTAAGAATCGAAATAGGACCAAAGGACTTAGCAAACAAAACGGTATGAATAGGCCTCGTTTGCTTGTATTGCTGCTTTATCCCAAGCTGCTAGCCTCGTAATTGCATGCTTAAGTATAAGCCAGAAGCCATTTTTTCTGTTGACTGCCGTGTGTGATCCACTTTCATTTGTTCACTCTGGATTTCTCATCTTGCCAGGTCCGTGCTGTCCGACGAGATAATTCATCTAAGAGTGATATTCCCATGGCTGATTTGACTGAGGAAGTTAAAGTGATGCTCGATAATATCCAACGAAGTCTCTTTGATGCTGCCAAGCAAAAACGTGATACCTGCATCCAAACTGTCTATAACTGGGAAGAGTTCACAGAGGCACTTTCCCAGAAGAAGATGATTCTGGCCCCATGGTGCGATGAGGAGGTATGCTGCTATACTTTCAACGCCCCATAACAAGTAGTACTTCTTTTAGATGACTTGTGTTTAACTGTTTATCCTCCCTCGCCTCAGGAGGAGGAGAAGAACGTGAAGGCGAAAACGAAGGGAGAAATGGGTGCGGCCAAGTCTCTATGTTCTCCATTCGAACAGCCTGAACTCCCTGAAGGTACTATCACATGATTCGTGTGATTACTCTCATTCATAGTTGACACATTCAAACCCGATTCCTGTAATATCGTATTATTCTTGTGCAGGTACGTTGTGCTTCACATCTGGAAAGCCTGCTAAAAAGTGGACCTACTGGGGAAGAAGTTACTGATTCCATCTACCAGCTTCAAACAGGCTGTTTTTTTGTGATTTTGGAACACCATCGAATCTAACTTTCAGTTTGTGGTTTTATTTTCCGGATATTTTACTGAAAAAGATGTGTTTGATAAAACTTTTGTTCATTGTATGGATTAAGATACTTAATCATCTTTGGTGACATTTTTAACCATTTGAATGTTCTCACTGTTATTTTGATATCTTCTCATTCATCTATCATGATTTTGAACTATTTCTGTACCTCTGAATTTGTCTATACTGAATCAAGTGGGTATATTATGCAATATGATCTCATCAATTTATATTTCAGAAAGATATTCGTATAATTTTGATTATATTAAAATATGATAAATATTTGATTAAAAATATTTTCGTAAAATAATTTCAGATGAAATTGACAAAAAAAATAACATGTTAGGTATGTTTTCACATTTATTATAAGCTTGAACACTTGGGGATAAATTTTTAACACGATGAGATAAAGTTAAATATTTTCAAAAATATCAAATATAAAATCGAATATTCCATTTAACTATAATAATAAATATAATTGAGAACGGCTTTCCTAAATTGAGGAGTATATATTATTATAGATGGCGGGAAAATAAAATCCTGAAACAATTGCAATTCGCGGACTCAGCATCGCCCACCGCTGAGAAAATCAAAGCGCTGTCGTTTCGAGAGAGTGAGAGAGAGACAGATGGCGGAAGAGAAGAATGATACCGAGACGACGGAGAATGTGGTTTCGGAAGCGGAGGCGCTGCCGAAGGCTATCGTGCGCCGGGTGGTGAAGGACAAGCTTTCCCAGCTCTCCACCGGCTCCGAGATTACCGTTCTCCGCGACTCGTTCCTCGCCTTCTCTGAGAGCACACGCATCTTCATCCACTACCTCTCCGCCACGTAAGCCTCCGTCTCTCTCTGTCTCTCTCCGCAACACGTGTGACTTTTTTATTACTCCTATGCATCTGATGTTTCTGTATTGTGTATGACCTCTACTGTTAGCGGTATTTTTATTTGTTTTTGACCCAAGATCAATAGCAAATTGGTTGGGCATGTGATTTGTTTATCTGTTATTGAATTTTGGTTTCTGGATTTGCTTGATTCGTGGAGTATGTCAGCTTATTGCCACAATTTGGTAAAGTGTCTACCGTTTTCTAGGGTTTTATCTATGAATTGGTCTTTTTCAGATTGAGGTTCAACTTTTGGTTATCTGTTTAAAAATTTTAGATTTACAAACCAAAATAATCAATCAATTCCAGTGATATTTAGTTGGATGTTGAATTTGGGAACTGGGTGAAAACAAGAATAAAGTGGTTTGAGGAAACTGCATCATTACTTCTAAAAAGTGGAGTTGGAGCTCTTAAGCTTCTAACTTTTGTGAGTAGTCATTCAACATAATCTGTGGATTATTGCTGAGCCACAGCACATATTAGTCTCTTATTGTCTTGTCTAATTTAATTACTATTGAATATCAAGTCCAACCTTCCTTCTCATGAAATAATGTTGCAATGACAGGGAACCCCTTTTGTTACTACATTAGTTTATTTTCCTTTTTCTAGACTATTGTTTGTTGGTTGTCTGTTTCCTCTTGTACTTAGATTCAAGTAAAATTACTCTTCTTTGTTTGTTATCGTGGTTCTGAATTCTATTGCCAAATCAACTGGTCTATGTCATATGACTTATTGTGCATGATCTCCTGGTATCTACAGTGCAAATGACATATGTAAGGAGTCAAAAAGAAATATGATCAATGCAGAAGATGTATTCAAGGCCCTGGAAGAGATAGACTTTCCAGAGTTCATTGGGCCTCTGCGGGATTCTCTTGAAGGTAAGCACATACGTAAGAGTTTAATTGCCTTTTGTTTCCTCTTCTGAATTTCCTTGAGCACTTTCTCCCGTTTATAGTACTTCCACTTCCTATTCATGCAAAGCATTGGGAATGTGTCTATTTTCTTCTCCACTGTACAAGGTGGACAATTGAATAGTTGGGGTTAAAATTAATCGAGTCTCTCTCACAGATGATTGCATGTTATTAACTGGTAGACATGATCAGCTAAATCTATGTAGAAACACTGTACATAACTTACCTACCTAATCACACTGTTTACTCATTGAACTTGTTCAAATAGTATATCTTATTCTCATCAAAGCAAACAATTAGATAATTGCTACAAATCTCCTGGACAAATTCCTCATGTCTCATGTTTTAACTGTTCCCCAACAACATAAAATTTTGTGACAATCCTCAGGAGATATTATAATAGGCTGGTTTTGCACTATGTTGTTTGTGCCTTTGTGGGCATTTATGCCCATGATACTCCCTTTCCTCGATGTATATTAGTATTTCAATCATATAGTTTGACAAGGGTTTTTCATCAGGAGATATTGCAGCTGACATTTATTTTCTTTATCCATGAGATCTTAAACACTACTTGTATTGTTGAGTTGAAACAATTTCACTTTCTTCTGATAGTCGCCTGAGCTTCTGTGCATAGTTAAAACATTCTTAGAGCTTGCTAAAAAGCCACTTGATTAAGATGCATTTGATGTTCAATGGCCGGCCTATATCTCATCCTTAACCCTAAATTCAAATCCAGAACGCTGTGTCATAGATCGTAACAGTCATTTGCTTTCTCTTGTCCTTATCCTTATATTCAAATCCAGACCAAAATATTGCACATACACTTGAAATTGTGGATTGCATTATCAATTTTTCTTCCTGTCACGATTTAGTTTATACTCCATTTGCTACTCATCACCTATGTCACCATATCTTGTGGCAGAGTTTAGACGACAGAATGCCGGGAAAAAGCAGTCTAAGGCAAAAGAAACAAACATGAATGCAAAACGGAAAGAGCCGCCCCCAGCTGAACCCAGTGAAGGTCGAAACAAACGACATGCGGTTGAAAACGGGGACGAAGATAACTCAGACTGAGGCAGGATTTTTGCTCACCTCTACCACAAGCAAGATTAGCATAGTGTTGCTGATCCTGTTTTATATTTCCAGTATCATTCTTTGTTGAGGAAGTATTTAAATCACTACACACTGCTTTGCCATCTTGCTATTTATTTTCAGATTTGTGTATGTATATGCGTATGTTGCTGGTAGAGAGAGGTGAGCAACATACAGTTTATAACCTTTTCAGCTATAGAAATTAATTTAAGATTATGTGACTGAGTGCTGGAACTTGGAATAGTGTTTTGTAGTAACTAAAAGTCAAACTATAAATAAAATAAGGGAAAAAAATCATAAGGTCGACCATCTATATTACCTAAAATCTATACTACTTAAAAGTGAAAATTTTTGTTAAAAGTGACCGCTGGTTGAATTTACTGTAGTACACTTTTGGGCGGGAAACATGGAATTTGTTGTGCAATTATTATTGTTTTATTTTGGTATTTTACTGATGGTCCAGATTCTGTTTAACTATTACAAATAATACACTACTAAGGTTATCCGCAACGTTGTCTCTTATCTGTCTCTTAACCGTCTCATTTCTTAATTATTCATGGGTCTCACTGTACTTTTCACTCAATCTCTTAACTAAAAGGCAGAACTTGCAACCCTCTATCTCTTATCCGTCTCTTAATCATCTCTTAACTTAGTATTCATTCGATTTCACTTTATTATTTTTTTTCCAACAAATTCAATTAATAAAAAACACACTTCATTAAATAAAATAAAAATACAACTTAAAATCCTAAAAAAAATTAATTCGTGGCAAAATAAATAAATAAAAAACATAATTTAAAATATAATTTTATAGAATAATCTGAAATCATAATTGATAACTCTGACCTATAATCATTGGGAGTAGGCATTGGTTTACATGTGTGCAGTGCATGCTCAGCTTTCCTCCCCCTATAATCACCCTGCTCACTCAATTTATGAATACTCAACGAAATTCTCTTCACAACTTACAACTTACTCCAATTCATAGTCATCAGTTCGGTTTCTGGGTAGTACTATTGTCTACTTTCCATTCTTATTTTTTATAGAGAGCAATGCATAGTTTTACTATGATTATATCTTCATGAACATAGCAAAACTATTGTTTTTGTTCTTATAATTTCATCTGTATATTAATTGGTGTTTGGTTTTCTGGTTCAGATGTGGGATGATTGTAAAGGTGAGCAACAATTTCAGTGAATCTTGTAACCTATATATATTCACTGTTTGATTTTCATGAGACGCTATCCTACATTCATATTTCAATCCATTTTCAGGGTTTGACAGAGAAATTGAAGGAGAAAGACAAGCAAGCATTACACGGGATCGGATCAGCGACGCTAACGTACGAGACATTCATGTGCATGATCATCCCTTTCCTCGTCGCGGATTAGTATCTCCATCTTTCCATTATTATCTTCATTTTGTTTTGCTTTGCTTAGTTTTTTCTAGAGCTTTGTACTTGTATAACAAGGAGCAAAGCTAATGGATTGTTTTACTTGCAAATAAATCAAAAAATCTCAACATAATGCAGGTAAATCTCAATAAAAATGTGTTGATATTTTCGTGTACTTGTGTTGATATTTGTTATACACTATGTTGATATAAAAAAATACGAAAATTATGATATGATAATAGAATGACGATCTTACCCTTTTGTTGATATTTTGTCTACTATTTATTGAAATTCGTAAGATTTAATCTCATCCACTCATTTTGAAATCTAATGGTAGAGATTTGGTCTTGATTTTGGATTATGATGCTATAAGCAATAAAAGAGGGCCTATCAAAACATATATATGAGTTATAATCAATTTAGTATGCATATATTCAATTCTTCTGTATAGTGTAGTAGTGACAAGAATCTCATGAGCTCGAATTTTTCACCTGCAATAAACGAAAAATTCAGAAAGTGTAAATAAAAGCAAAAAAATAACCGGTTAATTCGGTTAGGCCACCAAATTGAATTCGGTTCGGTTTGGTTTTTGAAATAATTAGGTATTAGTGTATGACAGACATATCAGGATCCGAGTCGGGGTCAAGACGAAAAGGAAAGCATCCAAAGTGACATATTCCATTTGAAGAAAAGTATATGGAGATAAAAACAAGAAATGCAACATCAGGAAATGTGATTGACGACTCTTTCTTGATGCAACACCAACACCAAATAGACTTTTGTGGTGAAAGATACAATACAAACCCCTTTCACAATACTAATCTCCATTTTTGAATACCGCAAACACTAATATTATCTTATCATATCACTTATGTCAGCAAAATTTTTCATCTTGGTTCATAATATTTTGGACACACAAGTCAAAAACACAAACCTCAGAAATCATCCTCCTTGTTCGAACTCGTAGGGCACTCGATAGGCCCGTTCTTGCTATAGGAAACGAAGAACTAATGCAACGGGAATGAGCATCGAGTTTGAGAAACGCATCCCCTGCAACTGCAAGCATGAAACATGTCATCCACAGCATTAAACAGAATAAGTACTACACAACATAAGCATACATGTACTAACATTTCTCTTTGAAGACGAATACTCCATACGAGGAGGAGGAATATAGCCTTGCAGTCCAACATTGTACACGGGAGTGCCATCCGGGTAAAACAACCCGTAGTTTCGTTCAGAGACAGGGCCGGTCTTCAAATCCTCGTTAAACAGCGCAAAAACATAGATGTCGAGTGGCACTGATGGCCTAGCCGGGGTGCCTTGGTTCTGCTGTACCCGTTTGAGCAAGTTGCTGTTATACAACCTAGCGTTCTCCGGGGTGGCCCCCACCTCGTCTACGTCCCCCTTAGACGGCCATCCTGTCTCTGAGACCTTGACTTGTATATCAGTGTGCCCCATTGCTTTGATGGCTGCATAAACAGCATCAATCTGTGCAAACAACATGTTGTCATAGTGCAGGTTGGTGGTGGCGTCTATCGTTCCCGGGCTGGGCTGGAAAAGCGCGTAGCTAAGTGAGATCTCAGCCGGGGTGGCCTTGTAAGCAAAGAAGGGATATGCATTTATGAGGAAGGGTGAGTGAGTCTGTGTGTGGAAGTTTAAATAGCTTTGGATGTACTCTGCAAGGTCCGGCCTAAATGCGCCTGCAGAGGGCGGGAACGAGCTGCTCAGGATCGCGAACGAGTGGGCTGTGGTCACGGATATTTCCTTGTTTAGGCCGAGATTCGTGACAGCAGCATTCACTGACTGCATAGCTGGGAGGAGGTATGGGATGAGGTGCTGCGTGTCGTTGCCTGTGAGGACTTCGTTGCCAACGGTGATGCACGTGATTTTTGTGTGGGGCGTGTAGGGCTTCACGTGTTGCTCGATCCAGGCCTGGGCTTGGGATGGGTGGGACATCTTTTGGAGGAGCTCGTTGCCTAGCCCGATCACAAACTCTACTTGTGTGTTGGCGAATGCTGAGAGCACGTTTGGGTCCGCGTCATAGAGCTTGACTCGGGTTATGTTGAGGGAGCTCAGGAGGTAGGCCACGCGTGATGGGGCTGGGAGGTCGTTGGCGATCTGGCCGTAGTTGATTCCCACTCCGAGTCCTCGGATGCAAATGAATGAAGCTAAAATACACACACCTATTAAGTATACTGATCTTGATGACAGGAAACAAAAACTGTCAACTTTGCAACATTTTTTGGTAAAGTTAGCAAATAGAATAATGATTCTAACACACACACACAGAGACACTAATAAGCATACTGATCTTGATGAGAGGAAAATGAAAGGCAAAGACAAGTTTTCAGGGTAAATTTAGCAAATTGAATGAATCTAAGAGATGGGGAGTAGTATATACTAATATTGATGACATGAAAAGAAACATGAAGAAAAACTGTCCACTTTTCCTCGATTTGGTTGCTTAATTTAGCAATTAGTTATCATCAATCACCTCGACAATGAATCACAGATACTTTCACAAAACATAAATTCTATGAATTCTGTGTGCAAATATGAATCTGCTGTCACATTGAAATAGTTCTTTTTATTGATTTATAATTTTGAAAAATGAAAATCGACACTACTTGCTGCCTGATCAAGCAAAGCTCACTCCATCAAACATGACAGAATCACTTCAAATATTAAAACCCAAGAATTCACTTCCTCTTTTCTTTATGCTTTGATCATCAATGGCAACAACAATAAAAATAAATAAAATTTAACATGCAAACTGAAACACTCAAGTATTCAACAAACTAGGAATGAAAATCCCATCTTTTTCTTGAAATTGTAATGAAAAAAGAATGTTTATATATAAAAAAGCTACTAATAAATAAGATAAAGAACCTGAAAATCCTAGGAGGAGGAGGAGAAGAACCCTGCAAAGGGTGGCCATAGCCATATGCCAACTCTCTGAGAATTCCTACCACACCACACTGCTCTGTTGTTTGATGTCTGAATATATAGATATAAATGCACATAATAATTTAGAAACAATATCAAAAATAAAAGAATGAAATTATATTCCACACAGCTGAGATCAGTAGGAGACAAGTATGTGAAAGTGAAGTTTGTACACAATTTTCTTGCAAATTGAAATGAAAGCTGCATAGTTGCCATGGATGTTTTTGAACATATTTTACAGTTGTTTATTTCCAAGTAGGAAAACTGGACTCATCTGCTTCTGTAATGAAATCTGATTCGCATTTTCTTTTTTGCAACTTTTTGAAAGTTTTAATCATGATTGAATGATGAGATAAATTTCATCACTTGTTAAAAACAGAGCAATAGTTTCAAGATTTTATTTACTTCTCTTTAAAAAAATCTTCTTAGAATTTGCGGTTAGTAACTAGCAAGTACTAGCAAATTAGCAACACTAAATTTCTGTTCACATTATTATTGAAAAATAGTAGTATTACTGTTTAGGTATATATGCATATAATTCACTTTCATGAATTCAGATTATATCAACTATTGATAGTCAAGATTCCCAATTTATCATTTGTTGTATGGATGGCTAGAGAGAATATTTTAGTGATTGACAAGATTAATTATGTGCATAATTTGGCAAAGATATGATACTACAAGTTATACAACTCAATTACGACATGGCTCTTGATTATTGGGCCTAAATTTGGCCCACAATGAAACTCAATATTAAGCCCAAGTTATTTAAATAAAATATTTAATTAACTATATTTGAGAATTTGCCATTTGTCTACTACTATAGCTTTAATCCTATAAATAGTGTATTTCTCTTTCTTTATAACTCCTATTTATTTTAAAATTATTATCAAACATTAAGTTTTAAGATTTGTTACACTTTTGTAACTTGCTAAGAAAATTGTGAGATACTCTTGCACCAATAGGAAATAAGTGACTCCAGTCTCCAAATTACACCAACTCTTGAATTTTTTACACCAACTTCTTTGATTTTTGGATTCAACACAATCGACTGTCGTCATTTTATTTTGAGTAAAATCAGAATTTGACTAGATATGATTAATAAAGCACAATAACACTCCCTCCTCTATTTCCAACATTAACATAGGACACAACAAAAAAAACAACAGTACAAGATTTTGCTAACTGAAATTGATCAGCAAAGCACGGTTACACATATTCAACCCTACAGCCAGAAAACATAGTTTCTTCTTTTTTATGTCTTGATTAAAAAAAGAGGTGGTAATTCTCAGTACAGATCACCCTCCTTGTGTGTGTGGATCACACAGTCTGAAGTCGGGTAGGAAACGCAGGTCAGCAGGTAGCCATCCTGCATCTGTTGGTCATCGAGAAACGAGCCATCGGACTGGTCGACAACCCCCGACACTTTTTTCCCAGCACAGGTGGAGCATGCTCCAGCCCTGCATGAGTATGGGAGTTCGACTCCGGCTGCCTCAGCGGAGTCGAGGATGTAGCAATCGTCGGGTGCCTCAAACTCGGTTTCAGCACCGTCTGGTCCGACCAGTTTCACCTTGTACACGGCCATGGCGGTGGCTTTGAAATCAGACTTTGCCTTCAAGCCAAAGATTCTTGAGGTGCTCTTTACTGAGCCCAAAGAGGATGGGATCTTCATGGAGGCGCTTGTGGTGGTTTGGCATCGAGGCACACTTCCAAAGAGAGAAACGGCGGGAAGTGTTGCAGTAGACATGTTAAATGTTCTCCTGCAAAATACACGATTTCAGCTCGCTGATGACGAGTGACATTGAAGCTATAGGGAGAACAAACGCATCTAGGCCAGTAAGGCAGTCTTGCAACATATTAATTGTGTCAAGATAAGAGAAAGTTATCATGTGTGCAACTAACTACACCATACAAATATCAAATGCCTATAGCATATTGCAAATTTATGCAATCTCCTGCAAAAGACACTTTCAGCTAGTTGATGACAAGTGAAATCGAAGCTAAACTCAAATAGCATCCTACCATACAACACTTCTACTTGCTTGGCAAACCAAATACACAAGAAAAATCCTGCATTTGTACAACTTGAAATTTATTTTATACCAATGGCAAAGACTAAAGGGTTTCAAAAACAGATGAAATCTTCAGACTTCTAAATCAATTGACAAAAATTCACCCAACCAAATATCCAATTCTTCACAACATTTCCTAAATAGCCTCTAGCTACACATTCATCAGTAAATCAGGCATTAAGGCGACAAAAACTGATTCATAATCTGAGAAAACAAACCTCAATTTCGCATATAGAGAGCACAATCAATCAACCATTGAAATCTATACACATGCAGATGCTAAACATATTTTAATCAAAATCAGGTGAATCTACCAACAATCAATAATCAGTCACAAAAAAAGGTCGCCTTCCACAACCAAACATCGCAATCCGTGAACAACAGAGAGATAAAAAAACACAAACATCACATAAAAAAACGTGAATCTAATTCAGCAACCAAACAAAATAAACACAAATCCTCAATAACAAATAAAAACAACGAAACCTCACAGAGTTTTAAGATCCAGCCCCGATCCATACAAAAAACACAAAGTAACACAATTGTTTATGAAAATTAATAGCTCGAGGCGGAAATAACGATGCATAAACATAAGAACGAAAACTAGCAAGCATTTTCTACCTGAAGCTGCAAAGTGAGAGAGAAAACCGCAGCGCCTCTATGAGTCGGATCAATCAATGTTTGGTACAGCAGCGAGTGCCGTTATTATATACTAAGAGAGAGAGGGGCAAGCACTAGATGCTGAGCCGCCACTAGCTCTGCATTTTGGTTTCGTTTACTTTATTTCGTTTACAGAAAATTAAAATTAAGCCCCGTGGGGCCCACATCGCAGCATATACTATAAACAGTCAAATTCATTTTGGTACTCGCACCAATATTATTCGTCATTTCAATTGATTATTTATTGCTGTTTACCGAAAAAATTAATCATTTTTGTCCCGAGGCGGAAAACAAATAATTAGTAGTAGTAGTAGTAGTAATTGTTTTGTGTTCAAAGTTGAAACTAATTAATTTTACATTATTAAAATGTTGAAGGTTTCGTCTAATTGCTTATTATTCATAATATTAATTTAAACGTGAACGGACTGCAGAGAAAATGGAATACCAATACAATAGAAAATTAGAAATAAGTCATATAACTATACAATAAATATGTAGCATAAAGCAATTAAAATGCTTAGTTGATTTGCAGGAGTCTATTAATAGATATGGACATACTACTCCTTCAATTATGAATTGGAATCTTAAGTCACGTGAATATCGAAATGAAAAATGTCGACATCCTAAATATATTAAGTCAATTCTGTGGGGCTTTTGTTTTACGTAATACCTTATGAATCTATTAGAAAATGTCATAAACATTGCTGTTTTTCAGTCAGGAATCTGTAGGAAAATGTAACAAAAATAGTAATTTGGAAATAAAAGAAATGCTTACATGTAAGAAAACATTAGAAAATACTAGATATTTTTATCATAAAACTAATATTCTACGGTATTTAAAATAGAAACATTATTTACTAGTACTATCTCTGTAGGAATGAAAAGGGTGTAAAATAAAACTCCCATTCTAATATATTTTTCAAGTTACTTGTGTTCGCATTTCTTAAAACACCTCGAAAAAAAGGTGGAGAACTAAATAAGCAAAACACTGGCAATAATTAATAGAACGACATGTAATGGGCAACAATCTGTAAATAACCAAATACAAAGGTGCTTCCATAATAAATCCAGGATCAAAGTCACAAAAAAGAGAAACAAAAATTCCCATGTCTGGGAAGTTTTAAGTAGTTTCTACGGCTTGAAAAACAGAAGTTTATAAATTTATCAGAAGATACGTTGTGGCTTTCCCATGGTGCTCTTCAAGAACAAGCACCTCACCTGATACCATCACACACAACATATAAGCAAAAGACGTACAAAATCAATTAGACATTGCATCTTTCAACAAAACACGGGACATGTACTTACGTTTTGCCAATTCTTTTTCAAAAGAGAAACAAGGAAGTTGACGCTCATTTGCACGTTTTGGAAGATCTGCTTCTCCTCCATATCGAGGTTGCCAACAGCGACACCCATGCAGAGCACCTTCTTCAATTGGAACTTAATGGTAGCCTTGGTCTCGTTCACCTTGGATTCAAGAGACTCCTGGTGAGTCACGAGAGTGGGGAACTTACCTGCATCGTAATAGATAATTAAGAAAAATATAATAATAGCATCCAAACAGTTAACCAGTGTATATTCATAACTATGTACTGCTAAGAAAAATGCAGTGGATTTTAAGTCAGAAGACTCACAATTATACAATTATGTGAACAGTTTTCATTATCCGTGTAAAGAACAAAACCCATACAAAAGAATGAGCATCACATTTGGAAACTTCTTTAAATCAAAATCATCAAACTATTCAAGGAAATGAGTATCCAATAGCGAGAAAAATGTACATAAAATGAATTGAATCTCCCTATATGGAACATAAGTTTTGCTTTAAATAGCATTATTGAAACAGCTCTACATTTGCAATAGTTAAATGTACTTGCCTGCCTTGTTCAGACCAGGTCCCAACAGACGTGGTATCTGCTTGATGACTGCTTCTGAGGCCAAGAAAGCGTGATACCTCTTTGCTAGCTTCTTCACCAATTTCTTGTTTTTATTCAACTTCTTCAATGCTTCCACATCCATGGACTCAAGGCCAATCTTCTCAGCCTAAAGAAACAATCAAAATCAAATCAGAAACTGTGTTAATAGCAGACTTACAGGTTAGGCAAACAAGGACATTAATGGGCATCAGACTTACTATGCAGGAAATTCTTCATTTTAGAATGAGAAAGAAATTCTTAATAGCAAAGAAAATTTAGTTGCATTTTAAAGCAAAAGATTAACTCAAAGACCATATATAATAATCATGTTGCGCTACAAAAAAAAACTTACATCAAGAAAAATTTAAAAACTATTCACTACCATACCTCCTCAACATGTTGGGCATCTCCAAGCATGCAGATTTTCATTTTTGGCCTTGGAATATGGGGCAACCTAACAGAGCCGCTGAAACGCTTGTCCTTTTGGGGATCATAGTTCTTGAGTCCAATCTGGAGCTCAACAGTCTCGGTGAAGTTGCGCTTCTTCTCCTTGGCATCTGCAACAATCACAGTGATGGCTTCCCTCAGCGCCTCACTCTGAAGCTTACTGAAATTACAATAAGAGATACAACATCAGCACATTATGACAATGAGAAGCAGTAAACATCAGACTCAACCATCATACTATTCAACTACAAGGCTAAACAACATGATCTAGCATTATACTTTCATTTTGGGGATGAGAAACGGTAAGGAGGGCTAAAAATCAGATTCAACCACTATAATATTCGACTACAACGCCAGCAGTGAAAACTGTTTATACAACAATAAAAACAGTTGTATCCAAATAGTACTGGAGCAAACTAACGGAGACACTTCCTAAATCATAAGAATATTGTTGAGGCATAATAGTTCCTGCCTCGTAACCATATATTAGATCCCTAATCGTACGTATCCTGAATATACATCATTGAGGAACAAAGAAATGAAGTAGCTACTAATCAAAAATCGAAAAACTGAATAACCAGAGAAGATTATTCCGCCTAAGCTAAAACTCAATATCAAATACAGAGCATCTGAAAACAAAAGTGGTGAATCAGCTTACCTCATCGTTCACGGTCAATTAGGTTCCCGAATCACTACACGAACAAGATAAAAGACCATAATTAATCACAGTAATTCAGTTAAAATTGAAACAGAAAGCGAGAATGAGATACAAATACATGAAAAACCACACGGTGTGGAGAGAAATGGCGAAGCGGCGCACCTGAAGAAAAACCCTAGAACAAGGGTGGTGAACGGTGGCTGGAATTGACTGAAGGAGAGAGAACGAGAGCTGCTGAATCAGAAGCATAAATATTGACACGCAAACCCTAACTAGAATTCTTATTGGGCCGTTTTGGCAGACATAAAAGGACCTATTTAAGTGGGCCGGATTCAGGACTTCAATATGGTAATTGAAATTTATAAATTTGATCAATCTCGATTAATCCTCATAGGGTGTAAAGGTAATTTAAATCATCGAAAATTTTAATATTATATAAAAAACTATTGATATGAGAAAATATCATATTGTTATCGAATCAAAAATCTTGGTGTACAAGAGTTTTGGAATAGAGCATTTTCAGTATTGTTACCGTGACGAATTTTGGATATGCAATACTGAAATCTATGAGTATATTGGATTTTACGATATACTGAATTAAAATACACTACTATATCAAAATATCATTATATCATACCATTTCATTTATTGTGTCATAAAATTTGATATATATTGTATTATATGTCTGCCTGAATATTGCTATATCATATTGTTTCACTTATAGCATTTGTCGGTTTATATTGTGTACTATATGATATCTCATATTATACCATACCATTTCATTTATTGTGTCAGAAAATTTGATATATACTGTATTTATATGTCTGCCTGAATATTGCTATATCATATTGTTTCACTTATAGCATTAGTCGGTTTATATTGTGTATTATATGATATATCTCAGATGAGGAATGTGATCAATTGCTAATTAGCAATCTAAAAAAAAGACCATTAGGTTAGGAGATCTGGTGGTTGATATAATGCCAAGTGGATTATATTTTAAATTTAAATAATTATTAAATAAAATTAAATAGTATTAATGTCGATTCTTTCTTATAAAATTATGCTAACATTTTAAATTTAAGTAACTCTCTCGATTTAAATTATTTTTTCGCAAAAAATATGTCAAATTAAAGGTAATTTCAGTTTTCGTATATGTTAATAAGCATATTTTTTTTATCAATAAATACATAAAAAAATTCAATATAATTCATGTAAAATCTCAATAAAACTGTGTTGATATTTTCGTGTACTTGTTTTAAAATACTCATGTCGTTGTGTTGATATTTGTAATATACTATGTTGATATAAAAAAAAAAAAGAAAATTATGATATGATAAAAGATTGACGATCTTACCCTTTTGTTGATATTTTGTGTACGATTTATTGAAATTCGTATGATTTAATCCCATCTACTCATTTTAAAATCTAAGGGTGAAGAGTTGGTCTTGATTTTGAATTATGATGCTATAAGCAATATAAGATTACTCATATCTCATATATGGCATATATCAATATCCGTATATAGCATATCTATATAATGCTATATACGAAAACTTATATTGTTATCGTACCAAATGTCATACTATTATTTAAAATTACAATATATATTAGTACTATTTATTTTAAATTGATGAGTATAGTGTACCAATATTTCGATATTTTTTTCGTCCATGAATACTTCCCATGTCTCATTGTAGTTGAGGAGTAAGATTAAGACCCAAAAATTGTAATATTTGTCAACTACTCTCCGTCCGCCATTAGGAGTCTCATTTCTTGGCGGTATGGGTTTTAAGAAATATTAGAAAAAAAGTTGGTGGAAAAAAGTTAGTAGAATGAGAGTTTCACTTGTATATATTGTTAAATAAAATGCTAATAGAATGAGTTGGTAAAATAAATCGAGACTCCTATTTGCGGACGGAGGAAGTACAAGTTTGAAATAAAATCAAGCTTTGATTTTAAGAAAATTTTTATTATGAAATTGGATTGTGGGTTTTTGCGGGTGGAATGATACTCCCATGTTCCCCAAATATAACAATTTTTAAAATGACACAAATTTCAATTTAAAATTGAGAAAATAAGAGAGAAAAAAGAAACAGTGTGTGCATGAAAAATGAATTCCACCTCAGTAGAGATAAAAAAAAATTCTTAAATGTAAAATTTTTATTTTTAGGGGCCGGACCTTAAAAGGAAAGAGTCTCTACTTTTAAGGAACGGAGAGAATATAAATTTGACATGATACAAAATTTGACCTGCTTCACCTATTGATTGCACATGGCATCAAGAAAAATAAATTATAATCCGTATATTGATCAGTGAGATATTTCTCACCGAGTTAAATTCATGTTCAAGATGAGCAGGACACTCAAAAAGATAGCACTATAACTTATCAACTGCAAAGGGAAAGGAAAAAAAAACTGTAACTCCAAATTTGCCAGTAATTTCGTGTGTTAAAGAAAACTGCAGGAACAAGAAATAGGGTAACAATTATTGAACATCAAAATTCATCTTCTAAGCTAAGGAAAGAAAAGGATGCCAGGGCAAATTGTTCATCGTCGTCACTTCACTCTTCGGACTGTCTCTGTCCCAGAACCGAAATATCCTCATAGCGTTTCTGCAATAACATAAAGAAGAAATTACTATACAATAGGTTCTTGTCTCATAAATGCTGTATTTAAGCAACTGTTTGATTTTGTGCTTAAAGAGACCTTAGCAAGATATTATGAGAGCGCAACGAGCTAAACTCTACGAAATAAATTACAAAACCTAAGTTGAAACCAGTTAAGGTTAGCAGCATCTTTAAATGGTCATATAATTCATTCCAGCTCAGTCTTAACCATAAACCCTAAGACACAATTTGCATCACAAGGGAAGGCTGATGATACTACTTCATGACATGTCCCAAGACGAAAGTATAATTGTCGAGTATGAAGGCATATCAGTTACAAAAACCATTACATCTTGATCAGAATAGTCATTCGTATATTTGTGCAAGCAAAAAACTAGAAACATAAGCAGGCAAAATCCTTATCCTTCTTAAAACTTAGCTGGTGTGCATAAAGATCTTGCTCTACAAAATGACTAGAAGCACAAGTAACTAGTAGCCCTATATATAGCATATATTCCATATAGACTGCATCTCCATCAACATATATTAGTCGAATCATAAAGTTATGAAGAATCATAATGATGGAGGTAGTATATCTGTAGTAGCACTTCTTAGTTCTTAATGATGCTAGTATGAGAGACAACTTTTAAATTTCAATCTATCCACACCAACACATATTACTCGAATTCAACCAAAAGGATATTCCTATACAAAAGAAAAAGGTTACATCACAGATTAATTTAACACACAAATAACCCATACAAATGTTATGATGAATCAGCAGCTTCTTAGAAGCACTATCATTTTATTACCTCTCAAAGACAGTTCCTTGAAAGCAAGAATTTAACTAACATATCAAATTGACAATTTCAAAAGCTCAATCAGTCGAACAAACTCCCACATATACAAGCTCAGTCAACATAATCAACAGAAAAAATGAAGTTACGCGATTAAACCACAACAATCAGCCAATTTAGTTAAATTAAAAAAAATCAGTAAAAGCAATACCCCAACGTTGATGTGTTCCCATAAAGCGTGAATTCCACGATCGACGGCCTAAAATTAGGGCAGAAAAACAACATATCAGATCAGAAACCCTCAAATCCAGAATCATAAATACGCAATCAAATTGAAGAAGATGATGGCCGCCAGAAAAAAAATCTATTAATTCACACAGATCATCACCAACTTCTCTTATCCGTCTCCCCAAATCCCCACAACAATTATAACGAATTAGTACCAATTTCTCAGATCCAATTCAATCCAGCTACCACGAACTCGTAAAAACACAAACACGCACACGCACACAAAATTAACAAAGATATATTTAAATCTAGATAGAAGATACATACGCGTTCACCGACAAAAGCGCCAACGAGGACGAAGGTGACATAGACCGGAGTGCGGCGCATGACCAATCTATACATGCCCTCCCACGCGCCGCCGCCCCTCCTCCTAACCGCAGGTTCCATTTTCAATAGATGCTTTTTTGCAACAGAAATCAGGCAGCGGGAGAAACTTTCTCTGATCTGTCAAACTCTGCGACGTGATGGAGGAGAAATGGTGAAATTTTTTATTTTTGATCGATTCCAATCTCTTCCACACGGGCTTCGGTGGTTAAGTGGGCCGGGCCCGAAATTTCGATTTTTTTGATAGGTATATATGAGCACGGCCCATTACCGTTGTAAGTGCACATTTTAGCCATGAGACAATACCACTTATTCGGTTTAATCGATTTGACAAGTTTAAATTTTTATGTTGTTCGACTCAATGGACGCATGCAGTCTGGTATATTATTAAGTGTTGGCTTTTCCCATGTGAGTAGATTAATCTATGGTAATCTTATACTTAAACTATTCAATCTCAGACAGTCATATGACAAGTTAATCTAGAGCAATCGAACGTCCTATAAGGTTACAGTCTTTTGTAAGTGAAATTATTTTGCCATTGCATGCAGGAGTGTGATCAAGTTTACTAGAGTTTGTTTACCAAAGTAACATCCAAATTTGTCTAATCTAACAATGAGATGATATAAATAGACAAAAATGTCTCGGGCTGATTGTACTTTTCTAGTGTACAAGTACAATGAAGCTTACTCAAATTTTGCTTACGCAAAATTCAAATTATATAGATCATGTGGCTTGACTTTTCAAAAATGAAATAAAATCGAAATAAGAATTACATTTATGAGTATAGATTTACATAATTTAATTATGATTTTCAAAATAAATTTCTATGTTGTTTATGTATGACCATTTTTTTCAATAGAGATCCAATAGTGTTTTAACTTTTAATCAATGAGTGCTCGTATGGAGGAGTACGTTATTTCAAGTATTTAATTAACCATTCAAAATTAGTGTGAATAAAATATAATGGGACGTGTTAAGCCTCTACAAATGAAACAAATATTTCTCTAAACTAAATTATTACTTGAAATAATAATAGTAATAAATAAAGTAGCACTAAGATAAAAAATATATATATATAATGATGCTAAATAATATAAGAGGCCAATGCTGAGCCTCAAATTTTTACTTGTATTGTGAATTTTTGCGACTAGAAGTACAAATTTTTGCACATAGCACTCAAGATTCAAGAAAAATATACAGTATTGTTCAGTGAAATATTTCACCTCGAGTTAAATCCATGTTCAAATGACCAGGACACTCAAAAAGATAGTAGTACGTACAACTTATCAACTGCAAAGGGAAGGAAAAAAAAACTGCAACTCCAAATTTGCCAGTAATTTTTGTGTTAAAGAAAACTGCAGGCACAGGAACGAGAAATAGGGTAACAATTATTGAACATCAAAATGCATCTTCTAAGCTGCGGAGAAGAAAAGGATGCCAAGGCAAATTGTTCATCGTTGTCACTTCACTCTTCCGACTGTCTCTGACCCAGAACCGAAATATCCTCATAGCGTTTCTGAAATAACATATTGAAGAAATTGCTACAAAGTATACAGAGGTTCTTGTCTCATAGCAGGTTATTACTATGAGAATGCGGCGTGCTAAACTATAAGAAATAAATTACAGAACAAAAAGTTCAGGGAACACAGAAGGATGTCATTCAAGGTTAGCAGCATCGTTCAATGTTCATATAATTCATTCCAGCTCGGCCCCAAGACAATTTGCATCACAAGGGGCCTCTGATGATACTTTATGACACGTCCCAAGAAGAAAGCATGATTGTCAAATATGAAGGCATATCCGTTAACGAAACCATTACAGCTTGACCAGAACACTCATTTTTATATTTGTGCAAGCAAACCAGAAACATAAGCAGGCAAATACTTATCTGTCCTAAAACTTACCTAGTTTGCATAAAGCTCTAGCTGTACATAATAATGACAATAGATCATACCTTGTACTTTAGTGTTTTCTATTATCAAGACACGTTCCTACAACCTGAGGCTTCTAATTCCATTTCCATTTCTATTTCAACTCCTACCTATCTGAAGTCTTGAACTGCACCTTCTTTTAATGATAAACACCATTACTAAAAACCGATCCCCTTCCAAAATCCTCATTCATCTCACTATATTGAGCAATCACCATTAACTTGAGCTTGATAAGTCCTTATGAAACAGAATATAATAGACAGATGTGCAAGCTTTAAATGTTGAATGCATAGATATCCTATGCACCAGAAGAAACCTCTTGTACTTCACATTTTTTATCAATATTATTAAGCAAAATAAGCCCTAAAGGGTTTAAAAGAATATATCCTTAGTGGCACTTCTTAGTTCTTAAAGATGCAAGTAATGAGAGACAACTTTTAAATTTTAATCTATCCACACACCAACACATTAATCGAATTCAACCGAAAGATATTCATATACACAAGAAAAGGGTTATCTTCCAGATCAATTTCCCATACAAATGTTATGACGAATCAGCAACTTCTCAGAAGCACTATCAGTCTATCATTTTATACCTCTCAAAGACAGTTCCTTAAAAGCAAGAATTTAACTACCATATCAAATTGAAAATTTTAAAAGCTCAATCAGTCGAACAACTCCTACGTAACCCAGCTCAATCAATATAAGCAACAGAAAAATGAAGCACGCGATTAAACCACAACAATCAGCTAATTTATTTAAATTAAGAAAATTAGGTAAAAGCAATAATACCCCAACGTTGATATGTTCCCATAGAGCGTGAATTCCACGATCGACGGCCTAATTTAGGGCATAAAACAACATATCAGACCAGAACCCTCAAATCCAGAATCATAAATAAACAATCAAATTGAAGAAGAGGATAACCACCGGAAAACTGCTATAAATTCACACAGATCATACCCAACTTCTCTTATCCGTCTCCCCCAATCCCCACACCATTTATAACGAATTGGTACCGAATTTCTCAGATCCAACTCAATCCAGTTACCACAAACACGTAAACACACACACACACACACACACACAATTAATAAAGCTATATTTAAATCTAGATAGGAGATACGTACGCGTTCACCGACAAAAGCACCGACGAGGACGAAGGTGACATAGACCGGAGTGCGACGCATGACCAATCTATACATGCCCTCCCACGCGCCGCCGCCCCTCTTCCTAACTGCCGGTTCCATTTTCAATCGATGTTTTTTTGGAGAAATTTTCTGTTTGACAATCTCTGCGATGCGATGGAGGAGAAATGGTGGAACTTCGAATTTTGATCGATTCCACTCTTCCACACGGGTTCCGAGTTCGTCGGTTTATTGGGCCGGCCCGAAATTTCGGACATTTTGATAGGTGTGTATGGGCCCAGCCCATTAGCGTTATAGGTGCGCATTTTATCATGAGAAAATACTACTACTACTCAGTATCCTACTTAACCGATTAGATAAGATTAAATTTTTATGAACGTTGTCCGATTCTATGAGTACGGTCTGGTATATTAATAGCACGACAATGACATGTACAATGAGCCTTGGCTTTTCTCACGTCACAAAATTAATCTATGGTATTCACCGTTCAATTTCAGACAATCGAATGACAAGTTAATCTAGAGCAATCAAACATCCCGTAAATTCACAGTCTCTTGTAAGTTAAACAATTTTGACATTGCACATAAGGAGCATGATTGAGTTGACTAGAGTTTGTCTCCTATTATTATTATCAATGCACATTACGCTTTGTGAACAAAATACCACACCGCTATACGATATCACAAAACAAAGTAAAATACGAGAAGCAGTGGATAAACCAAACAGCGCGGCCTGAGTCGCGTAGTGAGACTCGTCGTGTGAGCTGTGGATACATTCAAAAAGAGATAAAACTGTGGTTTGAGGTCTCTACATAGCCATAGGAAGATCCAAATTTGTCTGTTCTAACAAAGAGTAAGATGTATAAAGAGACAGAGAAGTCTAGCTCGGGTTAATTGTACTTTTCTGGTGTGCAACTACAGTAAAGCTTACTCACTCTTGATGGCATGGTATATGCGGCGGACAAACAGCAATGACGCTTGAAAACTCACGGCACCCAGCATCAAGAAAAATGCGTAGCAAATGCAGGCGTTGTAGCCGAAGAAGAAGACCGTCTGCAAGAGGCCAGCCATATTCGAATGCAGGTAGAAGTATATACAGTAGCAGAACATGAAGATAGCTGTTGAGCCACCGCGCATTACAGACCTACAAATTTGTAAAAGCAATGGCGGGTCGTAAGGGAAATGGTTGAAACAGGCAAAAATATGCAGTCCATGAAATGCCATAAACGGTAAGCACATATGGAAGTAGCCTTTCGAGAAAAAGTGTAGAAAACAGTGTTGTTGAGCATACCTCCACTGCCATTCGTGGTCTTCGACAGACAGTTGAAAATATGTCAACCCAACACTTAAAATAGCAGTGATCAAGATAAGGACTACGAACGTGAAGAATAAAATTCCTGGAGAGCTATAGAGTTTATAGCCCCAGAGTGTGGCATAAAAATGGTGTAACTCGAGAGCAACGGCGCTATAAGGTAGAAGACCTGCAAGAAACATTTGGCCAGGGGTCTTCCGGTACCAAGCCAATGAAGGAATCTCCCGTGGACATTTCGTAGTGATGGGTGATGCCGAGGAAGCAGATTTGTAGCGGTGTCCAAACACTCCTCCTAGGGCAAGTAGGGGAACTGATACTAGTATATATACAAGAACAATGACGCATATTGTTCCGAGAGGAAGAGCTGCAGTCACCCCGAAAGATGCAGCCAGTAAGTTTAGGGTGAATGCTGTGAAGAGCAGAGGACCTAAGAACAGTATTCCTGCGAAGAGGAGACTTTTTTCCTGCAAAAAATGTGCATTGGTATCCCATTTTTGTTGGTATTTAACAAATAATGACTTAATGTAGTAAGGGAAAAGCATCAATACCCTTCCAGTTTCAGCATACTGACTATAAAATGACGTAGATCTGTAGCCCGCAATTGCTGATGTAAGAATGTAAGAAATGAACACATAACTTGAGAGAGTACCACGGCTATACGGTTGGAAGACTCCCAGTAACGCCAAAATGAATAAAATGCAAAACCTGCGTGACGGGGATAAATTCGTTACTTGGATGATACAAGAAAACTATTAAGAGACTGCTTAAATAAAATATTGTCAGGGAGTACGATATAAAAAGCACCGTAGCCAAATTAAACGACGGTTGCATAATGGAGAAATTCTAAACTAAGAAAGAACCAGCTTGTTATATATAAAGAGCTCTTATATGAGTATCATTTATTGAGATATCAAATAGTCTGAAGGGAGACGCGAACTCAACTAATTGGGCTAGTGCACTATATGCCAGCCACCAAATATTGCGTTATGATGGAGGAGATTAGAAGATTAATGAAAATGACGGCTTACATTGTCAACAACTGGGTACCACAGCCCAAAACTGCAGAGAACAATGGTAGATTTGTTGGGCATCTGAACACGTCCTCGTGAATGTATTTCCAACCGACCTCTTTCTCCTCATCTTCATCTCCAATCGACCATCTGAAATAAATAATAGACGGCTGATTTTAGAACCAGGTGCGTGACTTCTATGTATTGCGAAACTTACACTGAAATGCAAGCACATAATTAGGAGCAAAAAGCAACGAGTACCACAGCACAGAAAGTTACTTTCTTAAGTCATTCTTGACATGCCGCAGCAAGAGCAAAGTAAGTAGTCCCGTGAGCAGTATAACTATGACAATAGAATTAGCGAATGAGAACCAATGACTTTGGTGGATAATATGCAATGAGGAAGCTCTGGCGTATCTCTCCATTCTGTTATCATATGGCATAGAGGTTCTTTTCCAGGATATAGAATAAGTGAACTCGACTTCAACATCAACATCTTCTGTTACATCCACCATATGACTTGGCTCGCTGAAGGCTTGGATTTCTATGACTTGATTTCCGTTGTAAAGAGCATCAAAGTGAACATTGGTAAAGAGTAATAACTTTTTTCCCTTGCTGTCGGCTTTCCAGCTTTCATCCTCAACTTTGCCGATGTACGCCCAAAGTGGAAGATCGTCATAGTACATGTTATAGTAAAAGTCATTAGTGATAGCATCCCTGAATTTTGTTAGATCACCCTTAGTCAGCTTGTTTGGGCAAACAACTGCACGGGTTGTGTTGACAGCAAACCTCAAATCATATAAAGCATTTGCTAATCGATCACCACCCAAAACTTCCCCAAAGCTTTCCTTCTTTTGAATCACCTGGTCTGCCAATGAGATAAATAGTGAGTTATGAAACTGCTTATTAAGGTATTTCATAGCAACGAGACAAATAAATTTGAAAATGCAAGAACGCCTTACATCTCAACAAGATCACCTGAAATAATTTAGTCTGGAAGAGGAAACAAATAATATATCTTTAAGCATGGTTTGAATTTTGAGCAAGATGTATTCTTACATTATGGACTGAATAGGCTCTCGAGATCTTATGCATGAAAAAGTGGAATCTACCATTCAGGAAAAAGAAGAAAATGTACGATCTCTCTATGCCAATAGTGGTAGACAGGAAAACTCAATGCTTCAACTCCAGATATCTTCATTGTCTCCACATTCATTTTTCATTTTCTTTTTTAAGTTTTTTTCCTTTTAGGTGACAATGAACAATATTACAACTTCGAACTGTATGTATTTGGCTCTTAGCAATGTTCATATATAATCTAATAAGCAAATGATTAATGATCAGTGATAAACCATTTTCAAAAGAAAAAGAAGAAAGAGAGCAAGCGTAAGAATTCTTCTACAATATACATTTAGCACTTGTGTCAAAGCGAACCTGGACGACAGAAGGGCAGCTCGTAATATTCATATGTTTCACTGCAAGCGAGTCGAAAGTAAAAGATATCAGAACAATTTGAATGCAAAAGGATCACACCTACTAGAATTATCAGAGTAAACAGAAGCTTAGAATTGATGAAAATGTGGAAACAATGAGGTTTTCTAGTCATAACAAAATATAATCCCAAAACAAAACAACCAACATTGATTGTCAAAGCTCCTTACAAACACCAATTCGATTCAATTGCACTGGATTTGAATTTGAAGTGCTATAGTAACCTCTCAAATAGCTAAATACTTTGCAAGTAAAATTTGCAATTTCTCGCTCGGATCTCGCTTCCGAGCCATGATGAATCAATGCATCATTAAATAACTTTGCGAAGGAATAAAAAACTCAAAAAAAAGCGCATCAAAAACCAATTAGTCAACGCCGGAAAACGAAAGACAACTAAATGCACCCCCTCTCTGGCATAATCAGATGAATGCTGACCAGTATCTACCAATATACACTAAAACAGAGCTCACAGCTAACATTAAATATGAATCGGTACCTAGGGTTGTGAAGGGGGCCGATTTTGTTGACGAAAAGGGGCACGCGATCTCCCACATTGTAGGTGTTGGCGCAATCAAGAGCGATCGGCAATAGGAGTAGCAGAGCAGTTACAAGAGCGGATTTCAAAAATCTCATTCTTACGCGATCTCGACTGTTCACTGATCTTGAACCCCGAAGGCGGAGGCCGGCGGAGGCGGAGCGGCGGAATTGAAGTGATAAATAACGGTCAACGACGGGAATTGAGTTCTGCACCGATTAATCTTTTACTGCTACAAATAAATCGCACTTTCTCAAAACGCTTTCAAGTTTATCTAAATTATTTTTTAAGTACTATTTATTTTTTTAAGTACAAAATAAATAGGAGTACTGCTTAGAGATGAGTAAAATATGGGTAATACGAATAACCAAAATTAAATGATAAATGCGATTCAGATATTTGGATCAAATTGAAATTCCTTTGTGCAAATTATAAATTTTCTGTTCGATCTGATTAGTTGTCAAAATCGGGGATAAAAATACGAAAATATGACTATTTATGTAATTTTATCTAAATATCATATTTAAATTAAATAAGCTAGTTTATTTAATGTTTTAGAGTACTGAAATGGTTATAACCTAATACTTTACAGTAGTGATAATTATTTACATTTATTTCAAATTTATTAATTTATTTGAAATCTTGGATACTCTCGATTTTTTTATTCAATTTGGATTTAGTTCGACACATTTCAAATCTTCAAATTCGGATTTTAGATATTTCAGACTGGTTTGGATACAGTGACTGTGTATTTCAAAGACTCAACTATATCCTATGTATTTAAAATAATTGTAAAACGTGGAGTATCATTTATATTATAATAATAATGATTTAATTACAGTAAAATATGATTATACATTTTATTTAATGCGTGAGGAATTTGGGCTCATTGAATATGGAATTGGATAGCCCATGTATAAGGTGACCAGTGATAGGCTTTTCATAACAATGGCCGTTAAATTTATTTGAAACTGTGGTTTAACAAAAACAAAATAAAATGCTAAATTTTGGGGCATTTTGATAAATAATACTCCTACTAACTGAGAAGAAAATCAAAATCCATATTTATTTTCTGTCACATTTATCTAGAGCTATCTTTCATCCAGTCCAATATGATATAGTAATTAAAAATAGGATAAGGTAGTTATCAATATTAATAAATAAAACTTTGAAAAGAATAAGTCAATGGATGTACATGAATCATGGCTGCAAATTTATTTATTTGTTCAATGCAGGAATTTAAGTTGCTTGAAGCACTAGATAATCATTATTGTGCAGATTAGTTTCTTAACAGTTGACTATAAGCAACATTAATATACTAAATTAAGCAGTTTAGATGTCAAAGAAGCTTTCATGAGCATCTCAAGCCACGTGTATTTATGAAAGTAATTATTCTACAAGCAAAGCATAAATCTCCAGACCCAAGAAGATCACAACTAAATAATTATCAAGCTTTTAACAAAAATAATGTGTCTATGTAACTTTAATAAATTAAAAAGCGCTTTGATTTTTTATGTAATTTCTAAAATAACTTTATTTTTTATGCTGTTTTTATCTTATAACATGGAAATTAATTGAGTGGTCAAATTTATACATTATACCATAAGGAAAGCATTGTATTTATTATTATTATTATTATTATTATTATTATTATTATTATTATTATTATAAACAAAGGAATAATAGTCAAGCACTAAAAAATATATCGAAGATTGGTTTATTCTATTAAAATATCCAAGAAGCATGTTTGCATAAGACTCATTAATTATAAAATAAAAAATGTTTCAAAGAAATCATGACTGATAGTATTTGATTTTTTTTTTCTTTTTTTTTGACTGATAGTATTTGATATGGATTCTAATTTTCATGAAAAAAAAGGCACACAAGTTTTCCAAATTAATGATGATTCATTTTAACACAAAATAATCCAAATGTTGTAACATACTATATATGCATGAAACTTTTAATGTGCCAATGTTTATATTTTGTACTTTTTGTTGTGTATGAATAAGCAATATAATAGTGAGTTGAGATGCATGAACACCTACTCCTCATATAGAAAATTCCTTACCAAAAATTTAAATTTATAAGCAATCATTAATAATAGTAGTGAGAATAATTGGTAGGGGGAATATAATAGGCAACAGTGGTAGATGAAACAAACACATATTTGTATTAAATATTGTTTAACCAATAATCTCTTCACGAATAGATATGGGTCCATCCACCGATGTCTAATTGTCTCTTCCTTCGAATTATTTTTGGTATATACTTTATTTTTGGTATATACCCCAAGTCTTAAAAACTCCAAGAAATTAAAATGATATCTATAACAAATTGTGTAAAATTAGTGGCATGCTAAGTAGTGCAACGGCATGAGATGATACAATGCACATATATTGAATACAATGGTTATTCGATTTGTTTTTAAAACGAAAATAAACTATGATTTAGATGTGTGGTGAATTATAAAATTGTCATATAATAATCTCCACTAGCAAAATCCAGAAACTTTATAGCAGTCACACCTAATTCACAAACTAGTGTTTTGTCCATTCACAATGATAGATATTCATAAAAATTATGTCCCATTCCCATAATAGAAATAAAGTCCCTATATTCCCCTTGATATGCAAAGACATTTTACATATTGGTCATATTTAGCTATGTTTTTAAAAAAAAAAAACATTATCCAGCCAATGTATGAAAATATTGGGAAACTATTTAGAATTATGCAATTTAAGTTTATTTAATTTAGATTTATGCAAGTTTGTCTATTTGCCATTCGTGGATATACTTTTATTTGTATAAATTGAAATTGAATATTTGTAAAATAAACATCTATTCACCCAAGTAAAAACAATTAAACTGAATGGCCTAAATATATTACTCCACATATCATCTTAAATGAATGAAATCCAATACGTGATGATCTCTCACCCCAGGCATTGATTTAAAACAATAAGAATTCGAAATAAATTCTATTAAGGAAAAAAAAGAACCTGATGACAAAGAATGGATGTTGACCTATCAACAAATGGGATAACACCAAACAAATCCATCTCAAGAATTGGATTAATAATAATCACAAGTGGAAGTTTTTATTGGTGATTGTTTTTAATTAATTACTACTATCTGTTTTGGTTGAAAGCCCTTTAAGCAACATCTTGATTAATAAATATTGTCAAGTATGTGAGTTGTCAAATTCTCAAAATAGCACAGAAAAGTAAACCCTTTCAACATAAGAGCATCCACAACGATGCTCGCTGGGACGGACGGCGTCCGTGCCGCTGGCGCGGCACCGTTGTCGCCGCTGCTGCACTCCCGCCGCTGGCACGGCGCTGCTCGATGCATCGAGCACGTCCGTGCCGCTGAGCAGGCTACGTGGCGCGTTTCTATTGACCAACGGATTATCAGTTGGAAATTCATTTTTTTTAAAATCGAAAATAATACCAAAATTTTTAAAAAATATATTTTCAGATTCCAAAAAATATGGCCGTTTTATTACCGTTTTTTCTGAATTTTTTTTAAATTTTTTGTATAATTTTTTTATTCCCAAAATCATCTATAAATGCACACATTCATCATCTATTTTTCACATCAAATCATCTCCCATTAATCTCTCATTCATATTTTTTCATACAACTCATCTACATCTTCCTCTCTCACTCAGACCCTCTCAAACGGATTTCACCGATATCATGACGGAAGCGGAGCGCAAAGAACAAGAATACTGCTACGAGACATATCTTCCATATCTCGCATATATTAGTAATTAATATCTTTAAAGTATATTTTGCTTAGTTGGTTACGATTATATTAGATTTATTTGTTTGAATATTCCACATTATAAATATGTGGGAATATTTCATAATTGGGAATCATTCACGAAATAAGCTATTTTATACGCTACTTTCTGCTTCAACAACTCAAAACCCTAGTTCTTGTCGTTGTTGATCGTCGGACAAAGATTCCCGCGACTTCACGGAAGAATTGATCCTAGTTCTTGTCGTGTGCGATCGACGGGCAAACGTTCCCGCGACCTCACGGAGGAATTTGTGCGAGGTTAAGGAGTTCATCCTTAACAATGAATAAGTGAGTTCAACAATGAAAGCACCACTTGTTAAGGATAATCTCTTTAACCGTTGATAAACTCCTCCGTGAGGTCGCGGGAATCGTTTGCCCATCGATCGCACACGACAAGAATTACGGTTTTTGAGAAGAAGAAAGTAAAATGCGTAAATTATCTTATTTCTTGATTGATCCAAATGAATAACAATGTCCACTATTTATAATAGTGGATACCCTAACTTAAGGAATAAGAAAATAATCCTAATCATATACGAAAAGATACGGTAAATCATTAATTAACCAAATAATGATATGAGAGATATTCTCATATATCTGCTATGAACAATATCGTGCCGCCTATGAAGCCTATGTCGCCGCCACTACCCCCACCCCTCATCCTCGACCAACTAGACCAATTTGCCGCTACATCCCTCGTGACCGGGAGGGAGCCAACGAATGGCTCGTTGCCATATACATCCTTCAAGACCGATTCAACATTGTGAAGACCCCGTCTCGGTCGTGGTACGTTAAGAATATCATCGACATCATGTACACGTGTATTATGTTGCACAACATGATTATAGCTGACGAAAGACCGATGACGGCTAACTTTTACGACGAGGATGGAGCCGGAAGCTCAACCGCGAGGTCTCCCCCATGCCAAGGTGTGCACACGACGGTGGGCGAGAGGATCGAAATAAGAAACACAATGCGCGATACCCGAACCCACTCTGAGCTACAAGAAGACCTAATCAAACGCATTTGGGCGAAATTCGGCCACGAGTAGTGGGTTTTTTTAATTTTATGAATTTAATTATGTAATTTTTAATTTTTAGGATTTTAATTATGTAATTTTTATTTTTTTTGTAATTTGTAATAGTATTCCAGGTATTTTTAATGCATTTTAATATTGTGGAAATGTTTTTATTTAAATTGAATAATAGAATGGTGGGACCCCTGAGCATGTCCTTGCGAAAGAGCATGAATATGAGTGTTGTGCTCTTGCCTAAGAGCAGGGAGTAAAAATGTAATAAAAGTGGATTCGGGCCCACATCAGTGCTCTTTGGCAAGAGCACGGATGAGGGTGCTCTAAAATCATCACAAATCAAGAAAACAACTTTAAAATACTTTTTTTATTCATCATATTAATAGTAGTAATAATTGTTAATTCACATCATAACTTGTCTCATAGTATCTCCTACTCTACTTGAAATAAGACTTTTATTTAATGTGATCTTGATTTTAGACAAATATGACAAAACACGACTTGTGTATCATCTCAAGTTCTCAACCTCAAAAATGTCATTCCTGATTGTGTATTCAACATTGACAATGATGAATGTTCAAACAATTATTGCAATTAGCAAAACTACCTAAAGATTCAACCCAATATTTATCTCATTCAAAATAAAGATTCAATTTTTATTATTAGGAGATTTGAACAGTGCTTTAAGAAAAGGGCAAATGAGAAAGCCCAGGCAGTTAGAGAGAGAGGACTCTAGTGTTTCTTGCCACAGGCCCCACCTTTTTGTATTTTATTGCATTACTAACTAATGTTGTTTTTCAATGCACAGATTTCCCTCTTTCTTTATATGTTTTAATTTTGATTTTCTGTTGCAAAACCCCACAAAATAAGCCTGGGTTGCCAAGACAAGATTTTCTGTACCCATGGCTTGATACCCAATTCAGATCCTAATTTTTACACTTCCACAGAAGAGAGTATAAAGTATAGTCTAGAGAGAGATTATCAAAGAGAATAATCAGATTGATTTCTTCATAGAGAAGTAGAGAAAAGAAAGCTAGATAGAGACCCACCAAAAGTTCAAAACTTGTAGCAGTAGTAGTAAATCAATTAAAGAGAGAGAGACCTTCTCACTTCCTTTTAGACAAGAAAGCTATGATCTTTTGCTGATCACCTCAAGTGTCCATCTTTCAAGAAAGTGGCCTTCTGTCTTCAAATCCCTCAACACCAAAACCTCAGAAAAACAAAAACAAAATCAAGAAAATCACCACCTTGAAAAAGAATGGCCTGAAACTGAGTTTGCATGGCGAGTCACAGAGTCGGTGAGCCAGCAGCTTTGTCTGATTCGGGAGCTCCACACCACCACCACCACCACATCCCCTACGCAGTTCCGTACATGCTCCACCACCCTACCAACTCTAATTTCATGTAAGTCGAAAAAAGATTCGATTTTTAGAACTGGGCTTTTGATTTTCTGACTTGGGTTCTTTCGTTTGACAAGAAATCAAGAAGGGCCAGCTTTCGATTTCGGAGAGCTTGAGGAAGCCATTATTTTGCAAGGGGTTAAGATCAATAATGATGACAAAAAACAACGTATGCTACTTGCTCTCTCCCTCCTCTTTTGTTTTTCTTACGTTGCTTTGTGTAACCAACTCCCAAGAGAGAGAAATGGTTTGTTTGTGCAAAGGGGTATTTCTTTTTCTTGCACAGAAATCATTCTTGGACTAGGGATTTGAATGGCGTGTGTTTCAAATATGGAAAAAACCAGACCTGCTTGCATGATTCTTTTACCGACTCCATAACTGCAAAGCCAAAAACCCATACATAAAAGGGGATTAGGCTCTTTCCCTTCTTTTTAAGCCAAAGTTTGAAACTTTCAAAAAGCCCAAAACAAAAAATTCCAGAAAAAATTTCCTCCCCGTGGTTGTTTTTTTTTCAAATTTCCTATTTTCTGGCTGATTCTTGGAAATTTGCTTTTGATTTTTGGCAGATTTATACACAGCAATCAGGCCTGCAGCAACTCTGGATATGTTCCCTTCCTGGCCTATGAGATTCCACCAGCATACCACAAGAGTACTCTCTCTATATTTACCTCTCTCTCTTCATAAACAAAGCTTCATTTCTTACTCTTCTTCCTCTCTATCTTGACCACCTTCCACAGTGTTCTTTAATATGTTCGAGTTTTTTTTAATGAAAGAATTCATTTTCTTTTTTTAGATTTTTGGATGATGGTGGTTGTGATGTGATGATGAAAGCCATTTTGACTAAAAATTTGTGTCATTTAATACAGGGAAGCTCAAAATCAGGAGAGGAGAGTACTGATTCCGGTTCAGCTGTAAACACACTTTCCAACACCCCAGAGTCTCCTTCAGACCACCGCCAGCCACCCCCACCACCGCCGCAGATGGACGCCGCCGGTGGGATTGACAGCCCGAGGATGAGTGGCTCACAGTCACAGCCACCAGCTAAACCAGCCCCAGAAAAGGTCTGCACCACTTTTCCCAATTCTTAATTGAATTTCTTCCCATATCTAAAGAAAAAGGTCTCATCTTTATTGCTAGTTTCCTATCTTCTCTCTCTGTGTGTATAATCCCACATAGCTAGCTGCAAGAAAGATTTGTTGGCAAAGGGGAACTGTACCTCCTCATTGCTGAGGAGTTTTTCTGTTTTTATTCTGACATATAATAAATCCATCTTTCTTGATCTATTATAAATATACTACGCTTGTGTGCCTCAATCTCCAAGACTGCAGTTTTAAGTCCTTGTTCATGATTGCTACTTTTTCCCATCCCAAGAACTGTAGGTTTTTCCCTCTCTCTTTCTCTCTCATGTGAGGGATCTTCTTCATAGGAAAAAGGGTAAACAAAATCTAAAGAGAATTTGCAGACAGAAACAATAAAAATAATTAACTCACATTTTTTTCTCTCACAGTGGTCATCTCCATCATTATTATTTTCAAGAACAGTTGCAAAAAATGGCAGCATATCTTCTTATAATAAAAATTTTGAAATCTTTCTGAAGACTCTGCCATTGCTGACACGTTATCTTCCTTCCCCTATTCTCTAACATAGAATTAAAAAATAAAGTTCAAATTTTTGCCTTATAAAATTTGTTTGTTCTAGCTGCTCTTCTTCTAGTAAAGTAGAAACTAATTAACCATTGTCTCTCTTGAATTTATTTTTAAAAATAATGCAGAGAAGAGGGCCTGGTTCTAACTCAGACAAAGTGCTTGATGCTAAGGTGATGAAAAGAGCCAAATTATTCACATGCATGCATGAGATGAAAATTTAGTCTCACTGATTTTCATAATTTCTGCAGTTTTTTCTTATTTCCCAAATTTGAATTCCTTTAAATTATTTATCTTGAGGCTGTGTATTTCTCTTCTTCTTACAGACATTGAGACGTCTAGCCCAAAATAGGGAAGCAGCTAGGAAAAGCAGACTTAGAAAAAAGGTAAGTTGCAAAATTTTTACTCCAATTCTCCTATTTTCCACCATTTCCCCCCAAAATTGTTTCTTTGTATATTTATATATGTGTGTGTTTGTGTGTGTGTACAGGCCTATGTACAGCAGCTAGAATCAAGCAGGATCAGGCTTGCTCAGCTGGAGCAAGACCTTCAGAGGGCAAGGTCACAGGTAATAACAGTAACATTTAATGGAGTAGAAACAAAGAACATAAAGAAAATCAAGACATCTAACTTCATAACATATAAAATAATTGATGGCTGCCAGTCCAAAAATGTTAAGTAAATACTAATTAGTGTCTAATTCTCTATAATTGATTTTTTTGACTTACTCCCTTTCTCCATCACTATATTCAACAGGGACTTTTCTTAGGAGGAGGTGGGGCTGCAAGTGGGAGTATTAGCTCTGGTATGTGTCTACATTTCTCATTAGTGATTTTACTAAAATGCCCTCTTCATAAGTTGAAGACTTCTTCTCCCCTTTTCCAATAATTGTTTGATTAAAGATTGATTTTTTTTAAGGAGGGAGGAGTTAGTCTTTCCCATGCTAGTTAACTATTTAAGTACAGTACATTATTAGATTTGTTTAAACTTAAATGACATTATGAGATTTGTCTAACTTCAATCCAGTTGTGAACAAAAACATCAAAATTGTCAAACCCTTCAATTTGTAGACATTAGCTAGACTTTTTCTTCCTTGATGATCTACTTATTGACCATAAAATAGTGAGACTTAAATCTTAATCTTCAAAAATCAAATTTTTTGGCTAGATGATTTGTTCTATTGAATAGTTAAAAGAGAATTCGAAGCCATATCAGGCTTTTAAACTTTTTTCAACAAAAACAAAAAAAAAACTTCTATTTTTGACTAGAAGTTTTCTTCTTCTTGAAAGGCATTTCAGATTTTAATTACTGTTTTAAGGGAAAAAAGATTCAAATCAAATATCTGTATGACCAAGGCTGCAATTCTTACCACATGGTCAGCAAGAGTGTCCTTGACATCTGCGTGTGTGTTTTCCCTTCCAAAATAGCTGGTTCTATCAGTATGAATAATATTTGGAGTTTTGGAATCTTTATAATTCAGTCTTTTGCCTCATCTGTGGCCACATATATTTGAATCCTGGCATCAAGCCTTTGTACATTATGCAAAAAGGCCACTTTATAGTTATGTGGATATGCAAAAAATAAAATAAAATAAAAAATCATTCAAAATCAAAACCAAAAAAAGGTGGGAATAAAAAAAATTTTGTAGTAGTTAGTGGTTGTGGCTGTCCTTTTGTGCTTTCTTGAAGTGTGTACTTACTTTGGTGAATGCAACATTCATGGGCCATGAATGGACTATATGATTCACATATTATAATCAAATAATGTTATGATTTTTTGTTATAGGTGGAGCAATATTCGATATGGAATATTCTAGATGGCTAGATGATGATCACAGGCACATATCCGAACTCCGAACTGCATTGCAAGCTCACTTATCCGACGGCGACTTGAGGGTCATAGTTGATGGATACATTGCTCACTACGATGAGGTATTTAGCCTGAAAGGCGCCGCTGCTAAATCTGACGTCTTCCACCTCATCACCGGAATGTGGACTACACCTGCAGAGAGGTGTTTCCTTTGGATGGGCGGTTTCCGGCCATCTGACCTAATCAAGGTTTAGAAATTATCACTATACAAGTCATTTGTCATCGTCCACATTTGTAACTGTTCCGTAACCATTAAATTTTATTGATTATCAGATGTTGATACCACAATTAGACCCTTTAACGGAGCAGCAATTCATGGGGATTTGCAGCCTTCAGCATTCCTCACAGCAGGCAGAGGAGGCTCTCTCACAAGGCTTGGACCAGTTGCAGCAATCCTTGGTTGATACCATTGCTAATGGCTCTGTTAATGACAGCATGCATCACATGGCTATCGCGTTGGGAAAGCTCGCCAATCTTGAAGGCTTTGTTCGACAGGTTCATACACCCACACCCTCTTCCTTTCTTGCATTTAGATCTGTCCTATCATGAAACTATGCAAAAATAGAATCTGATTTTAATCCCTTATCTAAAGTCATTTAAAAGTTGAGGCTTGCACTTTAGGGACACACCGCGTTGTGGTTTGATGCTAAAATGTGACTTTAATTAGTGTGATAAGCGATAAGTGATTAGAAAGCATATGTCGGAAACTAATGCAACAAGATAAAAGTATCATTCCAATTCCTTTTTGGCTTTAACAGATTTAGGTATCTTTCCTCGTCAGCGTATATGTGTAACGAAGTAGATTTATCTTCAAACCACATAAAATGGCCCCATTAGATTTACATATACCTAATACCTTCTTTCATCTGTCAAAAAACATCTGAAAAATTGGTAATATTTAGGAATGGAAATTATAAAAATACTTCCTTTTTCAAGAAAGCCATGCCTTCATGAAAGTTGCTTTAGCTTGATATGACTAATCAGTCCATTTCTGGTGGAACCAATTTTATACGCTCTTTTTGCAACGTCGTTCTTTTAACTCACTGGCTCTTGAAAAAGCAAACAAACGATGCGTTGCTGTTAACTGATGGTTTCTTAGATGAAGATTTGTGTAGCAGATCAATATATATGTGCATTACTATTCTCTATGTGCCTAAATACAACTTGATAGTTGGAAAAAATGTGTTCTTGACTTCATTTTGGTGCTGCATTTGCAAAAACACAGGCTGATAATCTAAGGCAACAGACCCTTCATCAGCTGCATCGTTTGTTGACAATCCGGCAAGCTGCACGTTGCTTCCTGGTGATCGGAGAATACTATGGCCGACTACGAGCTCTGAGCTCACTGTGGGCTTCAAGGCCAAGAGAGTAAGATCACTTTTGCATCAACTCATTACAAATTCTGGTTTATAAAGATGACATTTTTATGTATTTTTGGTAAATTTTTTCAGGAGTATGATTGCAGAAGACAATTCTTGCCAAACGACGTCGGATTTGCAGATGGTGCAGGCTTCACAAAATCAGTTCTCAAACTTCTGATTATCACTATTATTACTATAACCGGTTTTCTTGATGATTAGGTGAAATTTGAGGTTGTTTAGGAGCTACTCTTAGAGAAAATAGGTTTTCCTCCTATATTTTTTATGTAGCTTTACTTTTAATGTCAACATAATACAATGTTCTCTTGTAAATGTATATCGATGTCTATGCAAATTAATTTTCCTTTTCTTATTAATCATTTCAAAATTGTGGGATGAATTTACTGATGGATGATATAGTGTTCTTAATTAACGATGGATTGTTGACCGATAATTTTTTGATGAATTTTTGGGATTTATTGATGCAAATATTCATCGATAAATCCTGTTTTATTGTTGTGACACGGCGTGACAAAATCATAGTATTTCAAATTAAATTAAACAAATTTGTAGGTCTTCAAGTGAATATATAAATTGAGTGCCATTTTGTAATTTATGCTATAAATAGCCATATACTAGTATTGTGTTTGTCAAATCCTCCCTCCATCTCGGCCTAAGGGCACCCACAACCGTGCTCTTACCAGCGAGCACGGTTGTGGGCCCGACCCCACTTTTTCTGCCTGCTCTCTGGCAAGAGCACAACACTCACAGCTGTGCTCTTCCGCAAGGACGAGCACAATTCAATTTAAAATTCAATTAAACAAAAAATATTTCCATAAAATTAAAATTCATTAAAAAACCACAATAAATATTACAAATTACAAATAAAATAAAAAAGACATAATTAAAATCCTAAAAAATAAAAATTACATAATTAAAATACTAAAAATACCTAAAAATAAAAAAAATTACATAATTAAACTCGTAAAAATTAAAAATTACATAATTAAAAGCTAAAAATACCGCCGTGGACGACTACTCATCCGGCGGCACTACCCCCAATTGTCTTTGGAGGCTCAATATCATGGCCTCATGCGATCGAAGTTGTGAGGGGGTCATAGTGGACCTATTGGCCATATTGAGTTGGGCCAAAAGCTGCCACAACGAGTTGGTGGGGGTGGAGGTGGCGCATATGGAACGGGAACGTGAGCGGGAACCGGAGCATCGGCGGTTGCAGCCGCGGCTCGACGGCGGTTGGCCGCCACCTTCTTCCTTCCTTGCGGTCGGCGTTGGGAACCGCTCGGGCCGGCGTCGAGGCTACCCAAGTTAGCTCCGACGAGTTGGCTAGCCACTTCTTCGGAGCCGACGTCAGATAGGGATACCGACCTTGACCGTTTGGAGGAGCCGCTAGAGGAGGATGTTAAGCCTCCCATATACTTTGGGTGCGTCCGCGTCTCCTGCCAAACGTTGAGGTACTTGAACGACTTGTAGTTCATGAATTGGTAGGTGCTCAATGCGGCAGTGATGATGTCGACCTCGCTCCGGCCGCTCTCCGCATTCCGCTCTTTCTGGAGGAAATAGCCATTGAACTTGCCAATTTCATCGTTGGATCGGTAGATGGCGTTGCGCACCATACTCTCATTGCGCTCGATTGTTCCCGGCGGCCGGTTTTCATTGTACCGGCGAGCGATGCGCCACCAAAAGTGATCGCCGGATTGGTTCGTGCCAACCACCGGATCTTCGGAGATTTCCAAGTACGCCGTGAACAATTTATCCATCTCCGCCGGAGTGTACGGTGTGCGTACACCGCGAGTAGGAGGAGTCGGAGTTTGGGAGGGGGCGGTCGGCCTAGGCTCCGGTGTCCACCCGTATCGCCCTTCAGCGGCACTTTGGTCGTCGATTGGGTATGGCCGGTAGCCACCCGGAATGTCCGAACTTTGGGTTTGAGGAGGGGCTGAATATTCCGTTTTCGGACTAGAAAACGGTTGTGAACCGAACCATTCGGGGTTCCAACCGTGGGAGGGCGGGGGGTCATCGCCTTTGCCGGACATTGTTATGTTGTAGGAGTGGAAGAAAGATTGAGAATGGATATGAGAGAATAAAGATGAGAATGAGAATGAGAATGGAAATTAGAGAGTGCAGATAAGAATTTTGTAGTGTGGGGTGAATTTTTGGATGTGAAAGTGGGGTATTTATAGATGAAAATGTGTATTTTTGGGGGAAAAAAATTTAAAAAATGATGGAAAACGGTAAAAAAACGGATATATTTTTTTTGGGAAGTGATTTTTTTTTATTTTTAATCAGGTTTTTAAATTAAAAACCGATTTTAATTAAAAAAATAATAATTCAAAGGCAACGGCTATGTCGTTGCCCAATCGCGTGCCGCCACGTCAGCTGCTCGCTGGCACGGGCGTGCTCGATGCATCGAGCAGCGCAGTGCCAGCGGCGCGAGCGCAGCGGCGGTGGAGCTTGTCCTTGCCAGTGGCACGGACGGACGGAAGCCGTCCGTCCACCGTTGCAGATGCTCTAAGCGAGACGTTTCTATTTTGGCACAAGAATTTAGGTAGTGGTATTTGGTGAATTAAATTATTAATGATAAAGTAAGAGAGAAAAAAGTAAGAGAGGGGATGAAGTAAGAACGAGAATGAGAGAATAAAATAAGAGAGAATGTAAAGTATGAGAGATAAGAGGATAAAGTAAGAGAGAGAAGTGAGTTGATTGTTGCCAAATAAGGAAACGTCTCATTTAGGTTGGGACGTACCAAAAAGGAATACGTCTCACTTAGGCCGGGACGGTGGAGTATCTTTATGTAGTATAGTTCAAAAAAATTTCATTCATTAATTCGTAGTAGTTGTTAGTTGGGGTGTTTTTTAAAGCATGAAAGACGAAGAACGGAAGAAATAAAGGAGGAATTCATGGGGAGGTTATGAAGATTTGTCTTTTATGTAATTGTTTACTTTATCATTTTCCATTCTACAAAATTATATCTTATCCTTTCCAAATTAACATTTAATTTCCCCTTCGAGGTCCACAAATATTAAATTTAAATATTTAATATGAGCTCTTATTGATTTGATTTGTACAAATAAAAAAAAATTATTGTTGTCTTTCTATTTTATTTTGGTGATTTTTCTTTTAATTTCTTTTTTAGCTTCTTATTTCATCATTTTGCTATATTTAAGGCCATTTTATTGCGGTGCGACATGAACTTTTTTTTTGTAAACACTTGAAATTAAGGAGTACATAATTTTTTATTATTGAATTGGCATAAAAAACTATCCCTTTTCTGAAAAAAAAACATACTACTAACTTGGTATTTGGGAATTGAGAGTTTTACTTTTAGCGACAAATATGCCTTTCGTTTCAAAATGAAAACAATAACCAAAAAAAATATATATCACTTTCATTTAGAACGTTAAAAAAGAATAAAAAAGTATCACAATTAAGTTTGATACCTCCTTTCTTTATTTTATTGATTTACAATCGAACTACATCAACTAACCAAAAAAATAACTTGATTCGCTGATTAAATCTTCATAGCGATTTTAAAATACCCATTTTCCAAATCAGGCCGCCCACATTAACCAAAATACAAAAAAAAATAATTAGTTGTAAAAGGCTAAAATTTTGTCTTTTTTCGAATGCATTTGGGAATTAAGTTAGTTTATTGGGCACACAAGATGACCTAATTATCACATTAATTTAATTAAGACGTCCTTTTTCAAAGTAGATTTTTTGCAATCAAGTGTGGCCACACAAGTTTTAAATATGATAAGTTTATATATTTCATAAATTTGTAAGGTGAAAAGGGTTTATTTGCTAACTGATTATAATTAGTTGCGTGACGTGATTCTCAATGCTTAAAAAAAAGTTATCCGTGATTGGAAAGACGATAACATACTTTATTACTTAAAAACTAATACTACAAATTACACTTGTTTCAATTTATAATTTAACTAATCGTGTTTTAAATTAAGAATATTAATTAATGAATCGATAATAATGATTATAACAACAACTATTCGAACAGTTTGCGTCGTAAGACTAAACACATGATTGAAACAAATATACTATATTAATGCTTGATTATGCCAAACGAAATCTAACTGCTACTTATTACTAGTTTATAAATCAAACATAAAAAATAATTAATGATCAAGTAGAATGTAATTAATAATTTAATCTGCTAATCATTGACAGTAAAATTATTTATTTTTGCCGACATAGGATATTAGTATACTACTACGATATAGTAAGGTCGATGTAACAATCAGAAAGGTTTGACTTTTTTTTAGTGATATTTTTATATTTTGCATTATTAATTTTACTTCAACATCTTTAATTTTCATCTTGATTTATGTATATGTAACAGTATTATAAATTATTTTAACATGTTCTTAGTCAAATCAAGATTAGCATGGTTGGAACAATTATTAATATATGAAAATATTAATTTGTGAAACTGTCTCTAAAAGGGAAGTTGTAACTAGCTGAAAATTATACTAATAACTAATTAATAGTATTATACATATGTATATTTTCACTTTTATTCAATAAACTTTGAAAGAAAACAAAATTGATATAATGATAATAATGTAGGTTAAAAAAAACCTTACTTAAATTTGAATTTGTGGCGAATCTTTCCATAGTCAATTTGGAGTTCACTTCTTGGGCCATAAAATTTGATTTTATGGCTGGCTATGATTGTTCTTCTTAAAGGCTCATTATTAGTGGACTGATTCAAATATTATTGGACATAGAATAATGTTTATTTTTGCATTTAAATTTCATTTACTTAATAATGTGGCCTAAGCCCACTAGCAACCAGTTAGAGTTTTTAATCTGATGAGAGCCTACATTATTATGAATTATTCAAGTGTACCGAGAGCAATTGCGGATCTATATAGAGACGGAGTCGATCGACCTGTGGAGCTTGTGCCGATCCCACAGTGTGATAGTTCTACCGGTTCACCTCTGTATTCGTCTGTCATCCATTGCCAACGACACCCGTCGCACCATTTGTGTTTTGATACCGGTAACGAATTCAGTTTCCCTGATCTCTCATTGACTAGGAGTTAAAGACTTGCAAGCCACAATCTGTATACTAAGTAAAGTACGTATTTATGATTTACTATAAATTTATTAACTCTGTAACTGTTGATATAAAGTGGGCCGAGGCCCAATATACCATGTGCTGATAAACATGCACAGGTCCAATGAGTTTTCACATCAGCGTTAGCATAAAACAATTACACATACTTTTAGGAATATTTAGGATTTATTTTAATTTTTTTAATTTAGGAAATATTTTGATATCGATTTATTTTATAGTCAATTTCGGGTCAGGAAAAAAATTTGAATTTCGCTTATTTACCAGAGTATGACTTTCAATATGGATTTGAACTTAAAAAGTTTTGATTAAATTGCAAAAAAAAAATAAAAAATATAACCCCTCCGTTTTTTAAAAGTAGCAACTATTTCCATTTTGGGTCGTTCCTTAAAAATAGAAACTTTAGAATCATTCTATTTTAGGACATGAACCCAGAATCCACTAACTCCACTTTCACTACCTTTTCTCTTCCTCTATCTTACTTTACTCATTTTTCTTTTCATCTCTATTACTTTACCAATTTTTCTCACTTACTTTACCAATTGTGCATTAAAACCCGTGCCATTTCAAATGTTTCTATTTTTTGAATATGAAGGGAGCAGTAGAAAACAACATATCTAAACAACTAAATATATAAAAAAACAGTTAGTGACAAATTATGCCTTACATACTTTAGTGGATTCGCTATATAGAATAAATTCTCTACCCATAACCTATTTAGAGGATTCAACACCAACAATTACAACTCCATTCACAACCAAATGTTTCTTGAAATAAATAGAATACCAATACTTCAATCTACTTTGCAAGATCATCACTTTTGTGATGAACAAGAATGAAAAAAAAATCAACCAAACTACTAGCATTGAGGTGTATACATTTGAGGAGGATCTTCTCCAAGAACAAGAGACCTCAAGATGGCTTCACACACATCAGAATCATAAACCAGCAGATGCCCTCCATCCGGTACCTCGTGATACCGAATCCAAGGCAGTTTCCCGGAGACGTGCCTCTGCAGCTGGACAGGCACCACCTTGTCCTCGTGCCCCTGCCATATATGCACCGCGCTTTCCCTCTGAGGATACGGATTGCACAGCTCCAAAGGGTCGAAGTCCCACTTGCCAAATGCCACCACAAAGTCACGTCGTAGGGAATCGAACACTGTCTTATCCCTTACCTTGTTCTGCATATGTCCAAAACACTCATGATTAGGACAGTTTATGTTGATTTCTTGTATGAATTAGTGTCTTTACCTGACTAAGCAATTGGTAACCCGGTGTGATCTTGAGCACTTCTATGTCCTTTCGGCTGAAGAATGCAGGGTTCCTGTCAAGAACGGTCGATGATGGGAAGAGCTTCTGTGTCAGCCACCAATACAGCAATCGTGGAGCATGGCTTGCAACGAAAACAGCCCAATGGGATAGGCCCTTTCGATAGTCATCCTTCGTTAGGTCACTCGGAAGAGAAGGCCATTTGTAGTTTATGTATGGAACTACTAATGCAACACCAGCTAGCCTAATACATCATAACAAAGAAACCAACATTCTTGAATAGCCCAAACATCAATCAACAAATGACAAGCTAATCGGATCAAACGACTATATACCTGTTTGGTGTCCGTTTGAGGCAACCCCAGACGGGGTAGCACCCCAACGAAACGCCAAGCACGAAGAACTTTGATCCCAGCTGCAACTTATCAGCTAGCTCCTCAATGTCAGATGCTTCACTTTTTAAGGATCTCTTGGGATTGGGATCGCTTTCGCCATATCCAGCCCGGTCAAACAACAGAAGGCATATCTTCAACTCCTCAAGAAAATCCTAGAGGCTAAAGTCACATCAGCAACTTCTCAATGAACAAAACCAAACACTAATCCTACCACAAACAGAACCAGACCCAAAAATTCAAGTAAATTAAATTCAGATCAAGAAACCAAGATTCAGTCTTTACAACAACACAAGCAAGAATTCCAACAATGACAAACCACTATTGAAAATAAAGCCAACAAACCCTAATTTCACAAAGAAAAGATAAATTTTTTTTAATAAAAGGGGGTAAATTGAAATACCATACCTGGGAAGCCATAAAGTTCATTTCTTTAGAGCTACCAAATCCATGAACAACAATAACTGTGTAATTGGACTTATTCATGGGGACTCCTCTCTCTGTGTAAGCCAAGAATCTGCCATCACTGAGCCCGATTCCTTTTGAGCCACAGATTTCAACATCAATGGATGAAGACTCAGCAGTTTCAGCAGGAGGGGCAGGAAGAGTGGGCTGCTTCGATATCCCCAAACAACGCATCATCAAAAGTGCCACTTTCTTGAAAACCATTGCTGCACATGAAGCCCAAAAGGAAGGGAAAAAAATTGAATCTTGAGCTGAAATGAATGCTTAAAAGTAGAGATGTGTAAGATTGAAGAATGAGATTCTTGCTGTTGGCATACCTTAGAGATAGTGTGATCTTCACAGATTCTTGTCGATTATATATTAGCTTCTGTATTGATTTCGGACAGAGATGTTGACTTCCTAGTAGCAGAGTTGTCTGAAAATGTAGATTGTGCCGCCGACAATAGTTTCCACTTTGAGCATCTAAAAATGTTGTCGGATCACAGTTTTGTGTAAAGATTGATTCTTGGAGGAGTTCTATCAACTATTGCTTCTAAGATTTGATGAGAAGTGTGAGATGAAATTCAGTTAACTTCAAGGAATGGTGGCGGCCCCATACTCATCTGTAAATTCCTGTCTCTCTCTCTCTCTCTGTATTATTGTATTATTAATACAAGTGGATTAAAGAAATGAGAGTGATTACTTAAGGGCATCCTTGGATAATTTTGGAGTATTATTATCGTCATTATCTTCAAAAAATTCAGCCCGTTTAGATTCTTCTTTATTTCAAGTTTTTTAGTCCAATATCAGTAATTTTGATAGTGAATAATGTGTATTTTAATATAATTAGCAGTATATAATATAGATAAAATAAAAAATAATATTATTTATTGAATATCAATAAATAGAAGAACAAAATATGAGAGATAAATTGGTGAGCTATATAACTAAACATAGGAAACACTATTTTAATAGATGAAAAAAAATTATACTATACTACCTTAACTATGAAGATAGTGAATTAAATTTATAGTTTAATTTTTGTGTGTGAAATCAAGATGGATATATTTTCTACTACCATTAAACCGGTCAACAAAAATGATTATTTAAAAAAAGTACAATGAATAAAATAAAATTGGCCTATCTGGAAATAGTGAATAATTACCATTATTCATGACTTCTGCTCCATAATCAATCATCACACCAATACCAGCTATATATTCTCATTAAAGATTAGATTATATACAAAGTGACAAACAAGACAATCTTTATACTCTTAATTTTTTTTAAGTTTGTGACTTTACAAGAAGTTACCTTTTTTTTGTAGTTTATAGTTTAGAATTGAGATTTTAATGTAATTTCAATTTTTTGTTTTGTTAGTGTCTTTAATTAAAGTTTTTGGTTTTATTCACAATTACTATTTTGACATAGGATTTATTATTTCATAGTTGTAGTTTTTTAGTTACTTTTTAATTTCGCTACTCTTTTACTATATTTAGAAACATACCGAACTACGTCAAACGACAGAGTTCCATAGCAGAATTTACTTTTACTTATTTATGAGTAGATTTTATCACTGGTAGCTAAAAATGTAGGTAGATCTCAATTTACATCTCGTAGTAGTATCTCTTAAAATAGAAAACGATAAATGTTTCCCAATTTATAAATGAGTGAAATTAATAAACTATCAACATTTACTTGTAGGATTTCTCACTCTTTCACAGTCAAATTAATTGGAGTTGGATCTAAGTATATTCTTTTAATATTTATTCGAAAACTCAGATCTTAATTATAGAATTATTCCCATGTCTAAGAATATTCTTTGTGTGCCATTTCCGGCGCCTTTATCGCATTCATATGGGCACTCCGAAGCCACAAGTTATACTACTCCATAACACAGACAAAATAATTGAATCAAACTTTAGTACTATTCACTTATTACATCATGTGATTTTTTTTTAAGTTAGATCATAAATGCATTCTCCGTTCATTTCCTCTTAGTTAAGTTATTTTTTCATTATAAAAAATTTCCTCGTAGTTCATTTTCATATATAATACTCCATCCATCCCATAAAAATATGGACGAATGAAATGGCATGAGAATTAAGAAAAAATGGTAAAGTAAGAGAGATGAGGTGAATGGTATGGTAAAGTAAGAGAGATGAGAAAAATGGTAGTTAAAGTAGAGTTAGTGAATAGTGAGATCTACATTATTAAATTGATATAACTTTTTAAAAATGGAATGCACATATTTTTGTAGGACGGATGAAAATGGAAAATGCACATATTTTTATGAAACAGAGAGAGTAATATGTAATAAACATTTTTTAGCAGTTTTACTTTACTATTTCTTATTTTATTTTTTCTACTTTATTCACTTTCTATTCTATTAGCTCTAGTTTTTTTTCTCTTACTTTTTATTCTATCTACTTTTTAAACTCCGTGCCGAAAAGTTTCACTTCAATTCAATTAAGAAGGGGAACGGAGAAAGTAAAATTTTAGTAGACAGTATCATCGAGAATTCTATCCTCATGAAAAACATCGTTATTGAATAGTAACTTATATTTCATTTATGATTATACATAGATTTGTTTTAATAATTTATTTTATGTCAATGCAATGATAATACATGTACATAACAAGACAAAATTCTAATGACAAAAAATACTGGTAGACAAATAAAAGAGAAGGCTGTAATAATGGGCTACAGATTTAAGTATTGGGCTTTAATATTTCCTAATATGGGCCTTCTGTGTAATATTTACTCTATCGAAGTCCATTATGTGATTTCATTCAAATTTACGTATGAATAACACTTTTTTGCTTCATTTCATTCAAATTTATGAGAAATTGATCTTGAACTTTTGTTGATTTTTGCAAAAACAACTTCTCACTGCTCATAATAGTTAGGAATAAATATAATATATTTGGCTTGCCGAAAAGCCACACGTGTGCAACATATACGATGTTTGATTGGTCAGGCAGACGGGTGAAACACAAAGGGTGCATCGCGTGTATCAGCAAACTTTACGCTCTGCGTAATAATATAAGCACATTGTGGTTATGAATCTGCAACGCCCGCTCATTTAGGTGTGCGCATTACTTATAGTGCATATGGGTAACTCCGAATTGAAGTAAAGAAGAAAAAGAAACATTACTATGTAATCTATCGAAGAGTGGAAGTACACAAGTTATAGATACCTAGGCTGCTGAATGAACTCTACATATAGGTAGATATCCTTAGAAAAATCGACACGTCAAACGTTGTTGTGTCATAAAGAAGATACTCCTTCCGTCCCGAATTAAGAGTCACTCTTTTCCATTTCGGTCCGTCCCAGATTAAGAGTCACTCTTCCTACTTACTATATTTGGACATAAAAAATACCCTAAAGGTCAAAGAGGTCCCACATTCCACTACCTAACTCCATTTATTACACCACACATTCAAACACTTCCTTAAAACTCGTGTCCGGTCAAAGAGTGACTCCTAATTAGGGACCGGAAGGAGTAATTTGTAAGTTCCAACCTAATTATTACTCCCACAAAAAAAATATGTCGAGTGTACTTCAACATGGTACTGACGGTACACTTTAAAATTTAATATATTGGGTCACTTCTCCATGTACGCTCATTTTAATTCCACGGTTAATTCATCAAACTGGAATGCTGGATAATATATATACACACAAATTACCACAACTTGCTTCATTAATTAGAAAAAGTACATTCTATTCGTCCAACAAAAACTAAAAAAAGTGCTTACAAATTTTAATAAAAGTGATCAAAATATTATAAGCAGATAAAATATTCATCAAAAAAATAGTTTTAATAATAATAATAAAAAAACACATTGTAATAGTAAAAGAAAGTAGTGCATCAAGATAAAAGATAAATAAATTGATATATTGGAAGTGTAAATAAACTAGTCATCGATCGAGGAGTAGCAAAATGATTAATTCTATAATTCCAATAATTATAAATAACTACGCCACTATGAAACTTATTTTTCTTCCATTTCCCTCTAGAACTAACATTCATAATAGTACGTTTATCAAATTTATAACTGGTATATTTTCTTTCAGAAAATGTAATTGCACATTTGCAATGTATACCATTTTCGAAGCTTCTAAATATTGCAATACCAAACTTTGCAGAGAAGAAAATAGGAGTACTAGTAATAATTGAGGTTACTTCTAAAACTAGGTAGAGTAGTAGATATGGAAGAATCTCATCACATCAATAGAGAGGAAAATTGATGCCTTACGAAAACATGACATGTTTTTCAACCAAATAGATTCCTAATAGTTTTCATTATCTTGTCTCATATAGTGGTGCAAATTAATATGAAGTGTATACGTACCTAATTAAGGTCTCGATTTTTGGATGTAGAGAATCTAATATTAATAAGAAATTGATTGTTAATTGTTATATTGCAGATTGTTCCTTAAATGGAAATATGCTTTCTCCACCATATACCTAGCGATATTAGGATTGCATGCCAAATGATGTTATTGTTAGTGGATATATAATGGAACCACATTATTACTATTGTTTAATTAGTTGTAATGGTGACTCCTAGGGATATAAGTTATAAGTAAATTGATGTATATGGATAATGAATTTGAGATAACTTTAAATAGAAATGCTCATATTTTTAAGGGACTAACAAAAATGGAAAGTGCATATATTTTTATGGTATAACGGGAATACACAGCAAGGGGCAATCTCAAAATCCAACAAAAATCAAAGCCTAGAACACAAAAAAAATTGCAACAATTCCAACTACACCCCAACAAAAACAAGAAGCAACAGATAGACAAAAGGGGCACCCTCGAGGAAGCAACAAAAGAAGGAAGAAAATGACCAAGGCCACAATAAAATACCAACAGCCATATTAGGACACTAGGGGACTATACATATTCTAAACACATGACAAAATGTACTGAATAAAATGCGAATGAAACTTTTGTAGCATTGATGTAAATTCCAAACTTTTGTACGATCATGAAACAATAGTAAAATATTTTGTATGAATAGTATTGTTACCCCAACCGAGTTAGACATTGCCAATTTTCAATAAGAATTGTTGAAGTGAATAGTGTGACAACTTAATCAGATTAATTCGAATCAAACAAGTTAGATCGATTGACATTCCTAAGTGCAACATCTCATTATTAAAAGAGTGAACTACGCAAATGGTCCCTGAACTATGCCTTTTGCACACCAATGGTCCCTGAACTTTAAAAATATCGTGGATAGTCCCTGAACTAAGGTGTAATCACATTTCTGGTACTTTTTCACTATTCATCACAATTTTACACCCAAAATGCCCCCAAGGCATGAAGGGCATTTTGGGACTTTCATATCTAGGTATTGAATTTGATATTTTCTTTATCTAGTAAATATGATATTTTCTTATAGTTTGAGTACCTAAAATGATATTATTCACTTCAAGTACCTAAAATGATATTATTCACTTCCCTTTTTCAACATTTCTTCATTCTCTCTTTCTCTAAAAATAAAAATAAAAAATAGTACTATGAAATTATTAAATGTATTAATTATAAAAATCAAAATTATAAATTTAATTATAAAATAATTTTTGCAAAATTTAATTTTGATTGTGATTTGATTATTTTTTTAATATTAAAAATTAATTTTTTTAATTAAAACTAAGCATTAATTTTCGAAAATTAAAATTTGTGAAAATTATTTTATCGCCAAAAAAATACTCGAATAGATTTAGTATTTCAAAAGATTAATGGTAAATTGACATGAGTTGTATAACACAATTAGATATTTTTGGTTTTTTACAGCTAAATCAAATTAATGATTATTAATCTATTCAATATATGACATATTTGTCCTCCAATGAATATTTAGGAAAGATTCCATTTTCCAAATGAAATATTTGCAAATTTAGGGGAAAAAAAATCATTCTATGGGATTCTACAGCTAACTAAAATTTAAAAGATGAAATTATTATACTCTTTATTACTATTATAAAATGTCGAACATATTAGGTAGGCATTTGAAGAACATTAATATAGAATCTGAAAATTTGTAAAAATTATTTTATAATTAAATTTATAATTTTGATTTTTATAATTAATATATTTAATAATTTCATAGTACTATTTTTTTATTATTTTTAGAGAAAGAGATAAAGAAGAAATGTTGAAAAAATGAAGTGAATAATATCATTTTAGGTACTTGAAGTGAATAATATCATTTTAGGTACTCAAACTATAAGAAAATATCATATTTAGTACTAGATAAAGAAAATATCAAATTCAATACCTAGATATGAAAGTCTCAAAAATGCCCTTCATGCCTTGGGGGCATTTTGGGTGTAAAATGGTGATGAATAGTGAAAAGGTACCATGAATGTGATTACACCTTAGTTCATGGACTACCCACGATATTTTTAAAGTTCAGGGACTATTGATGTGTAAAAGGCATAGTTCAGGGACCATTTGCATAGTTCACTCTTATTAAAATAACTAAGTTGAAGTCGTCACATCATAGAATCATCAACTAAACAAATAAGGAAAATAGAAGGAAATGCACTAGAAACTCAAACTATATATGAACCTTAGTATGCATAGAAAGTCCAATTTAGTGGACTATACAGTCTATAGATGAAGAACTCATCAACCTAGGGCTTTCCATTTAGAGCACAAAAATCAAATTTTGCCCCTTCCCACTTTCCATTTTAGGAACCACTACCAAAACCTTCAAAAAGATAAAAATTCCCACCATTTTATTCCTTTTCTTGACATGTCCACCACCACAACTTAACTATTGTGGAGTCCCTTTAATTATGAAACTTTTTATTCTTCATTGCATGAAAAAAAAATCCTCTTTTTATACCTAAAATACCAAGTATGACATCTCCTTTCAGTATCTACAGAAGTCCCAAACAGTATCTCCAAATTCCCTAGCTCTCTCACTTCATTTTTATACGTACATTATCAGGGAATTCAAAGATGATGAATATCCTCCATTTAAAACCTGCATATCAATGTGCCAAGAGAGAGAAAGAGTTAGAGTGTCAAATCATCTTTAACAAATTTTTGTTGCTCAAATTCTTCCTTTTTTACAATAACATCCCTTTTTCTAGCCTCTTACTTGGGCTTTATTTTTCTTTATTCCTTAAAGTTAAAACTTTTTAAAATAATTAATGAAAATAGTGTACAAGTAGCCAATGACACTTGAGCAATCTGTTAGTTGTTGTTGTTTTCACTATAAATACACACCCTTTGCTATTCCATTCTAAGCAAAAAGTAGAGCACACCATTAAAACACACAAACATCACTTGAAAATGTCTTCATCGACGCCGCTGATAATCGGAAGAGTGATAGGAGATGTGGTGGATAACTTCTCGGCCACGGTGAAAATGTCGGTGACGTATAACTCCAACAAGCATGTGTACAATGGCCATGAGCTCTTCCCCTCCATAGTCACCCCCAAACCCAGGGTTGAGGTTCATGGTGGTGACATGAGATCATTCTTCACCTTGGTAGTATTACATAACTTACATATATTTATTTCATTTTGTGTGTGTGTGTGTGTGTGTTTGAGAGAGTGTGTGTTTTGAGTGATAGTATTAATTTAGTTAGATTTTTTACTCAGATCATGACAGACCCTGATGTTCCTGGTCCTAGTGATCCATATCTAAGGGAACACCTGCACTGGTAAGATTATCCGCCCCATTTAAAGCGAAACATTTTTTTTTCGACACAAGATTTTACGCAATTTTGTTTAGTATGCTAAGTTAATAGAGAATGGAGTAGAGAAAAATGGAATTTTTATTTATTGAAATACGATATTTTTAGTGAGGCGGAAGGAGTATATAGTATTAAAAAAAACTAAGCGACGTCGTCTAGGTTCAAACTCCATGGCTCCCTCCATTCCCAAATAAAAATAAAAACAAGTACTACATATTTTTATGAATTACAAGACCCAAATATTGATCATGTATGAAACACTACCTATTATTGGAAGCAATTGTATTTCTTATTACACATAATACTATAAAATTGGAAACTAACTCATGATTTATCTGATTTGACCAACTTATCACAGGATAGTCACAGATATTCCAGGCACCACTGATGCTTCATTTGGTAAATTTTTTATACACATTACTACTATATTAATTGATAAAAAAGTACTCCTATATATATATATTTGACTTTAATTACATGAAAAAAAAACAGGAAAAGAAGTAGTGAGCTACGAGATGCCTCGTCCAAACATAGGAATCCACAGGTTTGTGTTCTTGCTGTTCAAACAGAAGAAGAGAGACGGGATTAAGGCACCGATTTGCAGAGATCGATTTAATACGAGGAAGTTTGCTGAGGATAACGATCTCGGGCTTCCGGTTGCTGCTGTTTTCTTCAACTGCCAGCGTGAAACTGCTGCAAGAAGGCGTTGATCATCTTCATCAAAAATTTCTACCTAAATAAAGTAAACTATATATATATATATATATATATGTGATGATGATATATCCTGTTGTTGTTGTAATGAAGGTGATGCTGTTATTGCTAGCTATGTAACTTCTTTTCATATATGTATGCAAATTAGTCATGGTTGCATCAATGTTGTATAATAAACTCATGCCAATAACCACTGGTTATGTTAAACAATGGTTTTGCTCTGAATATTGTGTGTATTTAATGGAGGCACTATACGCCTCTTTATAGGCTAGAGATTACACTCATATGGTAAGAAACAATCATGGTAATTAGTATCCCTATACATGATATGCTAAATCAAATTCTCTAATTTTGTCAATTATATGATTCTGGAAGATTTCTTTCCAACATTCCCCCTCAAGCTAAGTGACGGGATCACCGATATTGAGCTTGCCCAATACTTCATGAAATGACTTTGTGTTGTCTGCCTTCGTCAGGATGTCTGCCAGTTGATCTTCAGATTTGACATAAGGTAGTTCCACAATTTTCGACTCAATATTCTCCTTAATGAAATGTCGATCCCCCTCAACATGTTTTGTTCGATCATGCTGAACAGGATTTTCAGAAATGCTGATAGCAGCTTTATTATCACACAATAGTCTGCACGGTTGTGGAGACTTTAACTCCAACTCGGTCATGATTCTCTTCAACCATAGTACTTCAGTTAGTCCACTTTTGATTCCACGAAACTCAGCCTCAGCGCTTGAAAGTGCTACCACTTTTTGTTTCTTACTTCTCCATATCACCAGATTTCCACCAATGAACGTGAGGTACCCTGTCGTAGATTTTCTATCGTTCGGGTTTCCTGCCCAATCTGCATCAGTATATCCATGTATCTCTAGGTGCCCATTTTTTTGAATAGTACTCCATATCCAATTGTTCCATTCAGATATCGAACAATTCTCATAACTGCTTCCCAGTGTTCTTCCTGTGGTGCATGCATGAACTGGCTTACTACTCCAACAACATAAGCTAGATCTGGTCTTGTGTGAGAAAGATAGATTAACTTTCCCACTAGCCGCTGATATTTCCCTCGATCAGCTGGTCTCCCTCATTCCTTGATTTGTAGTCCATGATTCTGCATCATTGGTGTTTCTGTAGGCTTGCAGTCGAGCATACCAGTCTCTGCAAGTAAGTCGAGGACATATTTTCTTTGATTGATGAATATTCCTTGTGGTGATCTCAGTACTTCAATCCCCAAAAAACACTTTAGGAGACCTAGATCCTTCATCTCGAACTCACGGAAAAGATTCTCCTTCAACTGACATATTTCTTCTTCGTCATCTCATGTAATGATCATATCATCTACATAGATGATGAGGCATGTGAACTTTCCATTCTTCTTCTTGAGAAATAATGTGTGGTCTGAATTACTCTGTCGATACTCATATTTCTTCATCACTTCAGTAAACCTTCCGAACCAGACTCTTGGAGATTGTTTGAGGCCATACAGAGTCTTCTTGAGCTTGCAGACTTCTCCCTCATGAAATTCCCCAGTGAACCCAGGTGAGGTGGTTCCATGTATATAGGCTTGGTCAACTCTCCGTGCAGAAATGCATTGGTTACATCAAATTGATGTAAAGGCCAGTCTCTGTTAGCAGCAATTGAGAATAGAACTCTTACTGTATCGGATGAGAAGAGTCATCAGGAAGTGACACGAAAGACTCGGACTCTGGCATGGGCAAGACCGGTCCGGCGGCAGTGCTAACCGGCTCTGGTGGATTCTCGTTCAAGAGATTTGGCGGTGACACAAACCAACTTAGGCAGTCCTCTTCAGGGCTACCTGAATCACTCTCCCCCTGACTACTAAGGTGGTTATGGTAATAGAATTCGGTTTCGAGAAAATTACAGTTCATGGTAGTAACTACCCTCTTTGACATTGGATCGTAGCACCGATATCCCTTTTGGTTTATCCCATACCCAACAAAGACGCATTTAGTGGCACAGGGTGATAGTTTAGACCTTTCATGTTTGGGAATATGAACATACACTGAGCAACCAAAAACTTTGGGGGGAAGGCTTAGGCTTTCAGGAATTTTGGCAAGTTTGGATAGTATATCAAGTGGTGTTTTTTTGTTTAGGATTTTAGTAGGCAGACGGTTCATAAGATAGACTGAGGTGACAATTGCTTCTGGCCAAAAAAGTTTAGGAACTTTAGAATCAATGAGTAGGGCTCGGGTGATTTCTAGGATCATTCTGTTTTTTTCTCTCTGCTACCCCATTTTGTTCAGGTGTGTAGGAGCAAGTGGTTTGGTGGATGAGGCCTTTTTTTGTGAAAAACTGAGACATGTGTTGATAAACAAATTCTCGCCCATTGTCAGACCTAAGGGTTTTAATTGTGGTTTGAAACTGGGTTTGGACCATCTTAAAGAAAAGGATAAATTTCTCAACTACTTTAGACTTGTGTTTCAAAAAATAAATCAATGTCATCCTAGTGCAATCATTAACAAATATCACAAAATATCGAATACCATTACTACGAACTATGGGTGCAGGACCCCACACATCAGCATGTACTAGGGAAAATATAGACTTCATACGAGTATTTGAAGATTTGAAGGATTGTCTGTGGCTCTTGACCAAAACACAAGTCTCACAAGAAAAGTCATTAGGAATCGAAAAACTAGGAAATACTAACTTAAAATAACTAGGAGAAGGGTGCCCTAGTCGTTGGTGCCAGAGCCAAATTTCTCATTTTGTTGATCCGTGAGCTAGCATCACACTTCCATGTTGGGTTATCTCCTCCACATAGTAGAGTCCTTACCTTTCAGTGCCACGCCCAAGTATCCTCTTCGTCCGAATATCCTGCTAGATACAAAAATCCGGATGCATCAGCAAAGTACAATTCAACTCATTTGTCACACGAATTATTGATATCAATCTTTGGGACAGAGTTGGGACATAGAGACAATTTGAAAGTTTTAGAGTTGGGGATATTTCTATGGTTCCTGACCCAACAACAGTAATTATTTCCCCATTGACAGTTTGAATATAGGTTCTAGTAATCTCACTAAAACTCAAAAAATCACTCCTATCAGGTGTCATTGTATCAGTGGCCCCACAATAAAAAATCCACCCTCTAGTATCTGTTTTATTTTCACTTTTCACAAGATATGCAGCGGAAATTTTTTCTAAGGGGGTAAACCGATTTCTAAGTATAAGTGGGTTGTTCTGGCTAGATCCTATAATATCTGGGGGCTTTTTTTGATAATTAATCTTTTGTGGGGGCTTATGCAAAACATAGAGTTCATTATGTAATAAATACAAAATTGGAGAGCTGAGTTGAGAATTGTGAGAAATACTAGGATTAGGGTGAATTTCCCCTAACCCATTACCTCCTGACGTGCCGCCTCTCCCAACCTCATTCCATCCAGATGGAATTTTCTCGGCAAAATTGCCGACCCTCACGTCTCTGCCGCCTCCACCGGATGAAGCCTCCGCCTCCGGTTGCTTTCCCCGTCCATTCTCCATGCCCCGACTGCCTCCCCCTTTGGTAGGCGGTCGTCCCCTAGTTTCTCCAGTGACCTGAACGGCGAGCTTCGCCTTCGCGGCTTGTCGCTCTTCCCACCATTCCAGATATCCGTGAATTTGGAAGCATGTCTCACGGGTGTGCCTTTGTTGCCCGCAATGACTACACCACATCTTAGATTTGTTCGACGGCGTTTTGTTTCATGGTCGGGGTGTGGCTCCTGGTCGTGAGTTTCCACTGCGATTGGTTTGGCGCCGGCTTTGGACTCCAAAGCTGTATCCGATTCCTCCCGATGAAGAGTCGGCGCTGTCGTGGCTGTCTGCAATCGATGTTGGGGACGCCGGTGGCATGATCTTTTGTCGAGCCGCCTCCCTCTTCACCCATCCATACTCGGTCTCCACCGAGGGAAGATGAACTTCTTTGAGAATGTCCCGTCGGATGCTATCGTACTCCTCGTTTAAGCCCGACAAGAACTTGAATAATCTCTTTGTGTTCGAGTGCACTCGGAATTGACTGATTCCCTTGTCGCAATAGTCCACTGGTGATTTTTGGCTCCGGTCCACGCTATCCACATCCCGTGGATTTTTCGGTAATATGTTTCTAAGTCCATACTCCCTTGTTTGATTGAATTCGACTTTTCCTCCAAGTCATATATGAGGTATAGATCTGCCTCACTCTCGAACGTTGTTGCAAGGCCGTCCCAAATCGCCTTGGATGTTAGATGATGTGCAAAGTCAGTAATAATATCGTTCTCGATATTATCCACGATCCAGGAGAAGACTATCAAGTCGGCCTCCTCCCATTCTTCATACTCCTTGCTCCCCGGTTCTGGTGGTGCCGGTTTGCCTATGATGTGTGCAAGGACTCCCCTGCATCCGATCTGGACTTTCATAAGTCTAGACCATAACGGGTAATTCCTCCCGTTAAGCTTAAATGCCACAGTGACATTCTTGCTTGCCCTCAATCTGATTGAGGATGATTCAATATTGGGTTTTTCGTCTGACATCTTGATGTAGGAATCTAGTTTTCTCGCTTGATCTAAACGTTTGGTCGGGATTGGTATGATAAGGCTATGATGATATTTTTCTAAGCCTATGATTTAACCTGCTCTGAAGCCATGTTAAACAATGGTTTTGCTCTGAATATTGTGTGTATTTACTGGAGGAACTATACGCCTCTTTATAGGCTAGAGATTACACTCATATGGTAAGAAACAATCATGGTAATTAGTATCCCTATACATGGTATGCTAAATCAAATTCTCTAATTTTGTCAATTATATGATTCTGGAAGATTTCTTTCCAACAGGTTATTTGTATTTTTTGTGTGCGTTAATAAAAAAATGGTGTTTAACGAGCATCGAAGTGCTTGCTAAATTGGCAAAAATGCTTGATTCACAGGAATCATCGAGAACTTACTGAACAACAAATGTGCTAGGCAAAGCGATTGTCGCTAAACATATAGATCGAGATATAACAAGCATTGATGCAAACTTACCGAGTGCTTGATACATAAACGACTAATTCCAGACGAGTAATATTATATAATCACGCTTAATTTAGGAATGGTTATGAGATATTCGTGGAAATTATGTATGGTACAAGTCAGTTGGTAAGACGTTTCACCGTGTGTGAGAGAGTTTTAACTTATACAATATGCACAAGGATAAAGGACAAATTATTTGGCTGATTAATTGGATGATGCCTTGCAGCTGAGGATGGGAATTTGTAGTATTTTCGGTTTTATTTTATTATTATGTGATTTAGGCCGTTACTAATACATCTCTAATTATGATTGTTTGGGAAATTTCATGGGTTCTTAACTAAACACCCAAAAGCATAAATAACAAAATAAATGAATTAAAAATAAATAAAAAATGACCCTAAATTGAGTCCTATTTAAACCCTCTTAATTAACAAAGATTATACGTTGATTTATTTGTAATGAAATTCGAAAATGATACTCTTATGTCTTAAGCAATCATCACTTAAAATTTTAAATAATAATTATATATTGAAAATACAAAATTTTCAAAAAAATCAGTCAGAGAGTTTTATTCCTTATTTAACCATGAAAAATTGAAAATAGTAAAACATGTATTACTACTTCTAGCGTAAAAGTATTTAAACTGTTTTTCTTTTTCATAATGTCCTACTATTACTGTTATATACACATGTTCTTATTGTTCAAAGCCGTCTTTAAAGTACAGCATATTTCGTCAAACTCTCAATTATTTTCTGGTCTATACTGTCAAAAATGTCAAATATGCACCAACAAGAATAGTTACTAGGTTTTTAACCATTGGTTATTACATGATACGTTTTTAACCATCGGTTTTACACAAATAGACAAAGTAATGCCTGAATCGATTCGATGCAAAATCATGAGTCTGTTAGAAAGAATCAATTGAGATTATGTGTTTTCACCTCTTGCCACATTGTTTGTTTTTTTCAATTTGAAAAATAAATTTTAACTTCAAATTTTCCTTCATATAGAATAGTCCCATTGACAATATTATTTTGTGGATTCAAGAGTCGTAACTCTGTTCTTCTCAACTTATTTACAGTACATACATACATACACACTTTTTTTTGTATTTATGATTTAATATTTAAATATATAATAAAAAACATGAAAACAAGATAATAAATACAAGGAAATAAATAGTACAATAAGAAGAAAAATAAAGGAAAAAGGAATTACAAAAAGAAAAGGAAAAACAGAATGTACAAAAAATATTTTCTGTACTTTTATTTGCAAGTGTGTACTTTCAAATTTCAATATATTTTCAATGAGATGTCGCTTATTTTATTTTAAGTAAATTATTTGAATTAAGTTTTTCCTTGTATTAAATTGAATACAAATAATACTGCAATTTCGTGTGTTTTAGAATTAATATTGAAATGTAAAATAAGAGTGGTAAAATAATTTGGACTAGACTAGTTTGAGTACTACTGGCCCAACCTTTATTGGGCCAAAATTTACTTATTAGCCCAGTTTTTTATTGGGCTAAAATTTGCTACAGTAATAATTAATTTGTCCTTTTTTTAATTATAATAAAAAGAAAAACAAATGTCGGTTAAAAAATTATAAATCCATATTTGGCGACGCTTGCCGCCAAATTCATGAATTTGCAGCAGTGTCCCGATTCATTCACCTCGAAAAATATTAAGTACTAACTTTCCTCGTGTTGAAGTGCAAAACCTAATCCAATTTATGATCGATAAGGTACAACTCATCCAATCCAAGCGCGGGGAACAACACGCAACTCTTGTCACGAAGCATGGAACCTGCACCTGAGCATCTCGGAGTCGTGCCAAACAGCAGCACACCTGTTGCCTAACGAGGAAAAACACGCAGTCGAGCTGGTTTCCGAGGTCAGTTCCCGCCACCGACATTACTATGTAAAAAGGAGTTGGCATAACTCGGAATTTGTAACTTCAGATTGTTCCTCTTTTTCCTTCTACTGAAAAATTTGTGGTTGAGAGGACAGAGTTAACTTAACCGTAGTTGTTGAAGATGAAGGTTTTGTTCTGTTTCTGCTGCATTCCGTGTTATCTGTTTTCGTGATTGTGATTTGATGAAGAAATGTGAAGTAGTTTTAGGGTTTATTTGTATGTATAATTAATTTGATTCGTGAATTTGGTAGTACGGATTCATTTGAATAAACAGTTACTCCTATTTGATGATTTTCATGTGTCTGAAATATCCGATTGAACTGTCGAAAGGAGTATGCATTATAAGCAACTAGTTGAGCTTTTGCTAGATTTGGAGGATAAATGTGTGGTTATGCTTGCAGGATGTGATGATTACAAGTATACTGATTACTGAAGTAGGTTAAAACTATGTTTATATGCTCAAGAGTGTTTTGTTGCGAATTTAAGGTTCATGAGACAAGATCGGACGCTTGTTCCTCTGATGATCAGGAAAGAGTGGCGACAAGGAAGCACAAGGCCGAGGCCAAAGCAAGTGAAGGTGGATCCGAACATTGGGCAAAGAGGGCCAAAACGGAGACTGAGGAGAGAGCTAAGGATGTGAAGAAGGCCAATACAGAGACTGACAAGAGAGCCGATGATGCGAATAAGGCCAATACCGAGGCTGAGGAGAGAGCCGAGGATGTGAAGAAGGCAAAAGCCAAGGGTATGGAGCAAGCTGAGGATGTGGAGATGGAAGAAAGCAAGAACAACAAGGGAGAGGAAAATGAGAATGAGAAGTCTACTGAGGAGATCATAGCAGAGTTTGAGAATATCTGTAAAGCCATGAGCGAGCATCTATCACTTCGGCAGATGCGTGAGATTCTGGAGGCAAATGGCGAAGTGAATGATGCTGTAGTCCCTGGATGGTAAGGATCATAGTAACTTACTTTTTTTTTTCTTTTTTTCTTTTGGGTGAAGACAATGGACAAGATTACTCATTGCATAGTTATTTAATGGTGCTCTGTACACTTGGATTGCAGTCAAGATGTTCTATTTTGTGGGACGTCAGACAATTGCCCTGCTTGTGGTGGCACTTTGAAGATGTCCTAGAGGAACTTTTCAAGTTCGGATGTATATACTGAGTGGTCTAGCTACACTTTTACCTCTGATCCCCAAAAAACAGGCTAATCTGGCAGACTCTGTCAAGGACTCTGATGTTGCTGGTTGAAGGTATTGTTCAAAGGCTTAATCATACAAAGTTTTTTTTTCTTCCTGTTTTATAGTATGAACTCTTTGTCCGGTACAGCCATACTGGAAGTCAAAGATTAAGGAAGCTGGGGAAAGGTTGCAAAATCGGTGATGGGCTCGTTAATGATACAGTTCGCCTTTCTTAGGTACTAAGCAGCTTAGGGTGTGTGCCACTTTGCAGGGGCGACTTTCCTGATCGTGTCTCCAGCAGCTGAGCGGGAACGTGGTGGCTGACTGAGGCAATGTGAGAATTGCTGAGCATTTCATTGTGTTTATCTCCTGGTAGGACTTAGTTCAGGGGATTTGGTGCTGGTGTTTTGCTTCAAATCAATTGTCCCGAGACAAGATTTCATGGATAGGGGAATACACTTGAAGAGATGCAAGAGCTATTTCTCAAACTCTTGCTTTATTATCAGGAATCAGGATGATGGAGTAGTTGGCATTTCTGACTTTGTATGATGATGACTGATTGAGGGTATTCTACCGGAATTCGCACAAACACAAAGGACGATGCTATGATCCTCTGTTTGATCGGTGTAAGAAGTTGGGTTGCTCTCTGTCTCTCCAGTTGAAAATAGACGCTGAAACTACAAGATGGTTACCTATTAGTTGCAGACGTTTGCCCTCATTTTGTTACTAGTGGGAGTTGCATCTTTAGGTGAAGTTGTTACAGAGCTAACTGGTGCTCCAGAGGCACATGGATTCATCACTAACCTCATCGGCGCATTCATGTTTCATTCTTATCATGGTATAACTGTCCAGCCAAACATGGTCTGGGCTCTGCAAATGACGCAGCAGAGCTGGTAAAGAAGAAATGCGAACCGGACGAGTCAGAGCATTCTACCTCAAGGTGAGCATAACGACAGCCCGCTCAAGTACAATGTGTATGCTATCTACGACCCAAAGCAAGTGATGGGCCGCGCACTGCATACTGAATATAGTCGAATATAATTTCGTATGGTGCTTATTGTTCAGGTTCGTATAAGGCCCATAGTGGCTATGAAGGTCGAGGAACGGATATTGAGTACGATACAGCTTCGCACTGGCTGCTGCCAGAGTCTGAATAGCGCTAGCCGTTCCTAACTGTTGAAGTAGTACTACATGGTTTTGTTCCTTTGAATCTCACTCTTGGTAATATGTTCCCCTTTCTTTTTCAAAGAACTTATGTTGAGAAGTATGATCTGGGAGAGTTGGTAATTGGTATGAATCATCAATGCTGCTGTTCAATTATTTGAGATGATTCATGATTACTTGTGATAAAGTAGATTCCCTTTCCTTTTTCAATTTCAATGTCTTATTTGCTCAAACACATGATCAATCAGGCACAATTCAGGAAGCTTTTTGCACAGAGAAACTAAATTCGGTTCACTGCAGAAGCTGCTTTTTAAGGTAAACGTGTAAAAATTCTTTCATTTCATTTTCACTTTACAATTTGATCAGCAAAGCAACAACACAACCTAATCTTGGAAGGTGATACATCTCTCACAATACAAACAAAACTAACAGTGACTCAACCAACTTCCACAAAAAGCTACACTACTCAAACAACATCAATGGTACATTACAAAAGGGGGAAACTTGAACTTATCTGAGACATACGGCACCGCCACCTCCGCCTCCGATCTCTGTAAATCCCTGTAGAACTGATACTCCGCCTCGTAATCATGAAGCGAGAGCTCCGCCTTCTGGTTCGTGTGGTAATGGTGCCTCGCCTCCTTCGATTTCCCAAAGCCGAAAACGCTCACCCTCTCGCAAACCCCCAGCGCCACCATCACCGCCTGCATCCCAGAGGAGTAGTGGAAGTTCACCGCGTCGTGAGCCGACGCCCACTCCACCGGATCCTTCCCAGTCGTCGCAACGAACCTCTTCAACGAGTAGTACTTCACGATCCTCGCGCATAAGGCGTCGAATCGCGGATCGGTGACGATCAATGGCGATTTGTGAGATGCGTTGCAGACTAAATAGTCGAGGAAATGCGCCGGCTGGCAAATGTACATGATCATGGCGACGTTCGCGCCATAAGGTTGGCAGAAGCAGCCCTCTCTCCTAGCGCAGAGATGCAAAATGTTGCTGTTGGCGAAGGAGATGTTCGTTTTGAAACCTACATTGCGCTCGAATCCCCTAATCCGAGCGTTGTTCAATCGGATCACGATTTCGTGGCTGTCGATTAGGTTTCCGTGATCCGATTTCAGTAAAATTCCACTGTTTCCGACGACGGCGCAGCTCCTATACTTCTCAATTGATCGTCTCACGCCATTGAAATCATCGATCGAGGATTTGATCCCACTCACGAGCTCCGACATTATATCCGGGTGGAAAAACCTCCGATTCCTCGCCCAATCGCTCAGATGCCGCCGGAATTTCTGCCAAATGCGGTGAAACTCAGGCGATCGGAGCTGCAGCGGTATCCCCCGCGCTGTCCGCAGCCTCACATCGATGTGGTACTTCCCCGAGGAAAGGAACGAGCGTTGGCGGCCGCGGCTGGCGAAATTCCCCTCAAGCAAATCCTCGATCTCCTTCTTCAATTTGGCATCGGCGGCGTCTACGGCGGCGAATCGGAGGAGCGTATCGTTGAACGGCGGCGGTTTGGGGGGTGGAGGTGATGCTGATGCGGATGCGGATGCGGATGCGGCGTCGTATCGGAGGTAGGAGGTTCGGTTCTGGTGATGAAGCGCGACTCTGAGGGTTAGGGTTCCGGCGAGGGCGAGGAGCAGCAGCACGGTGTAGAGCGGCCGCAGAGTGCGCTTCATCGAGTGGTACATTGGATCTGGAGAGGCTAAATTAGCGAGGAGATTATGTGGAGGAATTTGGAAGAGAGGAGGAGGGATCTGTTGTGGTTCATGATGAGAGAGGGAGTGAGAGGGAGGGGCGCAGAGGCATTGGGTTTGAGGTTGCAGAAATGGCGGATGTCGGCGGGAGATTGTGGATTGGTTTTTTATTTTTATAGTGGGGAGATGGGGTTGCAGAGAGAGAAGGGATCTGTGGAGGAGAGAGAGAGTGAAAGAGAAGGAGACGTAATTACCTCGTTTTATTTATGAAGTGTGCTTGGATCTAGTGTTTCCAATTTTTTTTAGTTTACTTATTTTTTTTGTATAAATGATGGGAATTTTGGGGGATTTTAAACTTATTTATGACTTACTATGTGACAATATTTCCTTATATGAAGTTATTGTCTTCGCTATTAATTGAATTCAAAATAAAAATTCTGAAGTTATTGCCGTCGCTACTAATTGAACTGTAATAAAAGGGGTACTGTCAAACAAATTATACTCCTACTTCCTTTTTTAATCCAATTTAGATTTGTCTCTTAATTTTTATAATGAATTAAAATTTTTATGAAATTTAAATTTTTTTTAGTAATTATATCAATGGTGGGAATATAAAAGATAGTCACAAGTTCATGTGTACACTATCCTCAATGAGTTATATCATCAGTTATATAGTGCAGATGATCATATTTTTGTAAGATAATTGCTAAATATATTCAAATTCATGATTTTTTTCCCAATTTATTTTATTTTGCGAGCAATGATAGAATTGGACTAAATTTCATGTTTTCACACAATTTATCCCAAACAAATATATGAATGTTTTATTGATGGGATTGAGTTCATAGGATTGTATTCATCCATTAAAGGGATGCATGTATTACGAAAATAGTATTGAAAATAGTTTTACGATCGAGGTGTTGTAAATAGTTTTGTGTTGATATTATATACTGTAATATTATTGAGAATAAAAAAACATTTTTGTTTCTTCGATTATGGGAGTCTACAATAGATCCTTTTATGTTGCATTAATGTACACCTTAGTTCAAATCTCATTAGTAATACGGATTTTATATTTATTAATTCACCTTTTATATTATATTCTTATTTTTGAATTTTTATGTAATACTCATAAAATTGCCATTATTACGTATGGATGGTGGAACCAGTGTATTTATTCATTTGTTATATGAAAAATCAATTAGGTGTTTGTTGTTTGAGAGCTATCCAAGTCCCTCCCGCAGTCCAAATGTTGGGTGGCTTGTTCATTTTTATTTTTATTTCTTTTATTTTATTTTCAAAAAAAGAATTGGTAGATGTGTACATGAAATTTTATAAAATGCCTCATAATAACATTTTATTGAAAACAATTTACTTAGGTTTTAATAATCACTTTTAGTACTTTTGAATTGCCTAATACATTGGCGTATCGGGGGTCGACAGCCCCGCCCCCTCTATGCAACTATTTTTTCCATATTCAACCGTAAAATTTCCATGTTTGTCCCCTCCGTTTGCTTTCGACATTGATTTGAAGATCAAAATAATAACCATATCTGCTACTTCCATTTTCGAATCTTAAATCCACTGCTTACTCAATATGACTGAGAACTCATAACCTCATATTCCCTACTAAAATAAAAAAAGTTATAGTAAGATTTTTAACGTGTAGACCATGCAAAAGAAATGATTAATATTCCACTACCCCATCTCACAATACGAGTCACATTTGGTGTGAGCATAAATTTTAAAAAATATAAAGAAAAGTAAGTTGAATAAGTTAATAGATAAGTAATATATGACTCTTATTAATTGAAAATGTGAATTTTATTTTGAGACGAGGATAATATTATTATATTAACATTTTGACGTATAGTAAGAATAAACAATGGTTTGATCCACTTTTCTTGTAACCTAACTCAGGGATATGTTTAGGATTTAAAAATTCGTTTATACCGATGCAGCAAATAAGTCAAAAGGGTTTCTTGATTGTGATTTACGAAATTTTAACATTTTCTAAAAGAATTTAAATTTTGGTTGTCACACTATGCGACGGCGGTAGCAATGCTGGTTTATAATTTTAGGGAATAATTAATTACTTTATTGTTTTCTTACGCTATGATTGATTTTTTTCTTTCGAAAAAGTAAATAAATGCATTGATAAAATTCCTTGGATTAATTTAAAACAGGCAGATTAATAATAACATTGAATTATTAATTTAATGTCATGTTGTAACCAGAATTCATTTGGAAAGTGTATTTATTCCCTCACTTATAGTATAGTACTATCAAACATAGCACAAATCATTCTTTGAATCTTTAAATTTGACGGTTGTGATAAGCTATATTATTAGACTAAGATGTTACATTATTAACTAAACTATATTATTTTACTAAAATAGTACGCATATTATTAGACTAATAATTTACATTATTAGATGACATGTGACATTAATATAACTGTTTTATTACAAAATCTAATAGATTACAAGTGTTTTTTTAACAATATTTATCATATGAAATTATATGTTAAATATTCACGCATCCAAATTTGTCACTACTGTCGTCTTTTCCGAAAAAAATAACTAAATAAACCAGGGAATGCACGTGTTACGAATTCTACATCTAAATTTAACAATGACTGTAATTTTGCATTTATCTAACCTCTACACCATCACAAACAGTATTTCATTTCATTTTTTTTTTAAATACAACATTGAAATTTGAAATCATGTTTCCTTCCCACCTATACTGTTATAGTGGTCAAATTAAAAAAAAGGTGAAGTATCATGCGCACTCATGCCATCAAACCATTAGTCTTTTCCCCTATGATTAGGTTAAATAATTCATCCACTCTTTACACTAAATTTAGTGCAACAAAGTTATCCACAATCTTCAGACATCATGACAGAATTAATACTTGAATACATATTTTACTGTTTTAGCATTTACTAAATATTTTTATTAGAAAAAATATACTCCTCTTCATGCAATGTTTCCAATAAGATGCGGCAATGAGAAATAGTAGTTCGATATATGCAACCTTTTTACTTCAGGAATTCAAATATATCCAATATCAACATTCTTTATCGGTTCTTATAAATAAAAAAACTGGATTTTTTCGTCAGAATTAGTGAGGCTCAAACCCACAAGTTCCACCCTTACAGAGTAATGGTTGCTCTGGTCTAACCGATTGAACCACAGAGCTCGATCAGGTAAAATATTACTAGTATATTTTAATCTTCATAATGAGATGTTTTCAAAGTACTCTTCTCTACTCTCTAGTGTTGAATTGACCCGACTAGATAGTAATTGATTTAAGAACATCTAATGCAAAAGGGCCAAAGTGAATGTGTAACTCTTCGATCCCTGAACTATGTAATGTACATCGAGGGCATACCAGCATTTTATGGAAAAAAAAAAATCTATCCTTATATATTTCCTATCGAAGAAGTGTAATAACATGGTTTGGGAGGAGAGGGAATATCAGACACTATACACTGGGCCAATATTCATATATGACCCAAATAAGTTAACACAAAGCCCAATACATTTTAACACAAGGCCCATATAAGAAAGCTCAATAAAGCGCAACGCGATTTCCATTTTGAAGTCAACAATTCATCGCGTCCATTTCCAATATCTTTCAAATCCCAATTTTGTTCTTTGCATCGTCTCCCAATTCATCGCGCCTCCCAAATCCGACGCGAAATTGAGCTGAAATCGACCAATTCGGACGCGGGAAGAGCTCAATTATTTATGATCGGCGACGATGTATAGCAATTTCAAGGAGCAAGCGATCGAGTATGTCCGGCAAGCCGTCGCCGAGGATAACGCCGGAAACTACGCCAAGGCTTTCCCTCTTTACATGAACGCGCTCGAGTATTTCAAGACGCACCTCAAGTACGAGAAGAACCCTAAGATTAAGGAGGCGATCACGCAGAAGTTCACCGAGTACCTGCGTCGGGCGGAGGAGATCCGCGCCGTGCTCGACGAGGGGGGATCGGGCCCCGCCGCGAATGGGGATGCGGCGGTGGCGACGCGACCGAAGACCAAGCCCAAGGACGGGAAGGACGGTGAGGGGGAGGATGGGGATAAGGAGAAGCTTCGGGCCGGGCTCAACTCGGCGATTGTTAGGGAGAAGCCCAATGTTAAGTGGAATGATGTGGCTGGATTGGAGAGCGCGAAGCAGGCACTGCAGGAGGCCGTGATTCTCCCCGTGAAGTTCCCGCAGTTCTTTACTGGTATAATTTCGCGATTTTATTTTGAAATGCGTGCATTGCAAGAGTATAATGTGTGATAAGTGATTGGTTTATTGTGGTCTTTATGTGTTGCTTGGGTAATGGCTATCCTGTTTGCTCGTATTATGCCTGTTCTGATTTTGAACTGTGAATATGCACTTGTTCGAAGAAAAGGTGGTCGAAATCACAATTTTAGGGCACATAGATTAAGGTTAAGAGGTGGTGGGCAGACATTGAGAAAGGTGGCATGGTTGTTAGTTGAAATTGCTTGCTCAGATACTGATAAGTAGACTTTGAAATCTTTGCTACTCATGTCATTTTCATCCTTACAATGGAAATGGATAATGGTATGGGGAAGACTTATATCATGAAAAGGGGTTATCCTTGTGGAAGAGACATTTAACCTTATTTTTGTACTATTATGTTAGAGATTTAGTAGTAATACTTTTGGGTATGCACCTTAAATAGTTCCGTTTCTGTACCATGTATATATAATAGGTAGCGGAAGCACATTCAGTTTGGAGCATGGTCAATTAGTTGAATGCCTAGCTCGTTATATTTAATGTACTGCTCTTTGTATAGGTAAGAGACGCCCTTGGAGGGCTTTTCTTTTGTATGGTCCTCCTGGAACGGGAAAGTCATACTTGGCCAAGGCTGTTGCCACTGAAGCTGACTCAACATTTTTCAGGTCATTTAGCTTCCTTGATATATGTATTTTCTGCTTGCCCTTGATAGATGAATGTCTATTAAGCTTGCAATGTTCTTTAAAAGTATGTTATCTGGTTTTCATCTAGTAGTTGTGAAGTTGGTAAATGATATCTGCTGTTTTCTTTCAGTGTTTCTTCTTCAGACTTGGTTTCAAAATGGATGGGTGAAAGTGAAAAACTAGTTTCTAATCTCTTTCAAATGGCACGTGAAAGTTCCCCCTCAATCATATTTGTTGATGAAATAGATTCCCTCTGTGGACAGCGTGGGGAAGGGAATGAAAGTGAAGCATCTCGACGAATCAAAACAGAATTGCTTGTGCAGATGCAGGTAATTGTAGTTAAGGGTCCAAATGATTGAAAGTATGCCTAGAAATTTCTTTGACATGTCTTAAGAAGACCTCTTAGGAGAATTTCTATTATTCATGTCATGAACATAGACCCTGCATCTTGAACTCTGCATCTTAATGTGGGTTGCAAATTTTTACCTCTCAAACTTGCTGCTTCATTTGAATATGACCCTGGGACTTGAGTGTTTTCAGTCCTTTATTCTCGAACTCAAATTCTAATTTTCTATTTTATGAATATTCTGACTGTTGTTACATTTGAGATATTTGGAAATGGCTTGTCATTATTGCAAGTAGTGTTTAATTATTATGGGTTTTTTGAATCATAAATGGTGAGGTTATGTATGGAATTTATCCATCGTGTTTATCCTGGATTTATTTGTGGTTTCTGTGTTGGGGTATTCTTCTCATGCAGTTCAAATGGGAGAATATTAGTATTTGATATCGAACATCAGACACCAACATTAGATGTTGAAAATAACTTTGAGCAAACAACACTACATAATAAATGTGGATTGTATCTTGAAACTTCAATAGTTATTTTATGTGGTGTTCAGCTTACAATGTATAAGATGATAATTACGTTTAGATTCGTAGGTTTCCTATTACTGTCCTGTACCATGAGATATATTTTGTCTGTGGTGGTTTTGGTTTGCCTATATCATTTGAAATGAAAATCTGACATTTTCCAGTTCTATTGTTATCATATATACATCAGGGGGTGGGACACAATGATGACAAAGTTCTTGTTCTTGCTGCCACTAACACTCCTTATGCTCTTGATCAGGTAATAGTTAGTTGCACTGTTGATGGTAGAAAATAGACATTTTTCATTCAACTTCTTTATTATTATTATTTTTATTAATATATTTATATTTATTTCGTATAGGCTATAAGGCGGCGGTTTGACAAGCGGATTTATATCCCTCTACCAGATGTGAAGGCACGTCAGCACATGTTCAAGGTATGGAACACTCTTTCATCTCACCAATTGAAATGGAACCAGAACTAATTAAAGGTTAAAACAATCTCCTGTGGCTTGTTACTCTTGCAGGTGCATTTAGGAGATACTCCTCATAACTTGACTGAAAGCGACTTTGAAAGCCTAGCACGTAAAACAGAAGGTTTTTCTGGTTCAGATATTTCTGTTTGTGTAAGTCTGCAACTGTTTATTTGTTGATGATGTTTAGATAGTCTCTGTACTAAATTTTCAGTGCTGCCGTTCTCAACGGAACCTGCACATGTCGTTTGAACTTAGAATTGATGCGAATGACTTTAATAGGTTAAAGACGTCCTATTTGAGCCTGTACGGAAAACACAAGATGCAATGTTCTTCATCAAGACACCCAGTGGCTCATGGGTGCCATGTGGACCCAAGCAACCTGGTGCCGTCCAGATAACAATGCAGGAGCTTGCTGCGAAAGGACTTGCTGCACAGGTATCTACTTAGTTGAAGCACGTGTATATTGTAATTTGTGTAAAACATAATGATGTTTAAATGTGAGTAAATGTACGTTGGTATATATTTCTGCCTGAGCCTCTATCTCCTCATTAGCAACTAAATGCTGTCTATACCATGATGCTTTTGTAGATCAACCCACCTCCTATATCAAAAACAGACTTTGACAAGGTGCTTGCAAGGCAACGACCAACTGTGAGCAAATCTGATCTCGATGTGCATGAGAGATTCACAAAGGAATTTGGCGAGGAAGGCTGATGAACATTAGGTGTTTCAGCCTGCTACGGCTTGTGTACCCGGTGACCTTTGTATATTATGTTTTTCTCTACTGCATTCAGATATTAGCCTCGTCAGACGGGAAGGTTAGACTGCTTTGCATTTTCCTCTAGCATTTGGCCAGAAAAATGAGCTGACACTTCCCAAATTGCTGTACTTAATTGTTATGTACAAACATAAAAATTTAAAACTACTCCAAGAAACTTGTCAATATGGTGTGTTTGTGATTATTGATTATCTTATTTTAGCAATTCTTACATTACATATTTGTGTTTAGAAAAGAGGTTCATATCATACAGTAACATTGTAAACTTGTAATGATGTATGGCATCTACAGTAGTGAATGTGTCCTCTTTTTCGAACGTATCTATAGAATTCAATGGCAACGAGGCACTCGGATGAGCAAACTGTGGGTGATATTTTTCTCCTTCTAGTACCGTCGATATCGTTCCACCAGCAAACGCGTAGGCGATAAGACTGTTGTTGTGGGCCATCGTTCTGCCGTTTTCCATGTATTCAGATCAATAGTGGCTAAAATGATACTCCGTCTACAAAAAATAGCCTTATTTTTTTCATTTTGGTCCATCTGTGAAATTATTTTCATTTTTCTATTTATGAAAACATTTTCATAACTTTTTATCCTATCTCATAATTTACTCATTTTTTCTTTCTTTCTTCTACTTTACTAATTGTATATTAACCTCCGTAATCTACTGATGACCACGTCATCTACAAATAATATTACTAGTACTTTCTGCGTTCTAAGGAAGATGACATGTTCCTTGGGCGACACGGGATTTATGTAACTTTATTTTATGTGTTAAGTGGAGAGAGTAAAGTAAGAGAGATGAAATAAAGTAGAGATAAAATGTATTTTTATTTTTAGTAATATGTCATTTTGGTAGAGAGAAATTAAAAAAGAAAGTGGGTCATATTTGGTAGGATAGAGAGATTACTATTTTTTGTACGAATAGAGCAAATACCATATTACTCCACTATTAAACACATGGACTAGTTCAATCCAATGTAAGGCCCATACAAGAAAGCCCAATAAAGCGCGACGCGATTTCAATTTTGAAGTCAACAATTCATTGCATCCATTCCCAACTTCATCCAAGCCACAGCAAAATCCCAATTTTGTTCTTTACATAAACTCCCAATTCACCGCGCCTCCAAATCCGACGCGAAATCGAGCTGAAATCGATCAATTCGGCCGCCGGAAAAGCTCAATTATTTATGATCGGCGACGATGTATAGCAATTTCAAGGAGCAAGCGATCGAGTATGTCCGGCAAGCCGTCGCCGAGGATAACGCCGGAAACTATGCCAAGGCTTTCCCGCTGTACATGAACGCGCTCGAGTATTTCAAGACGCACCTCAAGTATGAGAAAAACCCTAAGATTAAGGAGGCGATCACGCAGAAGTTTACCGAGTACCTGCGCCGGGCCGAGGAGATCCGCGCTGTGCTCGACGAGGGGGGATCGGGCCCCGCCGAGAATGGGGACGCGGCGGTGGCGACTCGGCCGAAGACCAAGCCCAAGGACGGGAAGGACGGTGAGGGGGAGGATGGGGATAAGGAGAAGCTTCGGGCCGGGCTCAACTCGGCGATTGTTAGGGAGAAGCCGAATGTTAAGTGGAATGATGTGGCTGGATTGGAGAGTGCGAAGCAGGCACTGCAGGAGGCCGTGATTCTCCCCGTGAAGTTCCCGCAGTTCTTTACTGGTATGATTTCGAGATTGTATTTTGGCATGCTATGATAAGTGATTGGTTTATGGCGGTGTTTTATGTGTTTCCTGGTTAATAGGTATCCTGTTTGCTCGTATTAAGCCTGTTGTGGTTTTGAACTGTGAATATGTGTTTGTTATAAGTAAATGTAGTCGGAATCATAATTTTAGGGCACGTAGATTAAGGGTAAGACCGTAAGAGGTGCTGAGCACACAAAGAGAAAGATGGCATGGCTTGCATTGTTTTTTGTTGTGCGTAATGTAATCGTTGTCTCCGCAGTCCTGCTCTGATACTGATAACTGATAAGTTTATTTTGAGGTCTTTCCTACTTATTTCATTTTCATCCTTACAATTGATAATATATGATGAAGGATGGAAGATTTTAACCTTCTGATTATATTATGATTAGAGATGTATTAATACTTTTGGGTATGGAACTTAACGAGGTCCTTTTCCGTACCTGGGTACACAATAGAGGAAGCACATTCAGTTTAGAGCATGGTCAATGATTTGAATGCCTAGCTTGTTACGTTTTTTAGGTAAGAGGCGCCCTTGGAGGGCTTTTCTTTTGTATGGTCCTCCTGGAACGGGAAAGTCATACTTGGCCAAGGCTGTTGCCACTGAAGCTGACTCAACATTTTTCAGGTCATTTATTTTCCTCATTATATGTATTTTCTGCTTGCCAATGTTGCTTGAAAAGTCTGTTATCCAGTTGTCTCCTTTTCTTCTTTTTCAATGATCTTGTAGTTGTGAAGTTGTTAAATGGCATCTGCTGTTTTCTTTCAGTGTTTCTTCTTCAGACTTGGTTTCAAAATGGATGGGTGAAAGTGAAAAACTAGTCTCCAATCTCTTTCAAATGGCACGTGAAAGTTCTCCCTCAATCATATTTGTTGATGAAATAGATTCCCTCTGTGGACAGCGTGGGGAAGGGAATGAAAGTGAAGCATCTAGACGAATCAAAACAGAATTGCTTGTGCAGATGCAGGTAATTGTAGTTAAGGGTCATAAAGATTGAAATTAAGCCTAGAAATGTTATTTGCATCTGTTAAGAACTAAGAAGATCTCTTACTAGAATTTCTATCATTCATGAACATGGATACCCTGCATCTAGAACATAGATTATATCGCTTTTTCCCTTCACTATTATCCTGGATTTATTGTTGGTTTTTGTATTGGGAAAGTTTGTATTCTTCTCATGCAGTTCACGTGGAACAATATTATTTGATATATTGAACACCAGACTTCAACATTAACTTTATATAATACCCTTGAGCAATAAATACTAGTACATAATAAATTTGGATTGTATCTCTAAACTTCAAAAGTTATTTTATGTGATGTTCAGCTTACAAGTGTATAAGATGACAATTAAGCTTAGATTAGTAGGATTCCTAGCTCTGTCCTGTACTGTTTGACTATACCATTTGAAATGAAAATTTGACATTTTCCAGTTCTATTGTTATCTTATATACATCAGGGGGTGGGACACAATGATGACAAAGTTCTTGTTCTTGCTGCCACTAACACTCCTTATGCTCTTGATCAGGTAATAGTTAGTTGCACTGTTGATGGTGGAAAATAGACATTTTTCATTCAACTTTGATATTATTTTTTTATTAATATATTTATTTCGTATAGGCTATAAGGCGGCGGTTTGACAAGCGAATTTATATCCCTCTACCAGATGTGAAGGCACGGCAGCACATGTTCAAGGTATGAAGCACTCTTTCATCTCACTAATTGGATTTGAACCAGAATTGAAGATTAAAATCATCTCTCGTGGCTTTTTTGCAGGTGCATTTAGGAGATACTCCTCATAACTTGAATGAAAGCGACTTTGAAAGCCTAGCTCGTAAAACAGAAGGTTTTTCTGGTTCAGATATATCTGTCTGTGTAAGTCTGCAACTGTTTATTTATAGATGATGTTTAGATAGTCTTTGTACTAAATATTTATTATTTAGTGCTGCCACAGCCATTCTCATCGGAACCTGCCCATATCTTTTTGGACTTAGAATTGATGCGAATGACTTTAACAGGTTAAAGATGTCCTATTTGAGCCTGTACGGAAAACACAAGATGCAATGTTCTTCATTAACACACCTAGTGGCTCATGGGTGCCATGTGGACCCAAGCAACCTGGTGCCGTCCAGATAACCATGCAGGAGCTTGCTGCAAAAGGACTTGCTGCACAGGTACAAACTTTAGTTGAAGGCCACGTGTATATTGTAATATGTGTAAAATATAATGATGTTTAAATGTAAGTAAATGTACGTCGGTATATATTTCTGCACGAGCCTCTTTCTCCTCATAAGCAACTAAATTGTGTATACCCTGATGCTTTTGTAGATCAACCCACCTCCAATATCAAAAACAGACTTTGACAAGGTGCTTGCGAGGCAAAGGCCAACGGTGAGCAAATCAGATCTTGATGTGCATGAGAGATTCACAAAGGAATTTGGCGAGGAAGGCTGACCTACCAACATGAGGTGCTTTAGCCTGCTAAGACTTGTGTACCCGGTGACTTTTGTATATTATGTTTTTTTCTACTGCATTCAGATATTAGCCTCGTCAAACGGGAAGGTTAGACGGTTTCACATTTTCCTCCAGCATTTGGCCAGAAAAATGAGCCGACACTTCCCAAATTGCTGTACTATTATTATGTACAAACATAAAAATTTAAAACTACTCCAAGAAACGTTGTCAATATGGTGTGTTTGTGATTCTTGATTATCTTATTTTAGCAATTCTTACATTCCATAATCGTTTTAGAAAAAAAAAGGTTCATTACATATATAGTAAATTTGTTATGATATATGGCATCTACAGGAGTGAACGTGTCCTCTTTTTTTCGCACGTGACTATAGAATTCAATGGAGACGAGGCACTACCCTCACGATCGGATGAGCAAGCTGCAGGCGACATTTACTCCTGGTACAGTCAGTATCGTTCCACCAGCAAATGTGAAGGAGGGAAGGCTGCTGTTGCTGGTCGCTGTTCTGCCATTTTTCAAGTATTTATATCAACAGTTGCTGATGATGGTAGAGGAGTAGCTGCTATAAGAGACTCTTTGTATACGAAAAATAGTCCCATTTTTTCATTTTGACCCTCCACGTAAATCTGTCTCATTTTCTAATCTATGAAAACTTTCTCACCGTGTTTCCTCTTTTTCCTTTCTATCTTATCCATTTTTTTTCTCTCATAATTTACTAATTGCTTGATAAAATCTATGTTGTCCATAAATGAAATTATTTTCTGTGGACGAAGGGAGTACATCACATAATGAGTTGTTATTGACAAAGTAAAGCCATTGGATGCTGCAATTATATTTTCTGAGATATATCTTGCTCCAAATGGATGTAACTTCAGTATTATGATATTATTCTGATGATATATTATATACATGGACCAGTTCAATCCAATTTTCATACTTCAAAATTCTTGAACAATTGTTCTATTTTGAATTGAAAAACTAATAAAAATCACACATCAAGGATACTAACAGAAGCCGGCTTCAGAATCTCATTTGGAACCATACATTTATACTCAATCAATTATCTGAAAATTTTGTATGATGTTTTGTACTCAGGCAAAAAGTTGATGAAAGCCGGCTTGAAAAAATAGATTCAGCACAAACTTATAGTGTATAAATTCCCAAGTAATCGAAAAGCCACACCAACATTAATCTTTCCTTCAAAACACTCACTTTAGCAACATGGATTTGGTGAAACTCTTTACCTTACTTCTCTTGTTTCGATTCGCACTAGCAAGTGGAGATGGTCTTACTAGAAAGGTACGGACTGCATGAACTCATACTACTGATACGTGCACCAGTACAACGTCGTGCCTGTGCACTACACGCGACTAATGTTTCCCCTCGTTTTCTTGAATCATGCAGCATTATGTAGTTTACATGGGTGAGCACTCGTTCGAGGACTCAGAGTCAGTGATCACAGCTAACCATGAGATGCTTACCTCGGTAATGGGAAGGTAAAGCTTTGAGCTTCTTCCATCTTTGAGCAGATATCGAAAAACGAAGCTGCTAAAACCATAGCATAGACATACTGAAACTAACATCTGTTTTCCTGGTTAAATTTTCAGTCACGAGGGGGCGCAGGGTGCAGTGGTCCACCATTATACGAAGACGTTCAGAGGCTTCTCCGCAATGCTAACCTCGGATCAAGCAAGAAAGCTCCAAGGTTCGTCCGTTCCTGAACTCAATATCTCTTACAAGAATCATCTGTGTTCTGATAACAATTTGTTTCTTTTGACTGCAGAGAGTGATTCAGTAGTATCTGTGTTCGAGAGCAAGACAAGCCGTATCCATACAACGCACTCGTGGGAATTTCTTGGTGTAACCAACTTGGAAAATAGCCATCAATCGTTGAAGGACTCTACATCCGACACGATCATTGGAGTTATTGATTCGGGTACATGCTCTCCTCTAGAATGTCTGTTTATATGCTAACTAATTTTAGAATGAAAAATGAATGATCCTACGTTTAGGGGTGTGGCCCGAGTCCAAGAGCTTCAACGACTACGGGCTAGGTCCAGTGCCCATGAAATTCAAGGGTGTGTGCTCAACCGGTGAAAACTTCACCCTGTCAAACTGCAACAGGTAAAATAAGCATGTTCATAGTTTCACAGTTTACTTGTTATGATGCATTGTGATTCCTATTTGCAGAAAAATAATAGGAGCAAGATTTTACTACCAAGGATTTGTAGCAGAATCCGGGCCTCTTGAATCGTTCAACGAGACATTTTTCCTGTCGGCCAGAGACTCTGATGGTCACGGAACACACACTGCATCCACCATTGCTGGCTCAGAGGTTCCCAACATCAGCGTGTTTGGAATAGGGAAAGGCACAGTGAGAGGAGGCGCAACAAGAGCTCGTCTGGCAATCTACAAGGCTTGCTGGTTTGGCTTCTGCAGTGATGCAGACATCCTTTCCGCGATGGATGATGCAGTCAGTGATGGCGTGGATGTTATATCAATGTCGCTCGGACCAGGTCCGCCCCAGTCTGTCTACTTCAGAGATGCAAATTCCATTGGAAGCTTTCACGCGTTCCAGAAAGGAGTAGTCGTTTCTGCATCAGCTGGTAACAGCTTTCTCCCCGGAACTGTGACCAATGCTGCTCCGTGGATCCTCACTGTCGCAGCGAGCACCATGGATCGTGAGATTCAGAGTAATATATATCTAGGAAATTCACAACTTATAAGGGTAATCAATCAATCATATAAACACCTACATTGATTAAAGTACCTGTTATTCTTCATGCTTCTAATATCAAGTCTTGCTTGTTTGAAGGGTTTTAGCATAAACCCTTTTCAGATGAACAACTACTACGGTTTGGTGGTTGGGAGTGCAGCAGCAGCGGCTGGGGTTCCCTCTGCAAACGCGAGGTACTTTCCTTGTTCTCGTTCTTGAATCTTCGAGTGTCTGATTCTGTTTTATCTGCCAGCTTTTGTAAGAGCGACACCCTAGATCCGGCTCTGGTTAAGGGGAGGATAGTTGTCTGCACGCTCGAAGAAATTCTTGATTCACGAAACGAAAAGGCTGCTACTGTGAAACAAGCTGGTGGTGTGGGGATAATACTGGTTGATCCACTAGCTGAAGACATCACATTTCAGTTTGAAATCCCAGGCACTATAATCAACATTCAAGAAGCAGAAAAACTTCAAACATACATGGTTTCGAACCAGTAAGTTTGACTTTCGTCTATCTAAACATCATATATTAGTTCCTTAACTATACCGGTTCTGTTGTGACAGAAACCCAGTGGCTAGAATATCACAGACAGTGACAGTTCAGCCGACTAAACCAGCGCCCGAGATGGCAATGTTCTCGTCTGCAGGGCCTAATGTTATCAGCTCGGATATAATCAAAGTATGTGTTTGTAAGTAGTTTTCAGAAACAAACAAGTGGAGAAGAGATAAAAACTCATATCTTTCACCTTTTCATTTTCAGCCGGATATAACAGCGCCAGGTGTGAACGTGCTGGCAGCGTGGTCTCCCTTGGCCACTGTCAACACGGCTGGAAGAGAAATCGACTACAACATAATCTCGGGCACTTCAATGTCCTGCCCCCATGTCTCTGCTCTTGCTGCCATTGTCAAATCTGTCCATCCTTCATGGAGCCCTGCAGCGATCAAGTCTGCGATAATGACAACAGGTAACGTTTAAACTAAGCCTACAACGTGCTTCATGTTCTAACTCTGTCCATTTTGCTGTAGCAACGACTCAAGACAACGTTAGGAGCTCGATTAGAAGACATCCAAATGGAACTGAAGCCTCACCTTTCGATTATGGATCCGGTCATGTCAATCCGGCTGCAGCAGTCGACCCCGGATTGGTTTACGATTTTGACAGCAGCGACGTCATTGATTTCCTGTGCAGCACCGGTGCAAGCCCTGGTCAGCTGAAGAACCTCACTGGTGAGACGACATACTGCAGGAACACCACAGCATCCTCGTATGACTTCAATTATCCGTCAATTGGAGTCTCGGACCTGAAAGGGAACATATCAGTGCATAGAACAGTTACGTATTATGGGGAAGGGCCGGCTGTATACAAGGTGGAAGTAGACTCTCCCGCTGGTGCATACGTCTCAGTCACTCCGAACGAAATAAGCTTCAAACAGGCGGGGGAAAAGATGTCTTTCGTGATAAATTTCACACCCTACAAAGGCAGCAACGAGAACTTCGTGTTTGGAGCTTTGACATGGACTGATGGAACACACGTCGTGAGGAGTCCGATTGCTGTCAACATCTCTCTCTAGGAAGCGTGTGAGTGAGGCTAGGAAACACATTCAAACAGCTCATGTAATTGTCATTGAATTCAACCTCATCAAAATGTAACCAAGTTTGCAATAGAAAAGTGTCTCATTTATATCTCTATGTTTTCCTTTATTATTCAACATAGAAATACACTCTGAACAGAGCAGAAAGATCCAAAATCAATTCATGCTTCCCCAATATCATAAATTCATTAATGCTTGTAATTTGTAAGAGAAATGACCAGTAAATCAACAGAAGATCATAAGCCTCTGCTGAAGTGTTGGAATCTATTCGAAGTGGAAGGCTGCTGGCCTTTGGACGGGCCGAGAAAGGATGGGCTTCCTTCTGTGTTGTCCCTCTGATTTATATCATCGCGTACATCATTTGTATCTGGGGTGACATCCTGCACCCATCAAGCAGGCCGAGAACAGTTCCGACATCTTCTTGACAGCACAATCCGTGAGCAACGTCTCATGAAACACTCTCTTCATTATCCAAATTTCCATTCTTGACAGCATAATGGTTGTATCAGATACATCTCTCTGCAGAAATTCATCAAACAGGTTAGGCGCATTCATGTAATATGAAAACTGTCCCACCATTATATAACACAGCTACAATTTTCAATGCATTAACAACTTCATTGGTGATGTGCTAGTGTATAACTATGATTTGAGATTTGTGAATTGAAAGAGATTCCATGACAATTACAAAGATCACAGGTCAGGTACCTTTGTTTAAACTCAGTTTCAGTGTAACTAAACGTTTTGAAGCACGTGCTGAACATACATACAACCAAGTTATTTAACCAAGATAATTAATACTTATTATATCATTTTATTTGCTACAAAATACAAAAATCGGTGGTTCTTGCTTTTTTCTCTTTGGATGCCTTGATTCTCTTTCAATAACTGAGCTCCCTTTTCTGTGTTTTGCAATAAAGGAATAACTTTTAAAGTAATTTCTCCTCTTGTCTGTTCTTCGCAACAAATTCTTACACTGTTTTACGTAACCCACACAAATTCTTACTAGGGTTTTTCTCTGTCACCGAAGTTTCAAACCTTTTCCCAATTTCCCAAACTCAAGATTTTCTTTTTCTTTTTTTATTCAATAATATCCTCTCTAACTGCTAATGGCTCGAAAACGTTTTCCCTTTTCCCCCTTTTGCGCTAGGAATGTTCCGCCTAATCCCAATTCATTCATGAATTTGTTCGATTCTTGAATTTCTGGGTTTGAGGGAGTCCCAATTTAGAGTTTTTTGGTACTCATTGGGATCTGATTGAGTTGCAAGGCATGACCTTGGATGGGTTTTGAGGGTTTTAAGTAAGACAAAAACCCTTATTCAATTCCCTAATTTTCTCCTAAATTAATTAGGTTTGTGAGGTGAAGCTTTTTTGGAGTGGTTAAAGATGAAAGCAGAGAAACCTAGCTGGATTAAGCATGGCACCACTCAGATTTTCTCCATTGATATCCAGCCTGGTGGCCTCAGGTTTGCAACTGGTGGTGGTGATCACAAGGTATGTTATTTTCCTCTCTAATGTATTCTATTTTGTGGTAATGTGTTTCTGTTGGAGCATTGGAAGTTGAGACTTGCAGAAGTTCAGTTATTAAGAAATTTGCAGTGATGATGTATTTTTGGATATGGCATTTGATGTTCAAGTAATCGATTGTATGTATTCGAATTGATAGAGTTATGCTGAACTTTTATGAATCTTGAACCAGCAAGTGTCTTTGTTGGTTAGCTTGCTGAGAATAAGATCAAGAAAGCTTAAAACTAAGGGACATTTTGTGGATTACAACTATAAACTATCTTGATTTTATACATATGTCTATGGGAGGTAAATCACGGACGAATCCATGGTTTATCGTTTCAATGCTCCTGTTTATTGTGTCTGGATTTGGGATTATACAATTACTTTAGTAGCTTGAGAAATCTTATTATAATTATGTATTTTATTTACTGAAATTCCACTTGAGTTCTCTTCTCTTAATAATGTGGTTGGCTAAAATCTCAGGTTCGCATTTGGAACATGAAGTCTGTTGGCAGAGAGATGCAGAACGATGATTCGGCTTCGAAGCTTTTGGCAACTTTGCGGGACCATTTTGGGTCTGTTAACTGTGTTAGGTGGGCTAAGCATGGGCGGTATATTGCATCTGGATCTGATGATCAAGTTATTCTTGTTCACGAGCGGAAGCCTGGCTCGGGAACCACAGAGTTTGGCAGTGGTGAACCACCCGATGTTGAGAACTGGAAAGTTGCCATTACTTTGAGAGGGCACACTGCTGATGTGGTAATACAAGTGCTATTTTCCTTGTGTACTGTTGCTAGCTTAAATCTTGCAGGCATTGACACCTTTTATTCATTATATTTTGGTGTGTGCTCTAATCAATGTTTTAATTTTGTTCTATGCTTAAAGTAGGTGGATCTTAATTGGTCTCCTGATGATTCGACATTGGCCAGTGGGAGTCTGGATAACACCATTCATGTTTGGGACATGAGTAACGGAATCTGCACTGCAGTTCTACGTGGTCATTCTAGTCTCGTAAAGGGTGTGGCTTGGGATCCTATCGGGTCATTTATAGCTAGTCAATCAGATGACAAGACTGTCATAATTTGGCGAACAAGTGACTGGAGCCTTGCTCATCGAACCGATGGTCACTGGGCTAAATCTGTAAGTTAATGAACGGCAGTAAAACGTATACTTGTTCATTTTCCTTCTACCCTCCATTTACGTGCTATACTTTGAATTATCATTTTCAGCTGGGCTCCACCTTCTTCAGACGGCTAGACTGGTCACCGTGTGGTCATTTTGTAACTACGACTCATGGTTTTCAGAAGCCCAGGCATTCTGCACCTGTTCTCGAGAGAGGAGAATGGTCTGCCACATTTGACTTCTTAGGACATAATGCACCAATAATTGTTGCTAAGTTCAACCATTCAATGTTTCGGAGGACTCCCTCCAGTTCCGAGGACTTAAAAACTTCCCCGGTTGGTTGGAGCAATGGCTCTTCAAAGGTTGAAGGAAAAGATTCAACGCCATATAATGTTATTGCAATAGGAAGTCAGGACCGCACCATAACTGTATGGACTACAACTAGCCCGAGACCTCTTTTCGTGGCAAAGCATTTCTTCTTTCAAAGTGTGGTGGACCTCACCTGGTAATTTAAATTTACTGTGCATTTTCTTATTCCTCGGCGCTGTGATTCCTTTTTCTTTAGCTGCATCCTTATATTTGCATCTTTCTGGTGATTTGCAGGAGCCCTGATGGCTACTCGTTATTCGCTTGTTCCTTGGATGGGACAGTGGCAACATTCCATTTTGAAGTTAGTGAAATTGGATATAAATTGACTGATGCTGAAGTAGATGATTTGAAGAGGAATCGTTATGGCGATGTCAGAGGTCGGCAGGGAAACTTAGCTGAGACTCCAGCACAGTTATTGCTTGAAGCAGCTTCTGCGAAGCAAACTCCAAATAAAAAGACGCATACAGCTGTTCCAGAGAGTCGGGCATCTCTGAAACCTTCAGTTGATTTAGGAGTCACTAAAAAAATTAGTAAGGCTGTTGTAAATGCTGGAAAGAAAACTGATGAAGCTATCGGTCATGTATCGAATAAGGTGGCCTCAGCTCGGATGTCAACCCCAGTAAGGCAGAAAGAATATAGACGCCCTGATGGTCGGAAAAGGATAATACCAGAAGCAGTTGGTGTCACTGCCCATCAGGAGACAACATCTATTGATCATCACTCTGATGGTCTTCTGTTAGCTGTGAAATCTTCAGATCAAAACATGGACAATAACGGAGTGATACATACTGGTAATGGTAGTCGAGAAGGGTCAATAAGAAAGGTTGTAGGCGGGAGTGCCGATATAAGAGAGCGCTCTGGTGTCACGGCTAGAGCATCTATTAGTGAAAACTTGATTATCGAGAAGGTTCCTGCCTCTGGGAGTAAAGACACAAGCTATAATGTTGAGCAGGTTGGTCAACTACCTTCTGGTAGTATCCTTTCGATACGAGTATTTGATAACAAACAAGGGGAAGATGCAATTTGCTTGGAAGCCCGCCCGAGAGAGCATGCAGTTAGCGATATTGTGGGAGCAGGAAACACTTTAATGATTAGAGAAACAGAACTTTCTTGTACACAAGGGTCTCAGAATCTTTGGTCTGATAGGATCTCTGGGAAGGTCACTGTCTTGTCTGGAAATTCGAACTTCTGGGCTGTTGGTTGTGAAGATGGATCACTCCAGGTTTATAACTTTACTTCCCAATTTCACGTTACTTAGAAGATTTATTACGCGTTTTATATGTAATTACGTGCTGTTAGATGTTAAAAATAATGTTTTTCAAATGTGTCGTAATATGGTGTCTACAAGCCATGTGAGCATAGTTTGTGATGCACACATTTTTTTCTCTCTGCGTGAATGATGTGATAAATAGTAGTTCTATTTATTGATTGCAAATATTCGCCATTGTAAAGGTTTACACAAGATGTGGGAGGCGTGCCATGCCAACCCTGATGATTGGTTCTGCAGCAGTATTTATCGATTGTGATGAATTCTGGAAGTTGTTAGTTGTCACAAGGAAGGCGTCGTTGTATGTTTGGGATCTTTTCAACAAGACGTGTCTACTGCAGGATTCCTTAGCTTCACTGGTAACAACGGATCTCAAATCCGATGCTGGTAAGCTACGAAATCTGATTTTTTGAATAAATAGCTTAACTATAGCAGTTCGATTATGTTACACGTGTGAGAAAATGCTGTTAATGTTTCTCTTCTTTTCATTCATCCAGGTACAGTCAAAGTTATATCTGCAAAATTATCCAAATCCGGTTCTCCCCTCGTTGTCTTGGCCACACGCCATGCGTATTTATTTGACATGAGTCTCAAGTGTTGGCTGAGAGTCGCAGATGATTGTTTTCCTGCTTCGAATTTCTCTAGCTCCTGGACCCTAGGTTCTGCTCTTGGTGGTGAGCTGGCCGCATTACAGGTTGATGTCAGGAAATACCTGGCACGGAAACCGGGGTGGAGCAGGTTTGAATGCATCGTTTGTCTATGCTATGATTGATTTGTGGTTGCATAAACGATTTTTTGTTTAAACCGTATTGTTGTAATACAGAGTGACTGATGACGGAATGCAAACACGTGCTCATTTGGAAGCTCAGCTGGCATCTGCTTTGGCTTTGAATTCTCCTAATGAATATCGCCAGTGTCTTCTGTCTTACGTTCGCTATTTAGCAAGGTATGGCGTGCTCTTTGTGGTTGTCGTATTGCCTGCGGTAGTCGATTGGATAAGTCTCCGGATAAATATTTCTGCTATTCTCATTTTCCTTCCTCGGTATATCTACTAGAATGGAGTGTGTATAAAATGAAATTAGAAACAATAACAAGAGAGATCATTATAGTCGGGACAATGGTATAAGCCGAACAGAAAAAATATCACGAGATCATTGTTGATACCTAATATAGAGAACGTTTACGAGTGCAAATGCTAGGAATAGGATAATGCCAATGATTATTGATGTTGCTGTGCATTATGTAATGCTTGCCACACATTTTGTAGCCTTACTGTGAGAACTTTGTAGGGAGGCGGATGAATCCCGCTTAAGAGAAGTTTGTGAGAACTTTCTCGGACCTCCCATCGGAATGGCTGAATCTGGATCAGATTCGAAATCACCGTTTTGGGACCCTTCTATTCTTGTAAGGCCTTGGTTCTTAATTTTTTTTCGAAGATTGTTTATTTTCCACATATTGTGCGTGTGCATATTTTGATTTGCAATCCTCTGTTGGTTTGTCAGGGAATGAATAAGCACAAGCTCCTCCGTGAAGACATTCTCCCGGCTATGGCATCCAACAGGAAAGTCCAACGGCTACTCAACGAGTTCATGGATCTCCTATCTGAGTACGACACTACTGAGACCAACTCTGAGCCGAAGAATCCACCACAGCCAACTGCACCATCCCAGCCCGCAAAAGATGTAATGGATTCCAATCCTCCTACGGTAGACAAACAAGATTCTGATCCAGCAGAGACCTCTCGAGAGCATCTTGTCGAGCCGGCTGATCATACTCTGCAGGCAACCGATGAAATGGATGCTGTCACAACGACGACACAACCTCAAGCAGATTCTGTTCAAAACACGCCCCATGCAACAGAGCAAATGGACATAGACGGCCCTGCCTCGGATCAAGTGGAAAATCCCTCCCCATCTCCAAAAGAGAAGGATTCTTGATCCTGGCTGACAACCAAACCCTAAATGCTAATGTCGACCACTTGCCTTTCTCTGCCCTTCTCACGGACATTCGAGCACTGAGTCATAGGTTATGCTGCTTGGTACCAACGGGAGCTGCTGCATTCGAAGCTCCAGCTGACAAAGCGTCGCACACTTGAGGTACTCGAGTAGCCTACAACGTCATTTCATCTTTCGTTTTCTTCTAATTGTGTCGTACATTCAGCTAATTTCTGTATGTAACTTTAGGTTCCCAATTTTCAAATAGGCTGTAAAGTAAACTCTACTCTAAAGCTTGACGTGAGTGGCGTGTCTCTAAAAACACAATTTTCGCATAATTTATGACAAGGGTCGCAGAAGTGGTCGAGCCTCATCAGAGCAGCTCGGCTCGACTGCTTCTGCGAGTAACCGGTCATCCATTTTTCCGGTTACGGTTTTAGACATAACCTAAGAGAGCATTTGCATTTTTTCAAGATCGATTTTTGGTTGTTGATGCGTTCAATTTATCACATAGAGAGTGAGTTTAAATTGTCTTATAATAATTGAAGATAGTAAGGCCACCCGCAACGCGTCACGCGGGTGGCCCGTATTCCGTCACTAAGGGACGAGACGGCGGCGTGACGCGTTGCAGCGTCCCGTCTCGTCCCCAGCCCGCTCCGCGTTCCGTCCCGCCGTGACGAATGGCGAGACGTCTCGCCACGCGCCGAGGCGACGTGGCGCGCTCCGGCGCCATGCGTGACGCCCACTCGCCGGCCCGTGAGTGGGCATCGTCACGCTGACACTAAATCATTTTTTTTTAAATTTGAATTAAAAAATTTAAAAATGAAAATAAAAAATAAAAATTCGAATCATCCACCGCCTTTGGGGGATGATTCGCCGGCGGAGTAGTTTTTTTTTATTTTCTATAAAATTGTATTTTAAATTAGGTAAATTTTTATTTTTTTAGGATTTTGATTGTGTTTTTTTTTAATTCTAAGTTGTATTTTTATTTTATGTTGTAATTTTATTTTATTTTTAATGAAGTGTGTTTTTATTAATTGAATTTGTTAAAAATAAAAATAAAAAATGAAATTGAATGAATAGTAATTTAAGGGACGAATAAGAGATGGAGGGTTAGTTAAGAGATGGAGTAAAAAAGTATAGTGAGGCCATGAATAGTAATTTAAGGGACGAATAATGACAGTGTTGCGGACGGCCGAAGTACTACTCGTATATTGATCTTGTTCTCTGACTTATATTTGTCTTTAACTTTAATGGTCCAAGATCACATGCAATATTTATTTCTAAATCAAATCAATCAATTCGACATACATACATACATATTTGATTGAGGTGTCCAAATCATAATGACCAAATTTATCAGGTCATTTTAGTTAATGGTCCAAGATCACATGCAATATTTATTTCTAAATCAAATCAATCAATTCAACATACATATTTGGTTGAGGTGTCCAAATCATAATGACCAAATTGATCAGGTCATTTTTATTGGATGCATGCCTTCAATAAAATTATTATGAGAAAGAAAGAAAGAAATCAACCATTTGGAAATAATTTTGTTCTTTGTCCATCATTCATTGCAAGCGAGGGCTTTTGCACCGTGTCCGACCTCAGTGATGACCTTCATGACTTTGTCCCGCCTCATGATTTTTGTTTCTTGAATACGTCATCATAAATTATAAAAATTGTGTTTGTGATTACAAATTCAGAGAATTGTTAGTAGTAATATAGAAAGTGATTAGCCTTTACATATTGTGGTTAGTTCATAAATCACCCTAATTTATCCAATGACCACAAACTTGTATATTAAGTGAATAACTAGTGGTTTAACAGCATCCACAACCGTGCTCTTGCCAACGGCACGATTGTGGGCCCGATCCCACTTTTTCTGCCTGCTCTCTGACAAGAGCACAACACCCACAGCTGTGCTCTTCCGCAAGGACGAGCACAATTCAATTTAAAATTCAATTAAACAAAAACATTTCCATAATATGAAAATTCATTAAAAAAACCGAAATAACATTACAAATTATAAATAAATTTAAAAGACATAATTAAAAGCCTAAAATTAAAAATTACATAATTAAAATCCTAAAAATTAAAAAAACCACTACTCGTTGCCGAATAATATCACAAATTATAAAAATAATAAAAATTACATAATTAAACTCCTAAAAAATAAAAATTACATAATTAGACTCCTAAAAATTTAAAATTACATAATTAAAATCCTAAATTTGAGATTGAGAGAGTTGTTTGGTATAGTGTCATTTTTTTGTGTTTGAAATGAGAGTATTTATAGATGAAAGTATGAATTTTGGGGTAAAAATAATGAAAAAAATAAATTAAAAGTGTGGAAAAATTAGATATATTTTATTAGAAAGTGGGAAAATATTTTTTTTATTAATTTTGAATTTTTCAGAATTTTTCGATTTTTTTAAAAAAATAATAAAAAATGATAAATCAACGGGCCAATCAGAGCATGCCACGTCGCCGCCCCGTGCTCTTGCCGCTGGCACGGCCATGCTCTTAGCTAAGAGCACGTCCGTGCCAGCGGCAAGAGCGCAGCGGCGGCGGAGCGCGTCCTTGCCAGCGGCACGGACGGACGAGCACACTCCCACCACCGTTGGGAATGCTCTAAAGGTCTAATAGTTGGTAATAATATATCCAATGATCGTAATTAATTCTTAGGCCCAAGTTTGAGGAATATAGATGTCTATTTTTGGCCTTCTTGTTGATCACAATGAAGACTGAAATGACAGTTTTACCCTTGATATATTAATTTTTCATTTAATAAAAAAACAATTAGTACGTATAATCCACACCACACCTTACATGAATTGTCCCTCTAATTAAAATCATGGGACAATAAAAATGAAGAGTGAAAGTGAGAGTGAGAGTGATTTTTGAAAAGATTGTGCATTCCTGACATTTCACTCTTAGGACCAATCAAAGATAATCCTTATTTCATCCGTCCGCGAATAAGAGTCTCGTTTTTCCATTTTAGTCCGTCCGTGAATAGGAGTACCGGTTCACTTTTACCGTAAATGGTAATAGGGCATCACATTCCACTAACTCATTCCACTCACATTTCATTTAAAACTAATTAATAAGTATATACAAGTGGGACTCATATTCTACTAACTTTTTTCCACCCACTTTTCTTAACAATTTTTAAAACCCGTGCCACGAAGAAATGTGACTCCTAATGGAGGACGGATGGAGTATTTCGTAAAATCGGAACTAAAACGTTTTTATTATTAGGTCCTATTTAGTCTAGAAAAATGAGCGATAAAGATATACTCACTGTAACTGGAAATGATTGACTCATAAAAAATTAGTTAAATGAAGATATTAAAGCAACTAATTATGATAAATTAATTACTTTAATTATTACTTGGCCAAAAAGGAGATGACAAATTAGTCAAAAAGCAAAAAGTTGGCCAAAGAATGAAATATTTCTGAGTATTGTTCGTGTTATCAATTTAATTTAATTATAGTATAGTACATTAAGGTTGCGTTCGGTTGCCATGACTTGTGGGATTATTTTAGTTGGAGGGGGAGGCTATGACTAATTATCATGAGACTATCCATCTAAGAATAAGTTGTATGATTCAATCTTATAAACCAAACATGATACATATTTAATCATGGGATTTAATCTTGGCAACCGAACACCCCCTAAATAAAATTGTTTATGTCATTAACTTTTACAAGTCACATCAAAATTAAAGCTCACGATTTATCTATTTTTCTCTATAACCTGAAAAGATTATTTTTGAGGTAGTAGAATTACAATAATTTTAAAATATCATAATCAAACTAATTAATGGATAAAACGAAAAAAATGTTAAACTAACATAGACTAAACGAGATCAATGATCATGTACAACGCTCACGTAAATGAAGTCTACAATTTGAGGTGATTAATCGTGTAAATTAATTCTAGTAATGCTTTTGTTCGATTGTGAAAAAATATAATCACATGTGATAAAATATGCTAATATTAACCAAATTTAAAGATAATAGTTTCAACTTAAACCATGGATCTTATTTTAGTACTTCCCTCACGTAACCTAATTAGACATTTTTCTTATTCTTCCTAAAAACCAATGCCTGAAATTAATGGTTACTAGTTAGTTTCATGTTTAGCTTATAATGGTAATGTCCAAGTAATTATACTTCATTTTTTTAGATTATGAGCTTATGGAGTAGTATTATTTGTCAATAAAAAATAGTTTAATATTTCTATTTTCGTCCGTCAAGTTAAATTAGTTTCATTTCTATTTTAAAAAAAAACTTTCTCGCCACCTTTTCTTTTTCACTCCTATTTTACTCATTTTTTATCTTTTCCTCGCCAATTGCGCATTAAAACACATTTGTCAGACGTATGCAAATGCGACTATGTTTTGTGGTTGTAGAGAATAATGATTATTTAAATGAGACATGGTTGTATGCACTCAATTTATGTTTGGTCTCCAAAATTAAACCATAACTGATATAGATCGTTTTCATGTTTAATTAGTTACCCCTACATATTTGTACCTAATACTCCACACACACACACACACACAATCTTAATTTGTCAATCATCTTGTTTGCTTAATGGAATTGGGCAGCATTCTCCAGTTCTTGGAACACAGGTCCATTCTTGTAACTGGAGCCACTGGCTTTCTAGCAAAGAGTGAGCTCTCTCGCTCTCGATTTCTTGTTCGTTTGTTTTTTTGTTGTATCGTCTCGCTTGTTCTTTATTTGTATTGTTGCTATCTTGGTTGGATTATATATTGGATTCTATCTGTTCCTTTCCTGCATTGGCTTGCCTCATCAGGAAGACTTTAAGCGTTGCTTTTTCCAAAAAAAAAAAGAGAAAAGAAATGAAATTAGTTACTCCTCTTTCCCATAAAAACATACCCTATTTTTATGGGACGAATAAAATATTATGATACCTTTGATTGATGCAGTTTTTACTGAGAAGATATTGAGAGTGCAACCAAATGTCAAGAAACTCTATCTTCTCTTGAGGGCTTCAGACACAAGCTCAGCCATGCTACGTTTCAATAACGAGGTAATTCATAATAATTAGTAAATAATAGTGTTTCTTTAAATTTCTATAAATCAACTCATAAGTATAATATCTAATGAATGCATAAACATGCATGTGCAGATTATTGAAAAGGAGTTATTCAAAGTTCTGAAAGAGAAAATGGGGCAAATTTGAGAGGTTAGCCTTTTTTTTTGTTTCTAAAAATGATTCCCCAACTCGAAACCTAGACCTATTGAATGATATAAAAACATCTTACCAATTGAGTTGCGTTTCATTGTCAGGTTAGAGTTGTCGCATGAGACATTACATTTGAGAATTTGGGAGTGAAGGATTTGTCTTTGTTGGAGGAAATGTTGACTGAAATTGATGTTGTGGATAATCTTGCTGCAACCACCGATTTTGATGAAAGGTAAGCAATCATTCAATTAATACCACAATTATCTTCTATTTTAATTTTATCACATAAAATTAAATTGAGATTTGTGCATGCAGATATGATGTCTCACTTGGAATAAACACACTTGGAACCAAGCATGTTTTGAACTTCTCCAAAAAATTGAAGAAATTGAAGATTTTGGTACACGTGGCAACGGGCCCTTTTATTAAAATGGTTAATAAAAATAAAAATAAAAATTATTGAAATTATGTATCTCTAGTCACCTATTTTTATCCTTGTAAATTATAGTACTATTAATTTAATAAATTTAACAACACAGCTAGCACCCTTATATGTATTAAAGAAATAGTTACTACTTATTTAATAATTTTGTGCTGATCATAATAAGTCTCAATTAAATAGTGCAAGTTGTTAATTACAGCCAAAATTAAAGTATGAGAAGTTGACAGAGTCGTTTAATGAAATGGACGGGCAATAATAGCGGATCCAAGTGGGGTTGACTTGACCAGCCTTCCATTGAAGCCTTTTGAGCTTTATATCAGTCTTTATTAATTAAATGTTCAGGCAATGATGGACCCCACGACTTCTGTATCTTGGATTTGCGATTGTGGTCTGAAGCATGATTAATTATATTATATTTTTAATTATTTAGCTTATGGAGAAGGAATTGGTAGAGGAAACACTAAAACAGTTAAAGGTTGATAATCTTGATGAAGACTCCATCAAATCAGCCATCAAAGACTTGGGACTTCTAAGCTTTGTTTAGTTACTTCAATTTATATATGTAATAAGCAGTGGCGAAGCTATATGAGGGCCAGGAGGCCCATGGTCCCCCACCAATTTTATTATTTACTATGTTATACATATATATATATATATAGGGTCCTGTTAGGTTGCTATTATTTAGTTAAATTGAGAAATGAGATGCAATATCAGCCACTAATTCACAAGATTAACTAAATGTCAACAGCTATCACGTTATGTCAACACGGGGGTATAAGTGTCATTTCATTTCAATAGCCAGAATATCAAATGTCAACAGCTCGTATTAAAATGTCAACAACTAAAAAATAACACTTACAATTCACATTTGAATACCGGGAATATCAAATGTCAACAACTCGTATTAAAATGTCAACAACTAAAAAATAACACTTATAATTCACATTTGAATCTCGAGAATATCAAATGTCAACAACTCGTATTAAAATGTCAACAACTAAAAAATAACACTTACAATTCACGTATCAATACCGAGAATATCAAATGTCAACAACTCTTATTAAAATGTCAACAACTAAAAAATAACACTTACAATTCACATTTGAATCTCGAGAATATCAAATGTTACTTATTAGAATATACTTATTAGAATGATGTGAAGTTTACAAAATTTTACTGTATTATTTTTCCATTAATAACATTATAATAATCAAGATCAGATTTTTCCATTCCCATAAACTACATTTTCATCATACTGCAATTACAATCTTACAGAAAATAATCTGCATTCCTCTAAACTGAGAAGAAAAAAGAAGTAGAAAATCAGACATCTCATTGAGTTACCAGCAATCCGCCATTAAAAGTCTGGCCTCAAGGATGTATTAATCGGGCTATTAAAAAAAAGGATTCAATGCAACTACGTTTCGCCAGATCCTTAAAACATGGGAAATGAAATTAAAAACTATTCCACCATAGCAAAAATAAAAATCGAAGATCAATTTGGGGATTGTTCAAACCCTAGTTTTGTGCAGCAGCGGCGCGAAGCCGTAGGAGGACGACGATTCTTTGCAGGACAAGTTGTCGGAGCTGACCTCGGCGACAATGTTGATGAAATCATCGAGGCTGAGGCCGCGGAAGCGCTCCTCGTCGTCGTCGAGGAGGCGGAGGATTTGGTAGAAGAAAGCGGGCTCGCAGAGGAGAACAAGGCCGCCGGCGGTTTGGAAGCCGAATTCCTCCTCCGCCTGGTCGAGGAGGGCGACGATCCAGACGGTGGTATCGTGGCGGAGGGCGGCGGAGGAGACGGCGAGCGGCGAGGCCGCGGCGGAGAAGACGGTGGGAGAGGTGGTGAAGGGCGGTGGATTTAGCGACGCCAAATTGGAAGAACCCTCCTAATTAGAATACAAAATTACCACTATGCCCTTTTATAATTAATTAATCTAAAAATATTTTTTATGTGGCAAAATCTGGACCACTCATTTTTATAAAATGAGTGGCTGAGATTGCATCTCATTTCTCAATTAGCCTAAAAAATCTCAATTGATCATGGACCTATATATATATATCTACAAATACATTATGGATATATAGCACAAGTTGAATCCCACAAGGGGAAATATCACATAATTTTTTTTTCTAGTTTCACAAAGCTCCTCTAATTTAGTTTTATCCTTAGTTTTGTTCCATAAAATTCTAAGAAATCCATAAATTTATCTTATAAATATTTTTAGTAAATTCAATTTTAAAGTTATGTCGCACGTATTATATTATTCATCGTTCTCGTAGTTCCCACTTGGGTCGCATCAATTTTTGGCGATGATAAAACAAAAAATATCTCACAACCATGAAGAGTAAGTTGAGCCCCCAACATTAAAATTCTAGCTTCGCCACTGTATGTAAGGGTAAATTTTCAGAAAACCATGAATTTTGATCAAATTATAGTTCGTCCCCTAACTTTAAAAATCAGTCGATGAATTTTAGTAGTTTTCTCGATTTTCCCATGACGAAGTATTCCGATTTTAATATGTTGATTTCAACTCGATGACGTGATAGAGTTATTTATTAACTCTGTTGGAAAAAATGATAAAACTCAAGGGTGGCTTCGTCATTATAGAAATTTTCAAATGTCACCCAATTTGAACCTAGTGGAAAATTGGAAAAGTATTAAAATATGCAATTTTTACAGCCGATTTTTAAATTTGGGAGACGAATCAGAATTTGTTCAGAATTCATGTATTTTTTTTAGCAATTTGCTCTCTTCATTATTGAAAATTATTGTTACTATTACCACCATAATTTTTTAGTTTTTAGACGATTCTACTCATTATTATGTGATGAATCTTATAATACAAAGCAAGGAAGTTTGGATGGCCAAATACTTATGTATTCACCAAAGCTATGGGAGAGATGTTGTTGGGACAATTGAAAGAAAACGAAAACATACCTATTGTAATAATTCGTCCCACAATTGTGACTAGCACTTACAAAGAGCCTTTCCCGGGTTGGGTCGAAGGTGTCAGGTACAAATACAATTCTCTCTCCTCGTAACGAAAAATGTCTTACCAACTAAGTTGCATTTCATTGTCAGGACTATTGACAGTTTAGCGGTGGGATATGGTAAAGGAAAAACCACTTGTTTTCTTGGAGATCTGGCAAGTGTAGTTGATGTGGTTAGTGAGTACTTCTTAAATCCCAAGTTTTATTCAATTTGAGAGATATATATGTTAAATTGCTAAAAAATTGTGGGAATTTTTTTTAAGATTCCGGCGGACATGGTGGTGAAGTGTCGTCTACCACATCGGATCGTCGGTGTCAAGTCCGCATGGCGGCAGAGCTACGGCCAACGACACTTCACCTCGCACCCTTGGATCGACAGAAATGGTAGCCCTGTCGTCGTCGGAAATGTCACCGTTTTCAACACGATGAAGAGTTTTCGGCAGTTTGCTCTTTTTATACTTCCTTCCTTCCAAAAAAATAGTCCACTTTCGGTAACATTACCCACCATTTTTCGTTTTATTCAACTTCAACTAATAATACGTCAAACAATTTTTTTGGTATTATTCATTTCCGGGAATGTGGCTGCAAATACTGAACACGGCTTGCTGCCAGTATTTCCAAAAAACATACCTAGAGCAATGCAGAAAGATCAAGTTGGTGATGCGATTGATACTTGCTCTTCAAAGCTTTTTAATAAGTTAAACATGCGATGTACTATAAATAAATAAATAAATAAAAGTAATAGAAAAAGCTCCTCTAATTACCCGTTCTTGATTTTGTCTCCGCAGCTATGATGACATGAACATGTAGAAACTACGGAGAGCAATATACGAGAGCGGTGTGGAGAAGGAGATGGAGATGGAGATGGAGATGGAGATAAATTGGGATGATTATTTCATGAACACTCACATTCCCAGGAATAGTGAAACGAGTATTCAAAATTTGTGATAAATATTTATCTGTATATTCGTCATGGGTCTAGTTTCCTTGTTCTTGATAACAAGGAAGCCAAACACGCCCTTACTATTAAATTTATCTGTGTTACTTCTTGAACGTAACAATTTGTAATTTGTGTTAAATGTAAATTAGTGTGTTTCAAACTTTTAATACTTTGGCATTTTCTTTCAAGTTTCTACGTGAAACAGAAGTTACTTTTTCAAAGTGCTATAATTAGGCTTGCTTATTCGGCCGGTTCCGATTCTAACCGGACTGCTTGACCGATTAATCGATTTTGAATTTTCATGAGTCTCAGAACTGGAACCGGTCAGTTCCGGTTTGGAATCGGAACCGGAACCGATTTATAAATTTCAATTAGATTGTATTTTAATAAAGATTAAATGATTCAATATTTATTATCCCATACCTAAAATTTCAATGAATTAAATTAAGCAAAACACATACACAGCCACCTATTAAGGAGGAATTTATTTGGCAATGACAACAACACACGCACAACATACACGCACAACAACATTGAAAAAGAAAAACACACAACACGTATACACACACACAACAACATTTACTTTAAAAAAAGCAACATACACACAACCACGTATAAAAACACACACACACATCAACATACACACGCACACAACACATATGCGCACACACATAGCAACATACACACACACACACACACAAAACATACATACACACACAGCCACATATATACATATACACAGCCACATGCACACACACAGCAAGATACATGCACACACGCGTCACATATATAATATTAAAATAGTATTTGAAATTTGAATGATAATATTTGATGAAGGATATTAATATATTAAAATATAAAAATAAAATTGAAATTGAAATGTTATTCGGTTCTGGGTTAAGAACCGGTTGGACCGGAATCGATTTTCCGATTTTTGGTTCATCATTTAACCAGCCGGTTACATTTCCAATTTCGGTTAACCGAGAACCGGAGAACCAGTTAAGCACCCCTAGCTATAATTTTCAAGTACCAACAAACTATTTCCACTTTCAATAATTTGGATATTTGTCAATCTTAAAATGTGATGACACGTGTCATGCAAAGAAAAAACCCAATTAGTTTTTTGGGTCTATTTTAATTATGTGTGTGTAAAGCATTTGGGCTTTTATTTTTTGTCGGATTGAATTACAAGCCCAAAATTTATATACATGTGCCATTATTTCGGCTCATATCGTATATAAAATTATCGAGATATATTTTTTTGCTTTTGTGTATTTATGATTAAGTCCAACGGCTATTCAAAGAGTTCATGGATCTCCCAATTTCTATAAAAGGTAAAGTTGATTGCTTTAAGGCTCCCATTTTAAACTAGGCTTTAAGGTAAATTCTACTCTAAAGCTTGAAATGAACGATGTGTCTCTAAAACGTACAATTTTCGCAGAATTTATGACAAGTGTCGTAGAAGCAGTCGAGCATCATTAGGAGTTTGGCTGCTTCTGCGAGTAACCGATCATATGTTTTCCCTGTTATGGTTTTAGACATAGCCTAAGTGTAAAAATCATGGATTAAATATGCCCGATCAATGGATTTTGACCAAATAATAAATGTGACGAGACATTTAATTTTGTGAAATTAAATGACATAGCGTCGATCTACATTTTACGTAGATAAATGTAGTATATTCACTTTCTCAAATCCGATTTCCGGTGAGTGAGAAATAGTGGATTAAAGTTGGGCATAATTAGCTTTTAATTAAAGCTTGGAGTTGGAGCTTAGGGAATAATTAACTAGTGTTAATTATCCCACATTGGAGGATTAACACATCTTTAAATGTGTTTAAATTAAGTGACTTTATGTTACTTAATAATTATAGTGGACCAAGATGGGTGAAAGAGCCCAGACGCGCGCACACGCGCGCCGTCGCCGCCCGCCCGAGCCCGTGCACGTGTACGTGGTCGCGGTCGCGGTCCCCGGGCCCGGTCCCGATCCCGATCCCGAAGCTCTGCCCTCTCCTCCATCCCGTTCGCCGGAGCTCTGCTGATTGCGATGCTGCATCAAAAGAGACGTAGCCGTTTTACCTTTGGGGACGACACGCCAAACCGAGAGCACTACCGGGGCGTATCTCGTCTTGCGGGAAGAGGCCTCCTCGACTCGGCTATCATACTGGTTTAGTTGTTTCGATTTCTACTGTAATTTCATTAGTTCAGTTTCTCCTTTTCTTTCTTTTGGGTTGTATTACGCCCTACTGTTATCTCTTGTAATCCCAGAAACCAACAATCGCAAGACGAGATAACTTGTCTTTGAAGGAATTTGGACTCTAAACTGAACTAAAACTTTCGAAACACTTAACACCTTTGCTGGAGATGTCGACTGATTCCAACACCGCCGCTGCCACCACCGCCGCCGTCATTCCCTCCACCTTGGCGACCACTGGACCGGTCAACACTTCATCGATTCCCTCGATGATGCCAACCCCCGGCTTTCCAGCCGCCTCATCCACTGTCCCGTGGGTTTGGGACAACCCTTTCGGGGCGTCCACTGGTTCCACCTTTGGTGGTTCGGTTGGTTCCACTTTTAGTGGTTCCTTCGGATCCTTTAATGGATCGAGTGTTGGTGCCTTCGGGCTCAATACTGGTGTTGGATCTTCCGGGATCAACACGAATGTGGGGGGCACTATGCCCAACACGAACATGGGGGGCTCTATGCCCAACCAAGTTGTTGGCTCCTTCGGGGGCAACGGAATTGGTCCCTTCCATGGATCAACTGCGGCACCTTTGGCACCAAGAATGATGCCACCTGCCGAGAAACCACCCAAGTTTGGAGGATCAGACTTCAAGAGGTGGTACCAAAAGTTGTTGTTCTACTTAACAACATTGGGCGTCGCCAACTTTCTCACTGAAAACGAGCCGCCCGCGCCAAGCGACCAAGAGACTAGGCTCGAAGTCATGGCGGACTATGAAGCTTGGAGAAAAGGGGATTATCTATGTAAAAATTTTATTTTAAGTGCATTAGATGATAGCCTCTACAATGTATACTCCAATGTAACCACATCTAAACAAATGTGGGAAAACCTAGAAAAGAAGTATAGCATAGATAATGCTGCAGGGACGGAACAAGTTGTAGCTTCCAAATTTATGGACTACAAGATGGTCGATTCTCGACCAGTCATAGAGCAAGTCCAAGAGCTCCAAATGATCATCCACTCATTAGTGGCTGAAGGGATGACCTTGCCCGATAAATTCCTAAGGTGCACGGTCATTGACAAGCTCCCTCCAAGTTGGAAGGACTTCAAGAGTTATCTCAAGCACAAGAGAAAGCAGATGACCCTTGAAGACTTGATCGTGAAGTTGCGCATTGAGGCTGATGTGCGCAAGACCGACCAAAAGGCTAAGGGATTCACCCCAAATGAAGCCAAAGCCAATCTGTTGGAGCGGGGCGGTCCCTCCAACAAACGCCCTCGCCCGAACCGTCCAAGTGACAAAGGGAAGGGAAAGCAGCCTTCAAAGAAGTTTGAAGGCGACTGCTACAAATGTGACAAACAAGGCCACTTTGCAAAAGACTGTCGCAGCAAGAAAAAGAAGCCGGCTGCCCACGTCGTTGAGAAGGAGTTCAAGGACTGGGATGAGAACGACCTCATTGCAGTGGTCACTGAAGAGGTTAACCTTGTTGATAACAAGGGTGGCTGGTACATCGACACCGGCGCTACTGCTCATGTCTGCTCAGATAGGAGCAAGTTTGCCTCCTACACGGCTGTTGAAGGGAGGAAAATCAACATGGGGAATCAAGCATCGTCCGAAATCCTCGGCGTTGGCAACGTGATTCTCATGATGACGTCTGGCGTCACAATCACTTTGAAGGATGTGCTGCATGTCCCGGACATCCGCAAGAACCTAGTGTCAGGATCAATACTAGTTAATAAGGGGTTTAAACTTGTATTTGAGTCTGATAGGTTTGCTTTGTATAAGTTTGGAAAATCCCTCGGAAAAGGTTATGTAACCGATGGGCTTTTCAAACTTAGTGTGACGACTCGCAGTGTTGCTAAGCCTTTGGCTAATAAGAATAAAGCATCTACTTCCTCTTACTTGACTGAGTGTTCAAATTTGTGGCATTGTAGATTGGGACATGTAAATTCAAAAGCCATTAAAAGATTAGTAAATTTAGATTTACTAAAGGCTAATGAATTGGATATCCAAGATAAATGTGAAATTTGTCTTGAAGCAAAAATGACTAAGTTGCCGTTTCACTCGGTTGAACGAAGCACAAAACCCCTTGAATTAATTCACACGGACGTATGTGATTTAAAGATGGTGCAAACTAGAGGTGGTAAAAAGTACTTTATCACTTTCATAGATGATTGCACAAGGTATTGCTACATTTATCTTTTAAGAAGTAAAGATGAAGCAATAGAAGCGTTCAAAAACTATAAGAACGAAGTTGAGAATCAACTTGGTTGTAAAATCAAATCGATTCGAAGCGATAGAGGAGGCGAATATGTAGCCCCGTTTGAGGAATTATGCAACGCAAGTGGTATAATCCTTCAAACGACTGCACCATATTCACCACAATCTAATGGTGTTGCAGAACGCAAAATCGAACTCTGAAAGAGATGATGAATGCACTGCTTCTAACTTCAGGATTACCACATAACATGTGGGGGGAAGCTGTTTTGACAGCCAACTATATCTTGAATAAGATTCCTCTCAAAGGAAAAGATGTTACTCCTTATGAGTTGTGGAAGGGAAGGAAACCATCCTACAAATACCTCAAAGTGTGGGGGTGTTTGGCGAAGGTGATGGTTCCTCCGCCCAAAGAAGTTACAATCGGACCTAAGACGGTTGATTGCATCTTCATTGGATATGCACTTAATAGTAGTGCATATCGATTTGTTGTTCACAAGTCCGAAATATCGACTATAACAGTAGGGACAACAATTGAGTCAAGGAATGTTGTATTTCTCGAAAATACATTTCCTTGCAAAGACAAAGAAAAGGTCGTAACCAATTCTGAGACAATAATTGAAGAAGAAGCCACTAGTTCTAAACCAGTGGAAGAAGAAGCCACTAGTTCTAAATCAGCGGATGAGGAACCTAAATCGCGCAAGCGTGCAAGGCCCGATCCGAATGATACAGTACTAAGACGTGGTAATAGGGTAAGAACACCAAAAACATTTGGTCCTGACTACATTGCTTTTATGTTAGATGAAGAACCGACATCTATAAAAGTAGCATTCGATGGCCCAGACGGGTTACATTGGAGAGAAACTGTTCAAAGCGAAATTGATTCAATTTTGCTAAACCACACTTGGGTGTTGGTTGATTTGCCCGAAGGTGCTAAACCTTTAGGATGCAAATGGGTCCTTAAAAGAAAGTTTAAGGCCGATAGAACAGTTGATAAGTATAAAGCATGTTTAGTAGTAAAGGGTTTTAAACAAAAGGAAGGACATGACTTCTTCGATACATATTCACCTGTAACAAGGATTACATCTATTCGAGTGCTTCTCGCAATTGCTGCATTGCACAATCTTGAGATTCATCAAATGGATGTAAAGACCGCGTTTCTAAATGGTGAATTAGAAGATTAAATATATATGGAGCAACCCGAAGGGTTTGTAGTACCTGGACAAGAGAAAAATGTATGCAAGCTCGTAAAGTCTCTATATGGATTAAAACAAGCGCCATTGCAATGGCACTTGAAGTTTGATAATGTGATGTTATCAAATGGGTTTAAAATCAACGAGTGCGACAAATGTGTCTACATCAAGAGCACTAATAACGGCCATGTTATAGTGTGTCTATACGTTGATGATATGTTAATCTTGGGTAGTAACACTCAAGTAATTAACGATACAAAGGTCATGTTAAAGAGAAACTTTGACATGAAAGACATGGGTCTAGCCGATGTAATTCTTGGGATGAAGATTCTAAGAACGTCTGATGGAATCATCTTAACACAATCACATTATGTTGAGAAGATATTGAATAAATTCAAAGCCTATGATGGCGCGCCGGTTAAGACTCCAATTGAACTCGACGTTCACTTGAGCAAAAATAAAGGCGAGCCCGTTGCACAAGAAGAGTATGCACGGGTGATCGGATGCATTATGTACTTGACTAATTGCACTCGACCTGACATTGCTTGTGTCGTGAACAAGTTGAGTCGTTACACGAGCATTCCAAGCAAAGAGCATTGGAGAGCTCTTGTGAGGGTTTTGAGATATTTAAAACATACTCAAAATCTTGGGCTACACTTCTCGAGATACCCCCCGGTACTTGAAGGGTACTGTGATGCGAATTGGATATCCGATAATAGAGATTCACTTTCAACAAGTGGATACGTCTTTACTATTGGGGGTGGTGCTGTATCGTGGAAATCCACAAAACAGACTTGTATAGCCCGATCAACAATGGAATCGGAGTTCATTGCCTTAGATAAGGCGGGTGAGGAAGCCGAGTAGCTTAAGAACTTCCTTGAAGATATTCCATGTTGGTCTAAGCCAGTGCCACCAGTGCTAATCCACTGCGATAGCCAAGCGGCGATTGGAAGGGCAAACAATGGCTTCTATAATGGTAAGTCTCGACATATACGTCGACGACATAACACCGTGAGACATTTGATCACAACAGGGGTGATTACAATTGACTATGTGAAGTCAATAGATAATCTAGCGGATCCACTAACCAAAGGGTTAAACCGTGATCAAATGAATAAGTTGCTAGAGGGAATGGGTTTGAAATCCACAAACTAAAGAATTATCATAGTGGTAACCCAACCATGATGACTGGAGATCCCAAGAACTTGATTCAAAGGGACAACTAAGCTATGAGAGTTCATGAGAAACACTCAACTATATCTATTCCCTAGAGAGCAATAGAGTGTTGGAGAACTTGCCTAGTGGTAAAGGCTAAGTCTATGACTTTTAATGATTCTTAAGGATCCCAAAGAGATGGAGTTCTCAAATAGACCAAGTATGGCAAGGTACTTGACTAAGAATCACCTATGTAAGTGTGAAGTGTGGTCGCTTCATATAACACACTTATGAATCCAAAGTGGTGTCCAAGACCGCAATGGACACAAAAAGTGAGAACGGATGAGGTTGAGGTGTTTAACCGTTAACACCATTGTCTCGGTGCATGCCGTGGGGGATTAGTTCAAAGCATCGCGCTACTAAACCGCCTGTGTATCCGATGGTGTCGACTATGGAGGGTTCAAAGCCAACAACTACCTATCCTTATGCTTATATACCTCTCGAGGGTTGAGCTTGTGTCTGCATGCATATGCATTCGGCTATTTCCACTCATGTGGGGGATTGTAAAAATCATGGATTAAATATGCCCGGTCAATAGATTTTGACCAAATAATAAATGTGACGAGACATTTAATTTTATGAAATTAAATGACATAGCGTCGATCTACATTTTACGTAGATAAATGTAGTATATTCACTTTCTCAAATCCGATTTCCGGTGAGTGAGAAATAGTGGATTAAAGTTGGGCATAATTAGCTTTTAATTAAAGCTTGGAGTTGGAGCTTAGGGAATAATTAACTAATGTTAATTATCCCACATTGGAGGATTAACACATCTTTTAATGTGTTTAAATTAAGTGACTTTATGTTACTTAATAATTATAGTGGACCAAGAAGGGTGAAAGAGCCCACACGCGCGCACACGCGCGCGCCGCCGCCGCCCGCTCGCCCGAGCCTGAGCCCGAGCCCGAGCCCGTGCACGTGCACGTGCTCGTGGTCGCGGTCGCGGGCCGCTGGCTTCGGGCCCGGGTCCGGGCTCGGTCCCGATCCCGATCTCGATCTCGATCTTGATCTTGGACTTGGATCTTGGCAATTGGTCTTTGGGCTTGGTGCTTGGTGCTTGGGCTTGTCCCTAGCCCCAACTTAATCTTTTTATACCCCCGCAGAGTCAGCAATCCAAGTGGCTTGACACGTCGTCAAGCGTGGCACAGTCAGAGCTGCCACGTGAGAAAAGCACACGCTCCGCACGCGAAAGGCACACTCTTGCCACACGCTCGTAACCGTCGGCGGTTACGAATCTGCCATGATGAGCCTTCATGGCTGTTGACCCACAGCAGTGGACTGAGCCTATAAATAGGCTAGCCACTCCATGCATTTGCACTACATCATTCACAAGCATCTGCATCATAAGCTCTCTCCCTCTCTGCATTGTCTTTCTGTCGAAGCTCTGCCCTCTCCTCCATCCCGTTCGCCGGAGCTCTGCTGATTGCGGTGCTGCATCAAAAGAGACGTAGCCGTTTTACCTTTGGGGACGACACGCCAAACCGAGAGCACTACCGGGGCGTATCTCGTCTTGCGGGAAGAGGCCTCCTCGACTCGGCTATCATACTGGTTTAGTTGTTCGATTTCTACTGTAATTTCATTAGTTCAGTTTCTCATTTTCTTTCTTTTGGGTTGTATTACGCCCTACTGTTATCTCTTGTAATCACAGAAACCAACACTAAGATAGTAATTGCATTGTTTGAAGATTGGTTTTTTTAATGTTGATGTGTCCAACTATCACCATAGAGAGTGGGAGAGTTTAAATTGTCTTATACTCCCTCCGTCCCATACTACTTGCACTTATTTCCTTTCTGGGCGTCCCAAGTTATTTGCACTCTTTCCATTTTTAGTAACAATTTATACCTACAGCCGTAATTGTTGACTTTGTCTATCACTCATTCCTTAATCTCCGTGCTCAAAAGGAAAGGTGCGTGTAGTGCGGGACGGAGGGAGTACTATAATTAGTAAGTAATATCATACTGAATATACTTGTCTTAATTGTAATGGTCCAAGATCACATGCATTATTTATTCATAGATGAAATATGTAGTTGAAGTGTCCAACTCATAATTTCCAAATTGACTAATTGAGGTTCATTTTCTATTGAATGCATGTCAAATTGTCAATGGGACTCTTTAACAAAAAGTTATTGACAAAATGGCAATGGAAAAGTATAGGTAGACTAACACTAGGCTTTAGAAATAAGATTTGATAATATATCTTATCTGTCCTACTTAATAACGTAATTTCACATGGCCTGGGAGAAGAAAACAAAATGAGTGAGCGGCCAACCTTTCTAGGCAATTTCACCATAATACATTAAAGTTTTGTAGCAGAAAAACTCCATTCAATTCGGATTTTGAATTTGTTGGCTTGTCGCTAATCCCACTGTCACAATCCAAAAATAGTAAAAAGTGAAATGAGACATTTTTTAGCGGATAGGCGAAAAAGAAAATGTGACATTTAATGGCTGACAGAGCCTCATATGTTTGTCTGTTGCCGTATTATATTATATACTCTCTATATGTAAAATAGTCTCATTTTTACATTTTGGTCCATTCGTCAAAATTTGTTTTATTTTTATTTATTTATCCCTCTCTCTAAATTTACTCCTCTCTCATCTCCTACTTTACCGAGTAGGCATTAAAACACATGTAGTCCACAAATGAGATGTTTTTAGTGAACGGAAGGAGCAATGACTATTAAAATCACACACAATTTTGTGAATCACACTATTTATGTTTGGTCCCCTAACTTGAACCTTAATATGTTACGATCGTTTTCATGTTTAATTACCTACCCTTATTTGTACCTATATAATTTCTGATCCTTTCCTAGTATATACTCCATTGCCAATTTGCCATAATCTTACACAACACACACACACACACACAATCTTAATTTATCAATCATCTTGTTTGCTTAATGGAATTGGGCAGCATTCTCCAGTTCTTGGAACACAGGTCCATTCTTGTCACTGGAGCCACTGGCTTTCTAGCAAAGAGTGAGCTCTCTTGCTCTCGATTTCTTGTTCGTTTGTTCTTTGTCGTGTCGTTTCGCTTGTTCTTTGTTTGTATTGTTGCTATCTTGGTTGGATTATTGCATTCTATCTGTTCCTTTCTTGCATGGCTCGCCTCTTCAGGAAGACTTTTAGCGTTGCATTAAATTTTTTTTTAAATTAGTTACTCCTCTTTCCCATAAAAACATACACTATTTTTATTTTTGTTTGTCTCATAAAATCAGTCCACATTATTAATTTATGGAAAGATTTTCTCTCCACTAAATATACATTAAGCACTTCTTCTTTCTATTTTTATGGGACAAAGTAAATATTATGATAGCTTTGATATATTGATGCAGTTTTCACTGAGAAGATATTGAGAGTGCAACCAAATGTCAAGAAACTCTATCTTCTGTTGAGGGCTTCAGACACAAACTCAGCCATGCTACGTTTCAATAACGAGGTAATAATTCATAATTAGTAAATAATAGTGTTTCTTTAAATTTCTATAAATCAGTTCATAATTATAATAATATGAATTCATAAACATGCATGTGCAGATTATGGGAAAAGAGTTATTCAATGTTTTGAAAGAGAAAAATGGGGCAAATTTGAGTACTCTAATCGAAGAAAAGGTTAGCTTTTTTTTTCTTTCTAAAAATGATTCCCTAGCTCCCCGTTTTCCGTGTGGCTTGAACCCTAGCTAGACCTATTAAATGGAGGAAAAACGTCTTAGCAACTAAGATGCGTTTTCATCATCAGGTTAGAGTTGTAGCGGGAGATATTACATTTGAGAATTTGGGAGTGAAGGATTTGTCTTTGTTGGAGGAAATGTTGACTGAAATTGATGTTGTGGTTAATCTAGCTGCAAACACCAATTTTGATGAAAGGTAACTAATCATTCAATTAATACTAATGGTATCTTGATTTATTTAAATAATTTAAAATTTCTGGCTGCAGATATGATGTGTCACTTGGACTCAACACTCATGGAGCCATACATGTCTTGAACTTCTCCAAAAAAATGAAAAAATTGAAGATTATGGTACATGTATCAACCGGTTAGTACTATTACTACTATAAATTATTAATGTATTTTGTTCTATAACACTGCCATTTACTGTCTTTTGGAATTGAGATTCACTTTCGTTTTTCGTTTGTTTAATTATGCAGCTTATGTGTCCGGTGAACGAGAGGGACTGATAATGGAAAACCCTTGTGTAATGGGAGAGACACTCAATGGAACACATGGACTTGACATTGATGTAGAGACGAAATTGATAGAGGAAACACTAAAACAGCTTGATAATTTTGATGAAGACTCCATCAAATCAGCTATGATAGACTTAGGGCTTCAAAGGTTCATTGTCAATTAGTTACTTATATCCTTAATCTCTCCATCATTTAAACTAATTTTATCATATTATAGATCAAGGAAGTTTGGATGGCCAAACACTTATGTATTCACCAAAGCTATGGGAGAGATGTTGTTGGGACAGTTGAAAGGAAACACACCTCTTGTAATAATTCGTCCCACAATTGTCACTAGTACATTCAAAGAGCCTTTCCCGGGTTGGATCGAAGGTGTCAGGTAGTGATGGCTCGAACCACAAGTTATTAAAGACAGTGGAAACGATAATAAAAATGTCTTACCAACTAAGTTGCATTTCATCGCCAGGACTATTGACAGCTTAGCTGTGGGATATGGAAAAGGAAAAATCACTTGTTTTCTTGGAGACCCCACAATTGTTGTTGATGTGGTTAGTAACAATATATGTTTCTGAAATCCAAGTTTTGTTTAATTTGAGAGGTGAATTGCAAATTGGGATTTTTTTAAAGGTTCCAGCGGACATGGTGGTGAACGCGATCATCGTGGCTATGGTGGCTCATGCCGGTCAAGCCAACGAGAACATCTACCACATTGGATCATCGGTGTCGAACCCAGTGTTATACGCCTGGCTGCAGAGCTATGGTCAACGCCACTTCACCTTGCATCCATGGATTGACAGAAATGGTAGCCCTGTCTTTGTTGGAAAGGTCACTATTTTCAACACCATGAAGAGTTTCCAAAGATACATGACCCTTCGTTATTTACTTCCTTTGAAGGTTCGATAGAATCTTACATGTAAAAATTAATCTCTTTTTATTTTTGGTAACAACTAACATGCATGACCCACAATTTCTTTTTCTCCTACCTTTTTTCTCTCTTTTTTATTCAACTTCAGCTAACAATACGTCAACCATTTTTTCAGGGGCTGCAAATTCTGAACACGGTTTGTTGCCATTATTTCCAGAAGACGTACCTAGAGCAATGCAGAAAGATCAAGTTCGTGTTGCGATTGATCGACCTTTATGCGCCCTACTTGTTCTTCAAAGCATTGTAAGTGAATTACGAGATGTAATATACGAGCACCTTACTTGTTCTTCAGAGCATTGTAAGTGAAACACAAGATGTAAGAAAAAAAAACAGGAAAGCTCTTCTAACGATTTTGTCTCTACAGCTACGATGACATGAACACGGAGAAACTCCGAAGAGCAACAGACAAGAGTGGTGTAGAGACGGAGATGTTCTATTTCGACCCAAAAATCATAAATTGGGATGATTATTTCATGAACACTCACATTCCAGGAATAGTGCAACGAGTATTCAGAAACTGAACGATAATAATTGAAATTGTGATAAACAAATTATCTATTTATTCATCCATTACTTGTATTGAATCCATCATGCATTTTACTTCAGAGTGTAGCAATTTACATAGTGTGTTATTGAAAACCCAATTAGTCTTTTTTGGGTCTATTTTTATTATGTACGTGTGTAAGTATTTGGGCTTTTATATTTGTTCCTAATTGAAATACAGTTTGTATGAAAGAAGTGTCAGTTTGTTGGAACATGAACATTACTAGTAGTAGTTTGTAACAAATATCACTGTTTTCAACATCATAAAGAGATTCGGAAGACACATGACACTTTGATATTCACTTCCTTTCAAGGTAAAAAAAAATAAATTTCCAAAGGCACATAGCTAATACACAGAAACACAAATGGGAATCCAAAAAAAAAACAAAACCACTGGGAGTCGATCTGTTTGTAAGCCAGAGGGTATAAAATTAAATTTTCAAGAAACCATCACAGTTGTTACCGTGTTCTAGGTTCCAGCAGACGATTGTGTAGAATTACTATCACCTTTCATTCGATCCTGATCTTGTCGTGAAGACTCATCACTAATTTCCCCTGCTAAAAGGGTATAAAGTTAGATTTTCAAGAAACCAACACTGTTGTTACCGTGTTCTTGGTTGGTTCCTGCAGATGCCTGTGTAGAATTACTATCAGCTTTCATTCGATCCTGATCTTGTTGCGCACAGCCAAGTTCGTGAAGACTCGTCACTAATTTCCCCAGCTAAGGGTACATGCCATGATCCCTTCCCAGACTCCTATAATATAAAAAATTGTCAAAACATTGATAACAAATGTGCAAAAACATCAATCCTCACTTAACATTGTACATAGGAATAAGTTTTGACGACATTCAGTAAGCATCCATTGTGCATTTGGCGGTACTACCTCAAGAAATATAACGTTCGTTGTATTATATACAAAGTGATATGAAAGATGCAAAAGGTTTATAGTTGTATGAGCTGCAAGTTATTTACCTGGATGATGACAGAATATGAAGGCGGCATGATAAGCTTTAAAGTGCCTTTTATGAATGTATATCTCACCTGCATCACAGAAAGAGGGATATCAGTCGCTGACTACCACAAAGGGTAGAACTTAGTAAGATACGTGATATAACAGAAACAACAACCAAATTCCACTAGCCAGAGGTATCAAGTTTTAAACAATGGCTCATACAGACGTTGGATTCATATACTCGGTCATATTATTACATACATTAAGAAAAAACAAGAACAAGAGAATACAATTTCCACCTGATGTCTTTCCTTCCATCTGGAGAAAAAATTGCTCCCGAGGAGCTCAAAGATATGATCTCTCATTTCATCGTTTGTTACTAGCAAGCACTTTAGTTTCACAGCAGCATAAAGCCAATACCTATTTCATAGAAAATGCATCGTCACAAACACAACAAGAGACTACTTAGGTATAGCACTTGAATAGAGATTTTTGGCTATAAACAATGAATGTTTGGCATTAGCAGCTATACTTTCTTGCAAAGATAAGACGAGATGAAAGCCGCATAAAAGATAATGTGTACCCTTCATGGGGTTGTATTTACCAATCATCATTTGATCCGAATGGTGTTTCATATAGCACTCCTTGATCCATCCACTCGTCAATGAGCTCTCTTTTAGAAGCATCCTCGAGTAGTGAGAGCACACGTTTTCTATGCAACACAACAAGTGGCTGTTTTTCTGTCTTTCTATGAACTTCTTTCACAACGGCATCAAGCTGCTCTATACAAAAATGAGAAGAGTAGTTAGTGGTGTCTACCTCTTCAAAAAAATTGTTCAAAGAAGACGCCACATAAGGAAAACACAAATTTTAGAACCTGCGTAATACTAAAGCCACCCTGTGCAAAGTTTTGCTGGTATAGCCCAATATTTGCTCCGTCTACCAGAGTTTCATATTCAGAATGTTGCTCCAGCCACTCCTTAAAAACCAATTGGTGAAAATTCAGGATCCAAAGATATTCGAAGTATACATGTTTTCTCAAACAACTTGTAAATAGAAGAACGTAGATCTATGCCATACACGATACATATACTGTTTTTGGGGGTTGACACAAATTACATGTTAGACATGAATCACAAGATGATTTTTTTATTGAAGCACATCACTTATCAGTCAAGCACTTTATACTTCAAGAATGTATATCTTCATATACACAAGCAAGAACACATCCACCTTGTAAAGTAATAGAAGTATTTGATAGGGCCACCTTCTCTAAGTTCATTACACAAAACACCAAAAATCGATGATAATAATCTAACCTTGAACTCCTTAAAATTTGGCTGATGTTCTCTTTCCATGGCTAAAGAAGCAATTGATTGAGCAAACTTGTCAGTCTCTGCTCTATTGGTATCAACGCAAACCAACTGTTCACGGCAGGCAGGGCACGTTCCATCTGAGGCCACATTCGTTTTCTGCAGGACCCACTCGCCCTTCCCAAGCCACCCAAGTCCATGCCACCCACCTCCATTCTTCGCAACCGATTCCTTTATCTGTTCTTTATCCAAACTAACTAGACCCACATCAGCTGCCTTTTCCTTTCTGAACCAACTCTCTATGATTGCCATTGTTGACTCTTCGACCCCTCTTACTGTCCTCCTCAGTTTGTGCAAATACTCGTAAACCTTGTCCTCTCTTCCCGTCTCGACACTCACCTTCAGAAACACAAATCAGATTCATCCATGTCAAGAAACTCCATGACTTCCTCACGATAATAACATATGTAAACCAGCATTGAAAAATTAAGCTCCTTCAATTGATAAAGGTGAATGAATACTATTATTCCTTGTACCAAAAAAGCAATATAAAACATAACATAATACATTATCAGTTTCTAGAATAATCAATTCGATTAATTAAGCGATTGAAACACACAAATTCATTCGAAGTCAATTGAGAAAAAAAATTCAAAAATTAATAATTTCTCAAATTAGGAATTGAAGCATATAATTAGTGAGCAGAAAGAGTTGCAACACCTTCAGCAATGCCGCGAGCTCAGGTTCCTCCAACTGAAGCCCCGCCGATACCACATGCTCCTCCACTTCATAAGCCCTATCCGCCGCTCCGGCGCCGCAAAAGCAATTCAACGCCGGCGTGAAAGTCCTAAGCTTCGGCGCTGCACATTGTTTCATCACGCTTTTCGCGAGGTCGAACGCGTAGTCTCCGTCTCCGTTCGCCGCCGCCAACCGAGACACGGCCGTGAGCGTCGCCTCGTTTGGCTTGAGGTTTTCATTGCTGTGGTTGCGGAAC